>NC_077247.1:24492934-24810434 GCF_947179165.1 Solanum dulcamara | reverse complement strand
ACTTATGGTATTTTCTATGATGGTTCGGTTCCATTGGGTCACTTTTGCAGGTTTAGTATGCTAACAAACTACTTATTGGGTCAGTTTGGCTCCTGGATTGGTGGTTTACTCAGATTTGCACTTAGGGAGTGGTAAATGGATTCATGGAATCAAATTTGATTGCATTTGGATTGGATTCTACTATTGGTTCAGTTTCTAGAAACTCCGTTGGTATCACAGTGAAATTGGAGTTGGTCTCAGTACAACTTTTATTTCTACCCGTGGATTTGGTTGTCAATTGGAGTAGACTTTTTAGTTTTGAAAGATAGACTTCAAACTAAAATAAATTTATTGGTTTTGGGAGTTGTTGGATATGAACATTGGGTTTGTGCCATGGGCCGAGTCATTTATTTTGAGTTCTTGCCGCTCATCGATGTTCAGGTGGTGCTTGCATATCCTTCATGGTTAGTGGGGAAATATTCAGATGGTATTGGGAGTTGTTACTCTGGTTTAGATTGGGTAAGATGCCCATGATGACAAAAGTGTCTTTAGTTTTGAGTAAAAAGAAAATAATTTAACTTAGGAGTTATTTAGCATCTCCTTTTGTCTGTTGGTCGACTAATTCTGAAAGATATGTGTGGTTTTGGTTTATCTCGGATGAGTTTGTTGCGTTCGGTTGAGTTTTTCCTTGTTGGGTTGAAGTTAGTATCAAAAGAAAGGAATTAAAAGTTGGTTTGAATATAAAGGAGAGAAGTGAACTTGGGAGTTTTCCCTTGGCTTGAGTTCTGAGTTGGCGTTGCCCGACCCGAGAAGGTACTTGTAGGTCTGGTGGAACTTGTGGGTCTATATTCCTACTCTTTTTGTGCCCTTGCGTTCTTGTCTATCCTTTAACTTTCAAGGACGAAATTCCTTTTAGTAGTGGATATTGTAATAACCCTCAAGGTCATTTTCGCCCTTCTCTGATCTTTTCAATGTTTAGAGATTTCCTGGAATGATCGCAAGCCATTTATGACTTGTTGTCACTAAAAGTTCGGTTGCCTGGTCGTTCATTTGGGTTTTATGTCTGTTTCCCCATTTTGGAGCCCGTGAAGTTTTATAGTTAACTTCAATAAAAACTTAATTAAAATGACCTCAGAATAAAATTCCAATGGTTCAATGAGCTCCAGAATGGCCAAATTAGGCTAGTAGCATGATCGATCTGAGTATCGAGGCAATCTGTGCGAGTTTGAGGCCATTTGGCGCTTTATCTTTTGAAATTTGGCCTAAGGTTTACTTTGGTCAACATTCTTAGAAAACGTGCTCATGTTGAAATTCCATCAGCGCAGTGAGCTCCAAAATGTCGAGTTTGTTCTAGAACGACCTTTCATTTGTGTCCCGAGGCTTCCGGTCTCATTTTGAGCCATTTTGTGGAAATGTTAAAAATATTATGCTTGGGTGTAGGACCTACAATTCGTTGAGACGACCTCGGATGGAAATTTTTACTATGCCATTGAGTCCGAAACATTGAATTTGTGGGGGGGGGGTAGCATAGTCCATTTGTGTGCATGGGACTCCGAATAAATTTCAAGCACCCTACCTGAGTTAGGGAAATTTCCAAAAACTAGCTGATATGCATCAGATGGTGCAGACCAATTTTGGTCTTCGCATTCGCGCCTTTGTGGCCACGTTCACGGAAGCCAAGGATCTTGGTCTCCGCATTTGCGGACATGGGGCCGCTTTCACGAAAGCCTAAGACATTGACCTCCGCATTCACGTTGTCCCTGCCGCATTCGCAGAGAATGATGGCTTAACCCTCTGTGTTCGCAGTGAATTTTTTGTATTTGCAAAGCCTTGGGAGGTTAGCCTCCATGTTCGCAGACCTTTTCTTCGCATTCTCGGAGAGCAATTCACTGGTCTTTTAATTAAGACCAGTGATGCGAACATCCCCGACCCCCTTCCTTCTCTTGAAAATTTGGGAGCTATAGAGCTTCAAATTGAGCAATTCCAAGTGCTACAGGTTTGTGTTGATCATGGCTTTGTGTTTCCGTGTTCAGGGAAGCATGCAAGGCGATATTTTAAGGTAAAATATGCCCCCAAGGAGCTTCACAATCTTAGTTAGGTCTTTAATGGAGTTTTAAATTGTTGGGCTGATTTGGGACATTTTGAGCATCAATTTGTGCCCCATTTTGGGGTAGAAGCTCAATAGCGTGTTTAAGATGTTTTCACAGAGTCATTTTCGAGATTCCCATTCCAGATCCCACAATCTCGTTTTAGACCCAGTTTTGGGTCCATTTTTAAAAAATATAAATTTAGTGTCAAAACATTCATATTAACGAGGTGATCGACATTTTGTTAGCGTGGAGGCAATTGGAGTTGATTTTGGAGAAAAAATCTATCGGAAAGTGGACTTAGAGAGCACATGTTCGGTTTCAATGTAGGCTATGGTCTCTCATTCTTTGATTGAGTTTCAATTGATTGCTTGTGACGGGTTAGGTTTGACTCTTAGATTTTTGGTTCTTTGTCCCTATATGAGCCTTAGGCTAGTTTGCCTTTATGACATTTCCCATCTAGTTGGTAAGCTTATTAATTATGCCTTAGTTTGGCGTTGATTAACCTATTTTAGGTGACTTGTTCGTTGTTTATGATGATTGGCAGATTTGTGCCTTAGACTTGAAGTTTGAATTGATCCGTAGTCATTGTAACTGTTGTTGGTGGAGGTTTAGGTGACTTAGTTTCTTCATTATTGTAGTACACTTGCGTTGGAGCCTCGGTGTAGTGATTTCCACCCGGTTAGGCTTGTGAATTACTATTGGACTCCATTTTTAGATTTAGAGTTAGAACCCCTATGCTTTCTTGTTGCCGTTTGGCGGGGCTATCTGTGGTTATGAATCTTGAGGTGATATTCTCCTAGATGGATCTAGAGGTACTGATTGACTAGTTGAGCACCTGTTTCCTCTTTTCCTCCTCCTTGTTACCCAATTAGGGTTGAGTTCTCATATGGGCCTTGTGTTTGAGTTAGAGGAATAAAGTTGAGATTTAGGCCTTGATTTGAGGTCGTTTGTTTTTGTGAGCCCTATTGTATGCTTTAGAGGGTAGGATGCTTATGGGGTCATTATTGTATGTGATTGTGCATGTTGTTTGGGTGTTAGTGATGACATGCATTGCATTGAATCATTGTTTTCTCATGGAAATAGTCGACCCTGGTGCATGCATTAGTTCTAACATTGATTTGAGAAAGCTAGGTTGTAACCCAAACTATTTTATACTGATTTTTGAATGGGTTTTTTTACTACTATTTTAGTGGACTGGAGGCATCGATGATGTGCTCATTTTATCATACTGATTCGAGGCATCATGGATGCGCTCATTTTTATACTAACTGGAGGCATCAGGGATGCGCTCATTTTATAATAATTCGAGTCATCGAGGATGAGCTCATTTTATGATATTGATTTGAGGCATCGAAGATGCGTTCATTTTACGGATTTACCTATTTGTAAGTGAACTTCCCGGGTATATAAGGGCTCTAGAGGTACTGTATTACTATTTGCGAACTTGTGGCGGTATAAAGGCTTGTCTCTTGTTTGAAGGTAGTTACTGCCTTTGTTCTTACTTATCCATCTTTTGTGCAGGATTTAGTTGATGCGGTCCTTTGGGACTTTATGTGATATTTGTGCTTACTTTTGTTAGTAGTTTGTCATTTAGTTGTCTCCCCTTCGTAGTGTGTTATCGTGTTTAGGTCTTAGGCTGGCGCAACCCGGTACGTCCATTGTTTCTTTGATTGTTTCCTAGCCCCACCTTTATCAGATGTTCTTATTGTAGGATTCCCTACTATTCTTGTTAGTTACTTGTAATATACACTCATGCTTACATGTTCTTTATACTTGCTTTATCTTTGGAGCTCAGTCGGCCAATGCCTATTTAGTGCCACTTGTTGGTACTCATACTACACTTCTGCACCCTTCAGATTATAGTACAGGTTTTCACTACTGATTTGGATATCTTGTGGAGCAGCTCTTGGATTTTGGAGACTTGGGTGAGCTCTTGACGTTCAGAGTTGCCTATCTCTTTCTATGATGGACTTGGACCAGTTTTTATTTCGTATTTGGAGACAGTCTGTGTTACTTTTATTATTATTATTATTGTATATGTATAGACCTTGTACTTCCTTATTTGGTCTAGTGGCTCGACTATCGACTGATACCAGGTCTTGGGGGTATCTTGTTGTATTGTTATTCTTCTTATTTTCTCATTATTATTATTATTATTATTTGGTTCTTTTCTTTTGCTTGTAATAGTCCGTTGCCTATAGTTTCAGACTGTGGGGTTAGGCTTATCTACTGGTGGCTTAATAGTAGGTGCCATCATGACTTGAGAAATGCCTAGTCGTAACACGACAATCAGGATGCGAAGGACCCCAACCATAAGACATCTTGGTATACATCGCATACATAAGGTAAAGAATAATATAAAGGTGAGCGGAAGTAATTATTAAGTCGGGAATCGAACTAAGCGAAATAAACTCTATAAACGTCCAATCCTAACTACACCAATAAGTATCGTCTAAACATGCCTCTAGTCTATGCTTTGACGGTTAGGACAAGCTCCTAGCTCACCTTAACAATAGAAGAAAGTGAAAAACAATAGTAACATGAATTAAAGTTCTGTCCTTAGTAGAATGAGGAATCATCAACGTCTTTGAAATGTGAAGAAACCTCTAGCTACGAGTAGGATGATTGTGTATGTCATTCTCTCCTACATCATGAGACAATGCAGAAAAAATATGTGTTAGTACATTTGAATGTACTAAGTATGTGAGGTATGCATAAACAAGTAAAAGAACATAATCAATATGCCATAAGATGCATGAGCAATCATAATGAACTTGAATATAACTTCAAAGCAGTTTAAAACATACAAAACTCATGGTCAATGCATATCATAAGAATTTCATAATAAACTCATAACTTGACATCTCATACTTAACTCCAACTTATATGGGATAGGACCTTTAACCAAAAACTAACACCATGCGAGCTATTACATGGAATATGATGACTCCTATATCGATACAAGTCGATGACTCCTGCATCAAAATAGGGAAGGCCACCTTGCTAGGGCACTCCAAAAGTAACTATTCAACTGGGCTATGTGGATCCACTAGCTAGTCCATGAAGATGACCTACATGGGCAACGTAGTTTGAGACTTCAGGTTGCTACTAGGATTCCCTTGGGTAACTAAATACATTACCGGACTGAACCCCACCTAGAAGCCCTCTCGGTGCTTAGTCAATATCCCAACGGAAAATCATAAACATGATCATAACATAGTATGAAAAGATAGTAACTGCCTGTCAATCCATCATTAAAACATATTAGGAATAACTCATCTACTTGGTGATTCATAAGAATCTATAACTTCGGTGAGAATTGTCCTTATCACCATCTTTAAAAATTCTTTTGATCTTAACTCTAATCATCATCGTAACTTTAACTTTAGAATCATAAATCTCAACTTTAACTCATATAAAACTTTCATTGAAAATCATTTAACTTATGATCAACTTATAAACTCATCTTAACTTCGTAATCATAGCTTGAAAATATAGCTTTATGCATGGGCATCTATAACTCAACTTGAAATCATGCAATTCATATGAAAACATGCATATAAAGATCATTGTTAATATTTAAAAATGAAATCAAACCAGCCCAATGCAATTTATCAAAACTAGGGTCCATAATCAATTGAAAATTGAATGAAAACTTGAGAAATCTTTGGGACTTCATGGGTGAAAAGAGCCCATGAATCAATCCCCACATACCTTACTTGAATTCACTAAGAATTGAAGAAGAACCTTGAAGAAAATCTGGAAAACCTAGCTTGAATTTGGAGAGAAACCTTGAGAGACTTTGTTCTTGCCTTAGTCAAATTTTTAGGAGAATGAATTGAATAGGAGGGGAATTTGAAGAATTGAATATTTATAGATTTTGAACTTGGCCATAAAAGTGTCTAGGTTCATTGAACTGAACCTTGTAAAAGACACAATTACCCTTCATTAAAATCTAAAAATGGACCCTATGGATCCTTTTCTACAGTTCATCTTAGTAATGACAAGTTGTTTAAACGACTCGTCCTATAGGTCTGAGAAAATGTCTGAAATTTGAGTCTCTGAAGTTTTGGAATGGGTAAGGTTTACGGCCTGTCATCTTGTCTAAGGTTCGTCCTGTTAACTCATCTTGCGGGTCACAAGAACCTGCAAATTTGTGAGTTTGAGGAATTTGGTTATGAGTCATTTCTATGAGTCGTAATAGTTCTTACGGTCATCCAGTCAAGTCATAGACTTGACCTCGAGGGACCCTTAAAACTTGGCTCTGAAGTCTTCTTACGAGCTGTGTCTATGGGTCGTCTGGGTGAGAACAGGTCATAATAGTGAATCGTAGGACCTCTTTTTAGGTTTGGTCATGACACTAACGAATCCCTCTATGAATGGTTTCTATGGGTCATGAAAACTTCTACGGCTCGTACAGACAGTCATAAATTTGGGTTCAGTCCAAGATTTGGGAATTTTCTCCTTGGTTCTAAGTTTTTGAATTGCGGGTTCTTACAATATCTCCTCCTTGGAGACATTCATCCTCGAATGAGATTAACTTATCATAGAAAGAACACAGAAAGAGGACTAGCAACCCAACATGAATATGATGGCATATTAAAATGCATGGAACATGAAAACTTCAACTTAACATAAAATCATGACTTTAAAATACATTTTTTCATGAATATGCATGCATATGAATGACATAGGAGGAATTAAATACGTAAGAGTTCAATTAGCTTGAATAAGAATAACTTACTACTTTAGGCTTGAGTAGAGGGAAAAAGGTACGGGTATCGTTTCATCATATCCGCCTTCGCCTCCCAAGCAATGCTTTCTACTTGTTGATTCCTCCATAACACTTTGATGGACATAACTTCTTTATTTCTTAACTTCTTAACTTGCCGGTCTAGGATTTACACCGGAACTTCCTCATAAGTCAAATTTTCCTCAACACTTACATCTTTCAAGGGCACAATGGAGTTTGGATCACCCACGAACTTCCTTAACATAGACACATAAAACACCAGGTGAACCATACCTAACTCGAATAAAAAATCTAACTGATAAGCCACTTTTCCAATATGTCTCATTATCTTGTAAAGTCCAACTTATCTAGGACTCAATTTCCATTTCTTGCCAAAATGCATTATACCCTTCATGGGTGAAACCTTCAAATAGACCCCATCATCCACTTCAAATTCAAGAATCTTTTCCTAACATACGAATAGGACTTTTGACGACTTTGAGCTGTTTTCAACCTCTCCATTATGAGTCTTACCTTCTCTATAGCATCGATAACCAAATCTGGACCAATCAAGGCCATCTCACCAACTTCAAACCATCCCACCAGGGATCTACATCTCCTCCCATACAATGCTTTGAAAAGAGCTATTTGAATGCTAGAGTGATAACTATTATTATAGGCAAACTCAATCAATGGCAAATGTTCATCCCAACTGCCTTTAAAATCAATAACACATGCCCTTAACATATCCTCTAAAGTTTGGATCGTTCTTTCGGCTTGACCGTTAGTTTAAGGATGAAAAGTGGTACTTAACTTCACCTTTGTACCGGATCCTTTTGAAATGACTTCCAAAAATATGAAGCAAATTGTGTACCTCGATCCTATATGATAGAAAAGGTTACACCAAAAAGTCATACTAACTCACGAATATACAACTTAGCATAATCTTCGGCACCATACGATGTCTTAACCGGTAGAAAATGAGCCAATTTGGTTATCCGATCTATAACAACCCAAATGGAATCATGTTGCATCTTAGAATGAGGCAAAATTGTTATGAAATCCATATTCACATTTTCCCACTTCCAAGTAGGAATCTCAATGTCTTGGGCTAGACTTCCCGGTCTTTGATGCTCAACTATAACTTGTTGGCAATTTGGATATGTTGCTACAAACTCTGTTATGTCCTTCTTCATGCCATTCCACTAATACACTTCTCTCAAGTCACATGCTCCACTTCTCTAGGCCTCTCACCTTTCCATTGTTCAAAACAAATTTGAGCAACACCCCTCAATTGGTATGTATCTAACTCCACCCTTTCAACCGGGCTAATCCCCATTGATCTCAACAATCTTATGGATGCTATCAACAAACTCTTGGGGATCCTCATCAAGTTTAGAACCCTTAAACTCCATAGGATTCATCTTCTTGAAATTGCAAACTCTTGTTGCCATCGTACTAGCATTTAGATTCACGGGATCAACCACTTCATGATTTACTTGAGATGTAATGTCTTAAGCAAGTACTTGAAAAGCCGCTCAGAATTTGGCATTGGAAACTTGAACGTTCAAAGGATCATTCGGAGCTTGTTGATACTCTTCAACCATATTCCTTCTAGCGGGGTATATTGGTGTAGGCATATTTTGAAAATTGCAAAGAACAAGCGTTAAAAGGAAAAGACTTAACCACTCTATCGCACGACATATATCATGATAGAAGTGAGACGTTTCCTAAGACATTTTGTAGCCTCCTATTCATGGATGTGGCGCACTTCCCACTAATGAATAAGACTCTACTTAACATGGCATATTAGACTCCCTAGGACTCTTTTAAACCTTGTGCTCTGTTACCAAGTATGTTAGACCCGACCCATGGCCTAGTCGTAACACGATGCTTGGGATGCAAGGGACCCAAACCATAAGTCATCTTAGCATACATTGCATACATAAGGTAAAGAACAATATAAAGATGAGAGGAAGTAATCATTAAGTGAAGAATATGAATAAGGGAAATCAACTCTATAAATGTCCAAGCCAAACTATACCAATGGGTATCATCTAAATATGCCTCTAGTCTATTCTTTGATGGGGGCTTAGAAAAAGCTCCTAACTTACCCTAATAATAGAAGAAAGTGAAAAACAATAGTAACTTGAATAAAAGTCCTGTCCTTGGTTAAATAAGAACTCACCAACGTCTTTGAAATCTAAAGAAATCTCTAACATGAATAGGATGACCGTGAGTGTCGTCCGCCCCTACATCATGAGATAATATAGGAAAAATATGCGTTAGTACATTTGAATGTACTAAGTATGTGAGGTATGCATGAACAAGTAAAATAATGTAATCAATATGCCATAAGATGCATGACCAGTCAAAATGAACTTGAGTATAACTTCAAAACAATTTAAAACATAAGAAACTCATGGTCAATGCATATCATAAGAACTTCATCATAAACTCATAACTTGACATCTCATACTTAACTCCAACTTATATGGGATAGGACCTTTAACCGACAACTAAGATCATACAAGCTATTACATGGAATCTAATGACTCCTGCATCGAGACAAGCCAATGACTCTTGCATCAAAATAGGAGAGGCTACCTTGCCAGGGCATACTCCAAAAGTAACTATTCAACTGGGCTATGTGGATCCACTAGCTAGTCCATGAAGGCAACCTACGTGGGCAACGTAGTTTGGGACTTTAGGTTGCTACTAGGATTCTCTTGAATAACTAACTGCATTACTAGATCAAACCCCACCTAGAAGACCTCTCAGTGCTTAGTCAATATCCCAACAAAAACTCATAAACATGATCATAACATAGTAGGGAAAGATAGTAACTGCCTATAAATCTATCTTTAAAACATATTAGGAATAACTCATCTACTTGGTGATTCATATGAATCTATAACTTTGGTGAGAATTGTCCTTATCACCATCTTTAAAATATCTTTTAATCTTAACTCTGATCATCATCATAACTTTAACTTTAGAATCATCAATCTCAACTTTAACTCATTTAAATCTTCATTGAAAATCATTTAACTCATGATCAACTCACAAACTCATCTTAACTTCATAATAATAGCTTGAAAATATAGCTTTATGAATAAGAATCTATAATTCAACTTGAAATCATGCAATTCGTATGAGAACATGCATATAAAGATCATTGATAATATTTAAAAATGAAATCAAACTAGCCCAATACAATTCATCAAAACTAGGATTCATAATCAATTGAAAATTAAATGAAAACTTGAGAAATCTTTAGGACTTAATGGGTGAAAAGAGACCCTGAATCAATCCCCACATACCTTACTTGAATTCACTAAGAATTGAAGAAGAACCTTGAAGAAAATCTAGAAAACCTAGCTTGAATTTGGAGAGAAACCTTGAGAGACTTTGTTCTTGCCTTAGTCAAATTTTTGGGAGAATGAATTGAATAGGAGGGGAATTTGAAGAATTGAATATTTATAGATTTTGAACTTGGCCATAAAAGTGTCTAGGTTCATTGAACTGAACCTTGTAAAAGACACAATTACCCTTCATTAAAATCTAAAATTGGACCTTATGGATCCCTTTCTACGATTCGTCTTAGTAATGACAAGTTGTTTAAACTACTCGTCCTATAGGTCTAACAAAAGGTCTAAAATTTGAGTCTCAGAAGTTTTGGAATAGGTAAGGTTTACGGCCTGTCATCTTATCTATGGTTCATCTTGTTGGCTCATCCTGTGTGTCACAAAAACCTATAAATTTGAGTATCTCAGGACTTTGGTTATGTGTCATTTCTACGACTCATAATAGTTCTTATGAGTCATTATGTCAAGTCGTAGACTTAACCTCGAGGGACCCTTGAAAGTTGTCTCTGAAGTCTTCCTACAAGCTGTGTCTATAGGTCATCTAGGTGAGAATGGGACGTAATAATAATTCATAGGACCTCTCTTTAGGTTTGGTCATAACTCACAATAATGACTCCCTCCACGAATTATTTCTACGGGTCACGTAAACCTCTACGACTCGTATAGACAATCTCAAATTTGGGTTTAGTTCAAGATTTGAAAATTTTCTCCTTGGTTCCAACTTTTCAACTTGTGGGGTATTACATCGGGCCATGAGTGGAACCCATATTAACCTTCCTATGGTAGAACCTTTACTACAACCTAACTCGTAATACTAATAAAAGATGAGCATTTGTAGATATGGAAACAAGTTTTAAATTGAGTTTCCACAAACTCAGAAAATTAACTAACAAACATAAACATGCAGAAGTTAAACCCTAGAACCTGAAAGTAATTATACCAAAAATCTTAACTAAAGGTCTAAGATAAGGGGATGTAACCCCAAAATAATGAACATAAAACAGCCTGAAAGAATTAGTTAAGTCTAAAAGAAAAAGATTCAAACTGAGAAGAATCCACGGTAGCCTGAAAGAACTGCTCATCCTTGAACTTTGTAAATCAATGATCTCCTAACTGAGGTCTGTCAGTAACCGCCTGAAGATGCCCTGTACTCAACAAAGAAAGAGTAGTGCAGTATTAGTACATAGAACAACAATGTATTGATAGAATTACGCGACCATTTCAATAAGTGAAATATATATAAGTAACCACAACATAGGAAAAACAAACATATAAAAAAACACATTACCAAATCACCATTTCATGAGCAATAAACAGTTTCACAATTTCAATCTCCAATATAACAGTCAAAATGGTCCTCTCAAGGAACCCATACCTAAACTATTAGTATGCCGGTGTGACACCTGTTCCAATAGTTAGTGTGTCGGCATGATACTCGATCCAATATATACCAATGTGGTACCCGATCTAATATGTTCCAACGTAACACCCAATCTAATATATACTAGCATGGTACCCGATCCAATTTGTACCAGTATGACACTCGATCCAATATATACTGGTATGGTAGATGATCTAACATATACCGGTATGGTACCCAATCCAACAATCACAATCAATAATGAATAGTTCACACACTTGCACAATCAAGTATCAGGTTCATTGCATGCAATTGATCATGAATAGTCATTTCATTAGATTCATTCCCTCTTTCCCTATTCACATACATGCATTGAATACTAATAATATAGTTAATAGGATATATAACACATACGGGAAACAAAATCATAATCTACTTCAAAACCAAGCCTAAATGCCCTTAAAGAACATGACCTTTTCCCTCCCAGAGTTTCTTGGCTTATTCTTGGTCTAAAATAAATAATTAATGCAAAGAAATAATGGCAATGGTCTAATTGTCATGACCCAAGCTAGACTCTAGGCGTGGCATGATGATTAGAGTCTCAAAAACCAAGCCTCTTAGCATATCCTACATGAGCATACATAAGGTAAATAAAGACGTAAACAAAATCATAAAGAAGAATATAAGTCTCAAACTAACATCTCAAATAAGGAGAAAATCTCAAAGAAACATGTCTGAATAATTGGAGCTACAACTCATGATAGTCTAAAACATGCCTCTACTCTAGATAGGGACATAAGACAAGCCCTAGCTCACCCAAGATAAAAGATAAAGTCATAGAAAGAAATGTAAACTCATGTTGGTTACGTTCTTGAAGCATGAGGACTCACCAATCAAGTGAAAAAGCTAAGCAATCCGATCTAGCATGAGCGTGATGATTGTCGAACTCTACATTATGATACAATGTAGGCAAAAATATGCGTTAGTACATAAAATCCACTAAGTATGTGAGAAGTATGCATGACACAAACATTTGATAATTGTAATCATGAAACATGAGATTCAAGACCATAAACCATTAAAAATCATGGGAGTAGTCATAAGTCATGAAATCATGGTCAATGCATCACTTAAAACATAGTAAGAACTCGTAAGAAAACATGGTTCATTTGTGGGATAGGACCTTTAACAGATATTTAATACCATGTGAGCTATAACATGGAATCTGATGTTACTCCCACACTAAAAAGAGAGACACTACTTTCCAAGGTAGGTTCCATGAGAACATCATAAACTTGAGCTATTTGTGGATCCACTATCTAGGCCAATTAAGGAAAACCTATAGGGGCACATAGATTGGGACTAGAGGTTGCTACTAGAGTTCCCTTAGGTCACTTCTTGAGCTTTTGGATCGAAACCTACCTCAAATTCCTCTTGGTGCTCAGTTAATATCCTAACAAAATTATAAATCATAGTAATTAACATCTCTAGAAAAGGAAATAACAAATACCTATCCACATCATAGAATAGTCATAAGAGTAGCTCATTAACATAGTGATTCATACAAGTATGAGCAAACCTTTTATCTTTATGAATTCGTGAGTCGGTGAGAAAACCTTTCACCTTTATCATGCATTTGTGAGAAATCTTTTCATAGCCATTATACTTGCTTGACATCATACTTGAAACCATAATTCATCATCATCATAAATCATCCATAAACCCTTTATCAAATCCATGATCATAAGTCCATAAATTCATACTTGAAAAAAGAAAAATGTATGGATCTATATAAAATTAATTGAAAATAAGCAATTAAACTTGAATTATACATAATTGAATCATTAATCATTGAAATACATCATAATTGAATTGACTCAATGCACTATCTTAAAAAACCCTAGAATTTGTAGAATTGAAATTAATAGGAAAGAGAGAAAGCTTTGGGACTCCATAGATGAATTACCACACACCTTGATAATAAAAGCCTTACAAGAGAGATTAGGAGACTTGAAACCTTTAAGATCTTTGAATTCTAGTTCTTGCCTTGGAGCAAATAGAGAGAACTTGAGAGAATTGAGCTCGTGATTTTTAAGAATGAGGGTATAGGAGGTTTAGGAGTTAGTTATATGATAGGGATAAATCCCCAAAAATGTCCAGGTGCATAACTAGAAAATGGTAAAAGACCAAATAACCTTTGATTAAAGTCTGTCGGATGGACCTACAGATCGTAGGTCCATCTGATGGGTTATAGAATCAGACTAAGAAACATGGCTTCTGAGGTTTGGTCTATCACCAACGTCTACGGATCGTAGACCTTCCAAAGTATCATAGGATCAACTCTTTGGATCTCCTGACATTTAGTCAAATTTCCAACTTCAGGGCTTATCCTAAGAGTGGGTCTATGATACATCAAAGTTTATACGGGTCGTAGGACCCTCTCGTCCTACAAATATTTCAAAACCTGAAACTCTGAGTTTCAAACCTTACCTATGGGTCCTTCCTATGGATTGTAGAAACTCCCACAGTCTGTAGGAACCCCTCATAGAGAGAGTCCATACTTAGTAAAATTTTCATTCCTTAAGACCCTTCCTATGGGTCTTCAATGTTCTTATGAGTCATCAACTTGAATCGTCTCAGATTTCCAAATTTTCCCAAGTACTGGGCCTTCTACAATTGCCTTCCTACGGCCTGTAGAACTTCCTACAACCTGTAAGTTGGCTAGTAGAAGCCAGCAACAACAAATTCTGCAACTTTTTCTGCCGAAACTTTCTTTGTTTGGCCTTCCAACTTCAGGTGAATTACACTAATTTACCCGGATTAAACACAATTACTGACCCTTGGCCAAGTTCATGATCCTAACATCCAACTAGGGCTTTTTCCACCATTAATTTAAGGATAAAACCTTTCCCTAAGTTAATTACCATAGATTCTTGGTTGTAAGAATAAAAAAATAAGTTAGGGGAGTATTTAACTTACCTTTAGTGCAAGAACGGGTGGAAAAATGAAAGAAATAGCCCTAGATCGTCCTTTTGCTCTCCAAAAATGATATTGCAACAAAAATGTTTTTGGGACTTTTCCTCAGTTTTGTACGCGTTAGATCTTCCATAGAAGCCCCTCTATAGTAGGAGTAATCCTACTGTGGTGGGTTGCATAGAAATAGAAACTCAAAATGTAAGTTCCATACCCCTATTTCAAAACACACCCTCAAACCTCGATATTCTAAAACCATTTTTTATGCCAAGATCAATTCTGAGAGTTTTACTTTCCCGAATTCAATTTTGTAAAGCTTTACAGACTCCTTAATATGTTGGCTATCAACCCAAATAATCAAAGTCATAATTTAATCACCCCTCCTTTACGTGATTACCCCAGACCTCCCCTAACTCAGATTTTATCCAAGTTTAGCTTAGGCTCAAAATTTCCAAGTTACTAATCAAAGGTTTTATGATCCAAATTCTTCCACTTTTGGCTCATCCATAACAACGGGGAAAAGTTGTTACAATAAATACCAATTTACCCATCACTTGTCCCCGAGTGATCTAAATAGGAAAGCTGGATTAAGGAAAGAATAGAGTAGTGCCTGAATTGTGCAACAACTGTGGATACTTGTCTCACATACTCTTCTTGGTTTCCTTAGTGGCTTCCTCAATCAGACGATGCTTCCATTGAACCTTCATCGACTTAATATCGTTGGTCCTCAACTTTTGTACATCATGATCAAGAATTGCCACTGGTTCTTCTTCACACTGAATATCTTTGTCTAATAAGACTGAGTCCCAAATGATTCTATAATCTCCATCCCCATGATATTTCTTCAACATGGTATATGGAACACTGGATAGACTCTAGATAGGCTAGGCGGTAGAGTCAACCCATAAGCCACTGGCTCTACACAATCAAGAATCTCAAATGTGCCACTATAGCAAGGAATAAGCTTGCCTTTTTTGTCGAATCTCATCACACCCTTTATAGGTGACACCTTTAAAAAAACTTGTTCACCAACCTGGAGTGTCATATCCCTCACTTGCGATCCACATACTCCTTTTCTTATCTCTAGGCTGCTAGAAGCTTAGTTTGGATACTCCTTACCTTATCCTGAACATCCCATACCAAATCAACTCCCTAAGGTTTCACATCTCCAGCCTCAAACCACTCTATGGGAAATCTATATCCCCTTTCATAAAATGCTTCGAATGGTGCCATGTCAATGCTAGAGTGAAAACTGTTGTTATAAGAAAACTCACAAAAAGGTAAAAATTTATCCTAATGACCTCCAAATTCATTTACCACGCCCTCAACATGTCTTCCAACACTTGAGTTGTTCTTTCTGATTTCCCATAAGTTTATGGATGAAAGGTTGTGCTGAAAGTGAGTCGAGTGCCTAACTCCTCATGCAATTTCCCCCAAAACTTTATGTAAACTAAATACCATGATTTGAGATGATAGAAAGGTGCACCCCTACAACCTTACTATCTTCTTCACATAAATATTTGCCAACTGCTAAGCATTATAACCCACTCTAACTGAAGTCTATCAACCATAACCCAAATGGAGTCAAACTTTCCCAAGGTCTTAGGAAGACCCCACCATGAAGTCTATAGCTATCCGTTCCTACTTCTATTAAGGAATGGACATCCTCTGAAGTAAACTTGTAGGCCTTTGATGCTCATACTTCACTTGCTAAAGATTTTGACACTTAGCCACAAACTCGGCTATGCCTTTCTTTATGCCAGGCTAATAGTAAAGCAGCTTCAAATCCCGATACATCTTGGTCATACCTAGATGGATAAAATACCGCAAACCATGAGACTTTTTCAATATGTTCTGAATCAAGTCACCCACTTGGGGAACATAAATCCTTCCCCTAAAATTGAGCACCCCACCTACATCAAGAGCCACTACTTGTGCTTTTCCATACACCACCTTCCTTTTAAGCTCATTCAAACTCTTATCTTCAAAATGCTTGGTTTAATCTCTTCAATGAAAGTGGGCCTAACCTCAATACTAGCCAGCACCCCACCTTTCTCTAAGATGTCTAGATTCATAAATTTGATATCTAAAGCCTAAATCTCCTTAGCCAAGGATCGCTTAGAAACACCCAAATAAGCTAGATTTCCCATACTAATTGGTTTTTGGTTTAATGTGTATACCACTATATTAGGATGATACTAAATGGCGACATCATAATCTTTAAGAAACTCCATCCACCTTCGTTGTCACAAATTCAAATATTTCTGAGTGAACACGTGTTGTAGATTGTGATGATTAGTAAACACTTCACACTTGACATAATAAAGGTAATATCGCCAAATCTCTAAAGCAAATACTATTGCTTTTAACTCTAAATCATTTCATCATTTATTTCCTCTCATGAACCTTCAACTACTGCGAGGCATAAGCTATGACATTATTATCTTGAATCAACACAGCTCCCAAGTCCAAATGTGAAGAATCACAATAAACAATAAAATCCTTACCATCAACTGACAATGTCAAAATAGGTGCTAGATCTGGTCAGAAGGGTCTTGAGCTTTTGCAAGCTTTCTTCATATTTGTCGGTCCACTCAAAACGTACCTCCTTCTAGGTTAACCTTATCAAGTGTTTGGTAATAGCTGTAATTTGTTTCACAAACCACCAGTAATAGCTAGCAATCCCTACAAAACTCTTAACCTCAATTACAGAACTATGTGGGACTGCGTTTTTGACTACTTTAATCTTTTGGAGATCTACCATTACCCCTTATTTTGAAACAACATGCCCCAAAAAGCCAACTGAAGACAACCAAAATTAACACTTAGAAAATTTTGCATTTAATTTTTGTTTTCCTAGGATACCTAGAACAACAAGAAGATGGTCTGTATGTTCTTCCTTACTCTTCGAATAGACCAGAATATCATCAATGAAGACAATTAAAAAAGAATCTAGGAATGATTTGAACACCTCATTCATCAAACTCATGAAGGCTGCAAGTGCATTGGTCAACGCAAACGACATTACCAAGAACTCATACTGCCAATACCGAGTTCTAAATGCCATTTTAGGTAAATCTTCACTCCTAATCTTTAGCTGATTGGTAGAGTGGGATGAAGAGAGATATTGCGGAGTTTGTTTCCAAGTGCCCAAATTGCCAACAAGTAAAAGTCGAGTATGAAAGACCATATGGTTTGGCTCAAAATATAGAAAAACCAGAATAGAAGTGGGAGATGATTAATATGGACTTTATCACAGGTTTGCTGAGCTCTCGAAAGCAATATGATTCCATTTGGGTGATTGTAGATAGAATGACGAAATCAGCTCACTTCTTAGCAGTTAAGACTAATGACACCGCAGAAGACTATGCAAAGTTATACATCCAGGAGATTGTAAGGTTGTATGGGGTTCCCTTATCTATCATTTCAGATAGAGGAGCTCAATTCACCTCCCAATTCTGGAGATCCTTTCAAAAGGGACTGGGTTCAAAGTTGAATCTTAGCACGACCTTTTATCCCTAGATGGATGGTCAAGCAGAGCGCACCATCCATACGTTGGAAGATATGTTGAGAGATTGTGTGCTTGACTTCAAAGGAAATTGGGATGATCACTTACCTCTCATAGAGTTTGCATACAATAATAGCGATAATGCAAGCATTCAAATGGCTCCTTATGAAGCTTTGTATGGGAGGAGGTGTAGATCACCCATTGGGTGGTTTGAAGTTGGTGAAGTTGAGTTGATTGGGCCTGATTTTGTTCACCAAGCCATGGAGAAGGTGAGATTTATTCAAGACAGGCTAAAGACAGCCCAAAGCGGCCAAAAATTTTACACCGATGTGAGGAGGAGAGACTTAGAATTTGAGGTGGATGATTGAGTGTATTTGAAAGTGTCACCCATGAAGGGTGTCATGAGGTTTGGAAGGAAGGGAATCTTAGTCCTCGATATATTGGTCTTTACTAGATTGCAAAGAGGATTGGGAGTGTCGCCTATGAGTTGGAGTTACTCTCGGAGCTAGCCTCTATTCACTCGGTATTTCACGTTTCGATGTTGAAGAAGTGCTTAGGCGATCCCTCGTTGGTATTCCCTATTGATAGTATTGGATTTAAGGATAGCTTATCCTATAAAGAGATTCCGGTCCAAATTCTTGATCGCCAAATTCGCAAATTGAGGAACAAAGAGATCGCCTCAGTCAAAGTCCTGTGGAGAAATTAGTTTGTTGAGGAAGCCACGTGGGAAGCAGAGGATGATATAAAATCTAAATATCCCCATCTATTCGTGCCTACCAATGAGAATGTTGAAGGTAATGCCTACTTTCTTGACTTGAATTCATTTGTGCATTTTGAGTTTGGATAGTAAGTTAATTGAGAATTGATTGGTTGATTGACTGAATTCTGATTGTGATTTGTACCCTGATTTCCATTCTTTGTTTACTCGTCATTCGAGGACGAATGATCCCAAGTGGGAGATATTATAACACCCCCCAAAATATTTCCCTAAGATTCGGACCTTTCTTGTATTCGAGTAGGATCAAACTCTATTATTGTGAAATATATGCTTGAGTTAAGATGAGTCCCTGAGTAATTGAAGAGTGTTGGAGGTGATGTGGGGTCATAAAGGACCCCTAGGACCAAGCTAAGTCCAAAAGGTTCGACGTGGCTAAGTTTTAGGATGAGTTTGTTTAAGGGATTGACTTCTAACGACCCTATATTTAGAAAGACGACAATCTGGGTAGCCCACGACCTACCAAATTAACGTTCATCGAGTCTTCTTTCCAACGCCACCAAGAATGTAATTTTTGGAGTTCGGAGTCAAAAGGTACGACGATCCTAAGATGAACTAGCATGGCAGGAATTTCAGGCCTGGGGTGCAACTGCTGGAAATCAGGGCTTGGAACTGCAGTAGCGCGATGCGCTACTATCACGCCAGGAACAAGCCTCAGTAGTTTGGCCCTTGGCGCGGTGCGCCACTGCGAGGTGTGCAGGGTTTTCAAGCCTATTTTCTCAGAACCCAGAAAACTTGGGCTTGGCGCTGTAAGGGCGCGACGCGCCACTATCGCGTCAGGAACAAGCCTCAGTAGTTTGGTCCTTGGCGCTATGCGCCACTAAAAGATATGCAGGTTTTTAGCCTATTTGACTTGGCGCCACAGTGTTGCGATGCGCCACTATCGCGCCAATGGTGTTTTTGGCCTATTTTCCAGATTTTTGAAGAAAGGGCAATTTAGGAATTTTCCCAAATTATATATGTATCAGCCTTAGCATGTTTTGGGACCATTTTTCAGTCCCTCTCTCTCTCTAAAAGCCCTAGAAAATTTCCCTCTCTTCTTCTTCTTCTCCAAATCCTTCTCTAACAAGAAGTGCCTCCAAGAGCTTCAAGATTCAAGCTTTCCATTGAAGACTCAATATCAAGGTTTTCTTCAAGTCTTCTCTAAGGTATGTAAGGCTTCTCAAAACATGAGTTGAGTCCACCCATGTGCCCTACACTTTCTTTGAGGTTAAATGTTCATAAGAATGGAGTTTCTTGATAAGCGTATGTCCAAAGGAGTCTTGTCATCCATTAATCTGATTCTTGTTGTGTTGATGTTGTTGATCTAAGAAATTTCTAAAATATACTTGTTAGCATGAGTCGATGAAGATGAGTTGTTAAACATGCTTCATTGATTTTTCTTAACTATGTGAATTATGACAAAAATGCTAATTTTCTTAAATATGTTATTTATCTTGAATTGTTGATTTAAAACCTTGAAGTTGTGGTGAGTCCCAAAAGATTTGTTAAATAAATGGAGGAATGATTAGATAGATTTGTATGTTGTTATAAATGCATATTTAATCCACTCTTGAAAAATATGATTGGAATTGATCGAATTGTATGATTGGGAGAGGTTTGATTATGATAGAGTTGATGAGTTGACAAGGTTGTAATAAGACTTGTCGATATGATTTGATTGAGTTGATTGGATGGAGTTTTATGATCATTGAGTCTTGGGAGGAGTATGGAGCACCGAATTGGGCAAGAGTATAGTCCATACTCGAACCCAATAACTATATCACCAAATGTAGAAGGGGATTGAACCGTTAAAGTCGGATGCTTCCCCAAAATTATTGTCCTGACATTATAGGACTTGGTTGGATTGGATCCATGATTGGTTGATTCGTTCATACCCTGGCAAAGTATGAACGGATGCGGTAACAACATCGGTTTGTTGTACTTTCACTAGCTCATAAGTGATGGTTATCGGATAAGAGAAACTCCCACATAGGTCTTGGTAGTACTCTGAGTCAGATGGAGTTGAGTCGTATGTGATTTGGTCCTGTCTAAACTATATTTTTCTTAGACTTAGGATGCTTGTTGAGTTGTACTTCTTTCTGAGTTGAGCTTCCCGAGTTAATTTGGTTCTTTCTGATGTTGTTTCATTCGGCCATTTTACATACTCATACATTCCATGTACTGACGCCATTTAGCCTGCATCGTTTCATGATGCAGAGACAAGTACTAGAGATCATCAACCGGCGCATCGTTGAAGATCCACACACTCCCAGTTAGTTGGTGAGTCCTCCTAGTTTTCGGAGGATGTTGAGTTTCTTGTATAGTTTTATGTTGTTTCCTTTATTTTGATTGTTGGTAGCCATGGTCTTGTCATTGACACCTCCCAGATTGTTGATAAAGGCTTCATAGACCGGAGTGTAGAAATGTTGGATTGTTCTTTTGAGTAGTTCTTCTATAACTGTTTGTTGATTTGATAGTTATTTGGCCTTTGGCCCTAAATTATGAATAGTACTTTATTAAATGAGTCTTCCGCTGAGAGAATCTGTTTGAATGAATGTGTGACTGGACTAGGTGGTTCACTTGGAAGCCAGAAATGGCTTTCGAGTGCCAGCCACGCCTAGGGTACCCTACTTGGGCGTGACAAATATGGTATCAGAGCACAGAGTTCAAGAGTCCTAGGGAGTCTATGAAGCCGTGTCTAGTAGAGTCTTGCTTATGGGTGTGTTGTGCACCATACTTATAATCAGGAGGCTATAAGACATTAAGAATTATTTTACTTCTTTCATACTCTGAATTCGTGCGATAGCGTTAAACTCTATAAAACTCCTTTCTAATTCGTGCATTTATACGTTACAGATAATTCCTCCTAAACATACTGCTAGCCAGAGGAATGCTCATAACGCAGGGATGCCACAGTTAGAGGTATGCCCATCGAGGGCTAAAGGCCGACCGACAAGGTATGCGGAGGCACCTCAAATGCCTACTACTCCACCTGCACCAACTTCGGAAGCAGACTTTAGAGGAGCGATTACCATGCTCACTCAATTAGTGGCTGCCCGAAATGGTAGCCAAAGTTCGCCAACTCTTAGCTCTAGTTCCCAAGAGCCGTCTGCCGCTACCAGAATTCGAGACTTTCTGAGGATGAATCCGCCGGCATTTACGGGGTTTAAGGTTGATGAAGACCCCCCAAAATTTTATTGATGAGATATGGAAAATCCTGAAAGCTATGCATGCTATGGAGATTGAGGGGGTTGAGTTGGTGTCCTACCAGTTCAAGGATATGGCAAACATCTGGTATAACTAATGGGAACAAGGTAGAGGTGAGGATGTTGAACCTGCTATATGGGATAAATTTGAGGGAGCCTTTCTTGACCACTTCTTTCCCCGAGAATTGAGGGAAGCAAAAGTGAAGGAGTTTGTGAATCTAAAACAAGAAGGCATGACTGTTAAGGAGTACAAACTGAAGTTCATCCAGCTGTCCAGGTATGCTCCAGAGATGATCCCAGATGTGAGGTCAAAGATGAGGAAATTTGTCTCTAGTTTGGGAAGACATGTGAAGAAGGAGTGCAAAGCGGCATTGTTAATATCCGATATGGATATTTCAAGACTAATAGTGTACGCTTAACGGGTCAAGGATGAGAAGAGAAAAGACAGAGAGGAGAATCTGAGCAAGAAGGCAAGATCAGCTGGGAATGAGAATGAATAGAGGCAAAACAAGGGCAACAGGTCCTTCTTCCAGAAGAGGCCTTCCAACTATGCCTCATCTACCACCAGTGCACCTATGCCGCAGAACAGGTATGATCGGCAGGGACAGAGTCGCCAGAATTTCAGACCCCATGGTTCTCAATCCCAAGCTAGCGTGGGTCAAGGTTCGCAAAGAAAGCCACCATGCGTCAAGTGTGGTAAGCTCCACTTGGGAAAATACAAAGCGGGAAGGGTTGGTTGTTATAAATGCGGCCAAATAGACTATTTTCAGAAAGAGTGTCCAGCATGGGGGAACAAAGCCCACTATTCTACCACTGCACCACTAGCTAGAGGTAATCAGAGGGGTACCACTTCAAGTATGAGCGGAGGTACAAACCGACTATATGCCATGGGTAGTCGTCAAGATTAGGAGAACTCTCCAAACATCGTGACGGGTATGATTCGAGTCCTTTCTCTTGACTATTATGTTTTGATGGATCTGGGTGCCACACTATCTTTTGTGACTCCTTACGTGGCAAGTAAGTTTGATAAAATCCCTGAGTGTCTCCTTGAGCCTTTCAGTGTAGCTACTCATGTCGATGATTCTGTCTTAGCTGAGAGAGTTTATAGAGATTGCACCGTGTCAATTCATCACAGGGATACCTTGGCTAACTTAGTTGAGTTAGACATGGTTGATTTTGATGTAATCCTTGGCATGGACTGGCTTTATGTCTGTTATGCTTCTATTGATTGTAGGACTCAGATTGATAAGTTCAAATTCCTGAATGAGGCTGTTATAGAGTGGAAGGAGAGTCCTATCGTGCCTAAGGGTAAGTTTATTTCCTACCTTAGGGACAGGAAGCTAATCTCAAAAGGGTGCATTTATCACCTTATCCGAGTGAAAGATGATAATATTGAGTCTCCATCCCTTGAGTCGGTTCCAATTGTCAATGAGTTTCCTGACGTCTTTCCTAAAGATCTGTCTGGAGTCCCTCCTAATAGGGAGATCGATTTTGGGATTGATTTCCTTCCTGATACCCAGCCTATCTCAATCCCTCCATATAGAATGGCTCCGGCTGAGTTGAAAGAGTTGAAAGAACAGTTGAAAGACTTGTTAGATAAGGGATTCATTAGGCCGAGTATCTCACCATGGGGTGCTCCGGTCCTATTTATGCGAAAGGAAGATAGGTCCCTTAGAATGTGTATTGACTACAGGCAGCTGAACAAGGTTACCATAAACAACAAATACCCTCTCCCCAGAATAGATAACTTATTTGATCAACTTCAGGGTGCTACTTGTTTCTCAAAGATAGACCTAAGATCGGGCTACCATTAGTTGAAGGTGAGGGAGTGCGATATCCCAAAGACAGCTTTTCGGACTCGCTATGGCCATTTTAAGTTCTTGGTGATGTCCTTTGGGTTGACTAATGCCCCCGCAGCTTTTATGGATCTCATGAACCGAGTATTTAAACCGTACCTTGATATGTTTATGATTGTATTCATAGATGATATCTTGGTTTACTCCAAGAATGAGGAGGAGCACGCCTATCATCTTAGAGTCATCTTGCAAACTCTGAAGGACCAGGTATTGTATGCAAAGTTCTCCAAATGTGAATTTTAGCTTACATCAATGGCTTTTCTAGGCCATATTATATCTGGAGATGGTATTCAGGTTGATGCTCAGAAGATTGAGGCAGTGAATAATTGGCCTAGACCCACGTCCCTGATAGAGATAAGAAGCTTCTTGGGTTTGGCCAGCTATTTTTGAAGGTTTGTAGAGGGATTCTCATCTATATCATCACCATTGACCAAGCTGACACAAAAAAAGGCTAAGTTCCAATGGTCCGATGCTTGTGAGGAGAGTTTCCAGAAATTGAAGACCAGGCTAACCACTGCTCCTATTCTAACTTTGCTCGATGGAATAGAGGGTTTTGTGATCTATTGTAATGCATCTAGAGTTGGTTTGGGCTGTGTGCTGATGTAGAGGGGAAAGGTGATAGCCTATGCTTTAAGACATCTTAAGGTTCATGAGAGGAATTACCCAACTCATGACCTTGAGCTGGCAGCTGTGGTATTTGCTCTAAAAATTTGGCGCCACTACTTGTATGGAGTGCATGTTGATGTGTTCACCGATCATAAGAGTTTACAATATTTCTTCAGCCAGAAGGAACTCAACCTGAGACAAAGGAGATGGCTTGAACTACTCAAAGACTACGATATGAGCATCCTCTACCATCCAGGTAAAACTAATGTTATTGCTAATGCTCTTAGCAGGTTGTCTATGGGTAGCACTGCCCATGTGGAGGAGGGATGGAGAGAATTGGCGAAGGAGGTACATAGATTAGCCCAATTGGGAGTTCATCTTGAAGAGAACAATGAAGGTGGAGTTAATGTTCAGGATGGGTCTGCATCCTCACTTGTGGCAGAGGTAAAGGAGAAACAAGATCAGGATCCCATCCTTCTCCAATTGAAGGAAGTTGTCCACAAACAAGAGGTGATGGTTTTTACCAAAGAGGGAGATGGTGTGTTAAGGTACCAAAATAGGTTGTGTGTACCTGATGTCGGTGATGTTTAAGAGAGAATTATGGCCGAGGCGCATAGTTCCAGATACTCTATTCATCTAGGCTCTACAAAGATGTATCACGACTTGAAGGAAGTTTATTGGTGGAGTGGTATGAAGAAAGATATTGCGGAGTTTGTTTCCAAGTAATCGAGTTGCCAACAGGTGAAAGTCAAGCATCAAAGACCATGTGGTTTGGATCAAAATATAGAAATCCCGGAATGGAAGTGGGAGATGATTAGTATGGACTTTATCACAGGTTTGCTGAGGTCCCGAAAGCAACATGATTCCATTTGGGTGATTATGGATAAAATGACGAAATCAGCTCACTTCTTGGCAGTTAAGACTACTAACACCACAGAAGGCTATGCAAAGTTATACATCCAGGAGATTGTCAGGTTGCATGGGGTTCCCTTTTCTATCATTTCAGATAGAGGAGCTCAATTCACCTCCCAACTCTGGAGATCTTTTCATAAGGGACTGGGTTCAAATGTGAATCTTAGCACGACCTTTTATCCCTAGATGGATGGTCAAGCGGAGCGCACCATCCATACGTTGGAACATATGTTGAGAGATTGTATGCTTGACTTCAAAGGAAATTGGGATGATCACTTACCTCTCATAGAGTTTGCATACAATAATAGCGATCATGCAAGTATTCAAATGGCTCCTTATGAAGCTTTGTATGGGAGGAGGTGTAGATCACCCATTGGGTGGTTTGAAGTTGGTGAAGTTGAGTTTATTGGGCCTAATTTTGTTCACCAAGCCATGGAGAAGGTGAGAGTTATTCAAGACAGGCTAAAGATAGCCCAAAGCCGCCAAAAATCTTACACCGATGTGAGGAGGAGAGACTTAGAGTTTGAGGTGGATGATTGGGTGTATTTGAAAGTATCACCCATGAAGGGTGTCATGAGGTTTGGAAGGAAGGGGAAGCTTAGTCCTCGACATATTGGTCCTTACTAGATTACAAGGCGGATTAGGAGTGTCGCCTATGAGTTGGAGTTACCCTCGGAGCTAGCCTCTATTCACCTGGTATTTCACGTTTCGATGTTGAAGAAGTACTTAGGCGATCCCTCGTTGGTAATCCCCATTGATAGTATTGGACTTAAGGATAGCTTATCCTATGAAGAGGTTCCGGTAAAAAATCTTGATCGTCAAATTCGCAAATTGAGGAACAAAGAGATCGCCTCAGTCAAAGTCCTGTGTAGAAATTAGTTTGTTGAGGAAGCCACGTGGGAAGCGGAGGAATATATGAAATCTAAATATCCCCATCTATTCGTGCCTACCGATGAGAATATTGAAGGTAATGCCTACTTTCTTGACTTGAATTCATTTGTGCATTTAGAGTTTGGATAGTAAGTTAATTGAGAATTGATTGGTTGATTGACTGAATTCTGATTGTGATTTGTACCCTGATTTCCATTCTTGGTTTACTCGTCATTCGAGGACGAATGATCCCAAGGGAGAGATATTATAACACCCCCCAAAATTTTTTCCTAAGATTCGGACCTTTCTTGTATTCGGGTAGGATCAAACTCTATTATTGTGAAATATATGCTTGAGTTAAGATGAGTCCTTGAGTAATTGAAGAGTGTTGGAGGTGATGTGGGTTCACAAAGGACCCCTAGGACCAAGCTAAGTCCAAAAGGTTCGTCGTGGCTAAGTTTTAGGATGTGTTTGTTTAAGGAATTGACTTCTAACGACCCTTTATTGAAAAATACGACAATCTGGGTGGCCCACGACCTACCAAATTAACATTCATCGAGTCTTCTTTCCAACACCACCAAGAATGTAATTTTTGGAGTTCGGAGTCAAAAGATACGACGATCCTAAGATGAACTAGCATGGCAGGAATTTCAGGCCTGGGGTGCAACTGCTGGAAATCAGGGCTTGGCACTGCAGTAGCGCGACGCGCTACTATTACGCCAGGAACAAGCCTCAGTAGTTTGGCCCCTGGCGCGGTGCGCCACTACGAGGTGTGCAGGGTTTTCAAGCCTATTTTCCCAGAACCCAGAAAACTTGGGCTTGGCGCTGTAAGGGCGCGACGCGCCACTATCGCGTCAGGAACAAACCTCAGTAGTTTGGTCCTTGGCGCGACGCGTAACTAAAAGATATGCAGGTTTTTAGCCTATTCGACTTGGTGCCGCAGTGGCGCGATGCGCCACTATCGCGCCAAGGGTGTTTTTGGCCTATTTTCCAGATTTTTTAAGAAAGGGCAATTCAGGAATTTTCCCAAATTATATATGTATCAGCCTTAGCATATTTTGGGACCATTTTTCAGTCCCTCTCTCTCTCTCTAAAAGACCTAGAAAATTTCCCTCTCTTCTTCTTCTTCTCCAAATCCTTCTCCAACAAGAAGTGCCTCCAAGAGCTTCAAGATTCAAGCTTTCCATTGAAGACCCAACATCAAGGTTTTCTTCATGTCTTCTCTAAGGTATGTAAGGCTGCTCAAAACATGGGTTGAGTCCACCCATGTGCCCTACACTTTCTTTGAGGTTAAATGTTCATAAGAATGGAGTTTCTTGATAAGCGTATGTCAAAAGGAGTCTTGTCATCCATTAATGTGATTCTTGTTGTGTTGATGTTGTTGAGCTAAGAAATTTATAAAATCTTCTTGTTAGCATGAGTCGATGAAGATGAGTTGTTAAACATGCTTCATTGATTTTTCTTAACTATGTGAATTATGACAAAAATGCTAATTTTCTTAAATATGTTGTTTATCTTGAATTATTGATTTAAAACCTTGGAGTTGTGGTGAGTCCCAAAAGATTGGTTAAATGAATGGAGGAACGATTGGATAGATTTGTATGTTGTTATAAATGCATATTTAATCTACTCTTGAAAAATATGATTGGGATTGATCGGATTGTATGATTGGGAGAGGTTTGATTGTGATAGAGTTGATGAGTTGACAAGGTTGTAATGAGACTTGTCGATATGATTTGATTGAGTTGATTGGATAGAGTTTTATGAGCATTGAGTCTTGGGAGGAGTATGGAGCACCGAATTGGGAAAGAGTATAGTCCATACTCGAACCCAATAACTACATCACCAAATGTAGGAGGGGATTGAACCGTTAAAGTGGGATGCTTCACCAAAATTATTGTCCTGTCATTATAGGACTTGGTTGGATTGGATCCATGATTGGTTGATTCATTCATACCCTGACAAAGTATGAACGGACGCGGCAATAACGTCGGTTTGTTGTACTTTCACTGGCTCATAAGTGATGGTTTTTGGATAAGTGAAACTCCCACATAGGTCTTGGTAGTACTCTGAGTCGGATGGAGTTGAGTCGTATGTAATTTGGTCCCGTCTAAACTATATTTTGCTTAGACTTAGGACGCTTGTTGAGTTGTACTTCTTTCTGAGTTGAGCTTCCCGAGTTGATTTGGTTCTTTCTGATGTTGTTTTATTCGGCCATTTTATATACTCGTACATTCCATGTACTGACGCCATTTGGCCTGCATCATTTCATGATGCAAAGACAAGTACTAGAGATCATCAACTGGCGTACCGTTGAAGATCCACACACTCCTAGTTAGTTGGTGAGTCCTCCTAGTTTCCGGAGGATATTGAGTTTCTTGTATAGTTTTGTGTTGTTTCCTTTATTTTGATTGTTGGTAGCAATGGTCTTGTCATTTGCACCTCCCAGATTGTTGATAGAGGCTTCATAGATCAGAGTGTAGAAATGTTGGATTGTTCTTTTGAGTAGTTCTTCTATAACTATTTGTTGATTTGATAGTTATTTGGCCTTTGGCCCTAAATTATGAATCGTAGAAATGGGCATGGTTAACTGAATTGGCCGAGCTGTAATTTTCGACCTACCTATACCTCTGGAGTAGGAGCCATTAAAATTACCTGCATTCTTGGGCTTCTTAGCTAGAGCCTTAGTCTGCACATCCCATTGTATTGCTTCTACTTTCTTCATAAAGTCTTTTACTTCCCTGCAGAGGTCATATGGATAAGAAATAACTGTAACTCAAAACTCAACCCCTTGACGAACAAATGGATCCTCTCCTCCTCAATAATCACCAACTCTATATCATATCTGGACAATGCATGGAACTTGGCCTCATAAGAAACTACGGTCATGCCACCCTACTCAAGAGCCATAAACTCATCCTTTTTGCAATCTCTTAGATTTTGGGGTACATACTTCTCCAAAAATAAGGCATAGAGCTGAACCCTAGTGCATGGAGGAAAAACTGTGATCGACATTCTGTAAAGGCTCTCCATTACTGCTTAGCCTCACCTTAAAGCTAAAAAGTGACAAACTTAACTCCATGCTAGTATATAATGCCCAACTTGTGAAGTCTATCACAATAGTCCAGGATGATTCATAAGCATCCTCACTTTTAGAATGATGAAACACTTGAGGCTTCAACTTTAAAAACTTGGTCAGAATCTCATGCTCATTTCCAGATATCATAGGGTCCAAAAGTGGATGGAAGAACATATTAGTACCCAGTGCTCCATCCATCTTAGGGACTGTAGCTGCAACAAGGTAAGTAACTGGAACTTGAGCAATGGGAACCATGAGATGTCTCTAAAGCCGACCAATCCACTCAGAAAAGTCAAAATCTATTAAGCTATCATGGAATCCAAAGGGGGAAGTCTTGCAATCTCAAGTTCTGCATCCTCCTCTGGTTCAGCATCCTGATCAACCTCAATCTCTACATTCTCTTCCACCTTGTCCTGGGGAATGGTAGGGGTCTCTTCTCTAAGATCATACTTAGCTTGACCTTCATCCCTAGCGGGTGCTGCCCTTCCCCATCCTCTTCCTTAACCCTTGCCTCAACCAGTTTTCTCACTATTGGCTCCTCTGCTAGCTTATTGATTAGAGCTACTACATGACGCTGTTGTACTGCGTGTTAACCATCTGCTGATAAGAGAGTGAAATAGGTTAGATACTAATTTATATTGACTTATACCAATTGGAATCAAGTTATAACATGAAGGGAGAAGAAGATGGAGAGATTTTTTAAAGTCCTATAGCCTCTCGAAGAAATTACAAACGTCATTGCACCATTTTGTAAGACTCTACTAGACTCATTTTGGTACAACGAGATCAATGAAACTAGGGCACTAATACTACCTTTGTCACAACCTAAACTGGACCATGAGTGACACCTACACTAACCCTCTGGTGGGGGAACCTTTACTACAACCTAACTATATAATATTAATAAAAGATGGGAATTTAAATATATGGTGCCACGACCTAACCTAAGGCCTAGTCGTAACATGGTGATCGAAATCCCAAAGGGGTCCAACCAATCCTGTTAACATATCTAAGCATATAAAAGGTAAAGTAAATATGGAATTAACATAGGAAGAGTCTAAATCATTAATCATAGAAAAGATGTAAGGTTGACTACATAGACTCTACAACATAGGTCCAACAAAGCCTTTACTACTCAAGACGGACGGGGGCTAAGAAATGTTCCTAGATCACCCTCAATCATGAATGAAATAAAAGTTTTTGAAAGAATAAACAACTCATAACTAGTCCTTGATAGATGAGGATTCACCAAAACTCTACCGATATGGAAGCTCAACTAGTCACTTGTGGGAATGATCCTCAACCCTTAAATTATGAGACAATTTAGGCAATAGTATGCGTTAGTACATTTGAATGTACCAAGTATGAGGGCATGGCATGAAACATAAATCACAGAATACAATGATCAATTGACGTACATGATAAAAGAGAATGGGTAAAGTCATGAGAAAACTATAATGATCAAAGCATTTAAAAGACATATAGAGATTATAAGATAACATAAGAAAAGTTTACATATATGAGCGGGATAGAACCATAACCGACAATAAGACCATCCGAGCTATAACATAGAATCCTGATGCCTCCCCATACAATGGAAGAAAGGGGAATCTACTTGTCAAGGCAGACTCTATCCTGCTAGGCGGGTCATGTATATACGTTATCTATGGATCCACTAGCCTACCATAAGGCAAATCCTATGGTGGCGTATAGTTATGAGACAAGAGACTTTATATAAAGACCCAGTAAGTCGAGCCCACATATCAATTCATCTTTGGTGCTAAGTCCAATTCCATGGAATACATAATATAGTAATCATACTTAGCATATATCATAAACTTGTTCATAAACTTCATAATTCATAGATTAGCTCATTTTCATGTCATACTTGCAATGTGAGTATAAGCCTTTCAACATCACAATATCATACTTGCATAACTCATGCCAATAGGTTTCTAGGTCACTAATTACGGATCCTATGTCACCTTTCTTAATAACTTGCATGGAATTCATAACTTGCACATACTTGTAATCCATGATCATAATTCAAACTTGAATTTAAAGTAAAACTTGTATGCATAGTCAACAAAAACAACAACCCAGTGAAATCCCATAATGTGGGGTCTGGAAAGGGTAGAGTGTATGCAGACCTTACTCCTACCAAGGTAGGATGGCTGTTTCTGGGAGATCCTTGGCTTAATAAAAGCATAAAAATTGGTCAGATATGATTAAGAAATTCAAAGCTCTATGGAATAACAAATAACGAAGAGTCACAGATAAAATAGAGTAATTAAAGTATAGAAAATATTATATAATAACGAAATAACAGAAATCTGAGCACAAGAAATTATAATGCACTACTACGCCTACGAATAGGGAAGAATAACGAGACTATGTACTAGCCTTCTACCCTGATGTGGCTCCTCCACCCCCTCCTATCTAAGGTCACGTCCTCTGTAAGCTGTAACTGCGCCATGTCCTATCTAATCACCTCTTCCCAATACTTCTTGGGCCTACCTCTACCTCTTCTGTAACCATACATGGACAACCTCTCACACCTCCACACTGGGGCACCTGTGTATCTCTTCTGCACATACCTAAACCATCTCAGTTGCATTTCCCGCATCTTATCTTCTACCGAGGCCACTCCCACCTTATCCCAAATAGCCTTATTTCTAATACTGTCGCTCCTGGTGTGCCCACACATCCATCTCAATATTCTCATCTCGACAACTTTCATCTTTTGAACGTGAGAGGCCTTAACTGGCCAACACTCCGCCCCATACAACATAGCCGGTATAATCACCACTTTGTAGAACTTGCCTTTAAGTTGTGGTGGAACCCACTTTTTACATAGCACTCTGCAAGTAAGCCTCCATTTCATCCATCCTACCCTAATACGATGTGTGATATCATTGTTAATCTCCCCGTTGTATTGTATGATAGACCTAAGATACTTGAAACTATTTCTCTTTTGGATGGCCTGGGCATCAAGCCTATCTTCCACGCCAACCTCTTGGGGTATCCCACTGAACTTGCACTCTAAGTACTCTATCTTGGTCCTACTCAGCTTAAACCCTTTAGACTCCAAGGTATGTCTCCAATCCTCCAGCTTAGCATTAACACCACTACGAGTCTCATCGATCAGGACTATGTCATCTGTGAAAAAGCATACTATGGCACCTCACCTTGAATATCCCGTGTCAATCCATCCATCACTAAGGCAAATAAAAATAGACTAAGAGCTGATCCTTGATGCAACCCCATCATAATTAGAAAGTGCTTTGAGTCCCCTCCTACTGTCCTTACCCTAGTTTTGTCACCCTTATACATGTCTTTGATCACCTTAATATATGCCACAAGTACACCTTTAGCCTCCAAACATCTCCATAGTATCTCTCATGGAACTTTATTATAAGCTTTTTCTAGGTTGATGAATACCATATATAAGTCCCTCTTCCTCTCCCTATACTGCTCCACTAATCTCCTCATAAGATGGATGGCTTTTGTCATTGAGCATCCCAGCATAAATTCAAACTGGTTTTCTGAAAGAGACACGCCTCTCCTCACCCTCCTCTCCACCACTCTTTCCCATACTTTCATAGTATGGCTTAGAAGCTTGATACTTCTATAGTTGTTGCAACTCTGGATATCTCTCTTGTTTTTGTATATAGGGATCATTACGCTCAACCTCCATTCTTCAGGCATTACTACCTTCTAAAAGATGACACTAGATAACCTAGTCAGTCACTCCAAACCTACCGAGCTCGTGCTCTTCCAAAATTCCCCAAGGATCTCGTCAGGCCTTGTCGCTCTTCCATAGCGCATCCTATGCACCGCACCCTTAACCTCTTCGACCATAATACCCCTGCAATACCCAAAACCGTGATGCCTCTCTGTATGTTCCAAATCTCCCAACACAAACTCTCTGTCCCCTTCTTCATTCAAGAGTTTATGGAAGTATGACTGCCATCTCTGTTTAATGAGGGTCTCATCTACCAATACTTTTCCATGCTCATCCTTAATGCACTTCACTTGGTCCACATCACATTCCCTCCTCTCCCGCACCCTGGCTAGCCTGAACAATTTCCTGTCCCCACCTTTTTCTTCTAGTTAAGCGTAAAGGCATTCAAAAGCTGCCATTTTTGCCGTCGAAACCGCCGACTTCGCCTCCTTTCTTGCTATCTTATAAAGTTCATTATTCATCCAATTCTCCACCTCATCGGTGATTTCTATCAACTTTGCGTATGCTATTTTCTTTGCTTCCACCTTCTCTTGCACTTCTCTATTCCACCACCAGGCCCCTCTGTGCCGGCTACGACTACCTATTGAGACTCCCAACACTTCACTTGCTACGACCCTAATACAACTAGCCGTCCTATCCCACATACTGGTCGCATCCCCACTACTATCCCAGGCCCCATGTCCTTTAATTTCTCTCCCATTTCCAGGGCACTAGCCATGGTCAAACTCCCCCATCTGATCCTAGGTCGATCATCCCCGACCCTCTTCTTCCTCGTCATCCTGATCTCTAAATCCATCACCAAGAGCTTATGTCGGGCTGTAAGTTTGTCTATCGGAATGACCTTACAATCTTTGCATAGACTTTTATCATCCTTCTTAAGGAGTAAAAAATCTATCTGAGTCTTAGCCACCGACTACGGAAGGTTACCAAATGATCCTCCTTCTTTGGGAAACTCAACTTGGCTATCACCAACCCAAAAGCTCTTGCGAATTCTAAAAGTGAAACTCTTCCTCCATTTCTGTCCCCGTAGTCAAAGCCTCCATGCACATCATCATACCCTCCCGAAATTGACCTAATGTGCCTATTAAAATACCCTCCCACAAAACACTTCTCAGTAAGCGGTATACCACCCACTAACTCATCTAAATCCTCCCAAAAATGCCTCTTATCCTCCTCGCTTAAGCTCGCTTGTGGCGCATAAGCACTAATAATGTTCAACTTCTCCCTTCCACGACCACCTTAATCGACATCATCCTATCATTGACTCTCCTAACCTCCACTACCTGATCCCTTAAATCACTGTCTACTAAAATGCCTACCCCATTCCTATATTTTGATCTACCAGAGAACCAAAGCTTATACCCGTCTACCTCCTTAGCTTTAGAACCTACCCATTTGGTCTTTTGGACACAAGCTATACTAATCTTTCTCTTCTTTAGAATCTTAACTAGATCTATGGATTTTCCTGTTAATGTTCCAATGTTCCAAGAACCTACTCTCAGTCTAGACGCTTCTTTAACTCACTTACCCCTCCTTACCCTCATCCCCGATCCCGATCCTGAATGAGAACATGAACCTAGTCTATCATCACTATCCAAATCCACAAAAACACATATGAACTAATAAATTATTCAAAAATCTAAAGTTAGCAAAATGCAACGATAAGTGTATCAACAAAAATATATGGAAACCGGAGGTACCAACTCCAGTCGAAATAAATCTGGTTCAAGCCGAAAAACACTGTTCACGCCAGAAAACACTATTCATGTTGGAAAACACTGTTCATGCCAAAAAATAATAGATCTAGGCCAGATCTGAGAAAGATGCATAATTTGTATCTTTGATTTGTGATGGTAGAATTTTTGGAATAGATTTGGCAGCAAAGTTCTTCGGGGTTTCGGCGGAGTTGAGTTGTAGCAGCTGTGTGGATTTTTGGCTCCTTCTAGGTCACTAATTTTTAGAACCTCGCCGGAGTTGAGTTGCAGTAGCTGTTTGTCACCAGAAATGCAGATCTGTACACCTGTAAAACAAAGAAAAAATAAAAAAGGAGGGAAAATGGGAGGGGTGGAGGTTAGCCAAATCACTTGTTAGTAGCATCAGTACATGTTTTCTCACTAATTAGATATAATTAATAGTATGATTATCAACACTTTTTTGAAAAAAGTTTGAGGGTAGAGTGTACGCAGATCTTACTCCTACCAAGATAGGAGAACTATTTCTGGGAGATCCTCGACTCAATAAAAGCATAAAAATTGGTTAGATATGGTTAAGAAATTCAAAGCTCTATGGAATAACAAATAACGAAGCGTCACAGATAAACTAGAGTAATCAAAGTATAGAAAGTATTATATAATAACAGAAACAACAGAAATATGAGCACAAGAAATTGTAATGCACTACTACGCCTATGAATAGGGAAGAAGAACAAGACTATGTACTAGACTTTTACCCTGAATGAGAACATGACCCAACTCTACCATCACTATCCAAAGCCACGAAAACATGTATGAACTAATAAATTATTCAAAAAAAAATTATTCAAAAATCTAAAGTTAGCAAAATGCAACGATAAGTGTATGAACAAAAATATATGGAAATCGGAGGTACCAACTCCAGTCAAAATGAACCTAATTCAAGCCAAAAAACACTGTTCACGCCATAAAACACTATTCACATTGGAAAACACTATTTACCCTAGAAAACACTATTCACGCCGGAAAATAATAGATCTAGGCCAGATCTGAGAAAGATGCACGATTTGTATCTTTGATTTGCGATGGTAGAATTTTTGGAATAGATTTGGCAGCAGAGTTCGTCAAAGTTTGCGGGTTTCGACAAAGTTGAGTTGCAACAGCTGTGTGGATTTTTGGCTCCTTCTAGGTCACTGATTTTCAGAACCTCGCCGGAGTTGAGTTGCAATAGCTGTTTGTTGAGAGAAAACCATGAGAATACTTTGAAATCATTGAACTTCATAATCACACTTCTTGTATATCATCATTAAAAAGAGCTTCATGCATGGGAATTCATAATTCAACTTGAAATCATGCAATTAATTTATAAACATACTTATAATGATTAGAAATATAATTGAAACAACCCAATGCAATTTATCAAACTAGGGTTATAAACTCAATTGAAATTAATGATATTTTGAGTAAAAACCTTGGGACTCTATGGGTGAAAGGAACTCATGGATCAATTCTCATATACCTTGAATGAATTTGAACTTGGAATTGAGAAAGGAGACTTGTTCTTTAAGAAACCCTAGACAAAACTTGATGAAGAAGATGAACCCTCGAATGGTCCTTGGAGAAAGGTCTTACAGTTTTTTGGGAGTTAATAAGGGAAAAGAATAGACTTAGGACAATTACATAATGAATCTAGTCCCAAAATCATCCATATACATTAATGAAAGAGTAGGGAATGACTGAAATACCTTTTATTTAACTAAAAATTGGGACCTATCACGAGCCTTCACCACGGACCATCAAAAGCACCATGGTCTATAGTAAGTGATTAAGATATTTGAAGAGAATATTTTGGAGGCTGCCCACCACGAGAGCCACCATAGTCTGTGGAGGGAACCACGGTTCGTAGTGGTCTTCCATGAGGATAGACTTGGACTTGAAATCTCAGGGTTTGCAGGGGAAGTTTCAGTAGTTCCTCTATGGAGACCTTTACGGTTCATGGAGTTCATAACAGTAAGTGAAATTGAGGCATGGTGTAGGACCTGTATGAGGGTGTGAAGGAAAGATCACCATGGATCCACCACGGATCCACGGTGGTGGCCAAGCATGGTCCCTTCCTTTAGAAATATTTTGAGGGCCTTAGGGGAAGGGTCACCACAGAGGGCACTATGGTTCGTGGTGCTCACCACGACCTGTGGTCCTTTCCCTATAGGACTGAGATTCATAACCACCACCACGGTGGATCACCATGAGTTGTGGTGCTTACCATGACTCGTGATGGTCTTCGTGGTCATCACCTGGTGCCAAGATCTAAATTTTTCTGGGATTTCATCTTTTGATCCCCATTTTCCAACTTCCGTGGTCTTACATATGGAAACAGGTTTTAAATAATAGTTTTAAACTGAGTTTCCATAAACTCAGGAAATTAACTAACAAATATAAACATGCAGAAGTTAATCCTTAGAACCCGAAAGTTATTGTACCGAAACTCTTAACTAAAGGTCTAAGCTAAGAGGATGCAACCCCAAAATACTGAACATTAAACAGTTTGAAAGAAATAGTCTAAGTCTGAAACAAAATGACTAAAACTTAGAAGAATCCATAGTAGGCTGAAAGAACTGGCTTACCCTTGAACTCTGCAAATCAATGATCTCCTAACTAAGGTCTGTCAATAGCCGCCTAAAGATGCCCTATACTCAATAAAGAAAGAGCAAGTGTAGCATTAGTATACTCAACAATAGTGTACTGGTAAAATCACACGACCATTCTAATAAGTGAATATATACAAGTTACCACAACATCATAAAAACATGCATATACAGAAACACATTACCAAATCACCATTTCATGAGAAATAATTAGTTTTACAGTATCAATATAAAATACAACAGTCAAAATGGTCCTCTCATTGAACCTATGCCAAACTGTTAGTGTGCCGGTGTGACACCCATTCCAATATTTAGTGTGTTAGTGTGACACCCGATCTAATATTCACTGGCTTGGTACTCGATCCAATATAACCCAATATGGCACCAGATCTAATATGTACTTGCATGGTACCCGATTCAATATATATTAGCGTGGTGCCCGATCCAATATGTACCGATGTAGTACCCAATCAAAAACCCACAATCACAATCACAATCAATAATGAATAGTTCACACACTTGCACAATCAAGTATTAGGTTCATTGCATGTAATTGATCACGAATAGTCAGTTCATTAGGTTCATTCCCACTTTCCCTAGTCACATACATGCATGCAATATTAATAAGGTAGTTCATTCCCTCTTTCCCTATTCACATACATGCATACAATACTAATAATGTAGTTAACAGACATACATAACACATATGGGAAACTAAACCATCACATACCTCAAAACCAAGCCTGAATGCGCTTAAAGAACCTGAGCTTTCCCCTTCCAGAATTTCTTAGTTGTTCTTTGTCTAAATTAAATAATTAATACAAATAATCAATTAAAATAGCCCAATTTACTAGATTAAACACAAGTACTAACCCTTGGCCAGGCTCATGATCCTAACACCCAACTAGGGCTTTTTTCACTATTAATTTTGGGCTAAAACCTTTCCCCAAGTTAATTACCATGGATTCTAGGTTCTAAGAATAAAAATACAAGTTAATGGAGTATGTAACTTATCTTTAGCTCATGAATGGGTGGAAACTTGAAAGGAATATCCCTAGGTCATCCTTTTGTTCTCCAAAAATGATATTGCAACAAAAATAATGTTCTTGGGACGACTATTCCCTGATCTTGTTTGCGCCAGACATTCTATAGAGGGCCCAGCCCACCATAGTAGCTTGCCATAGAAGGAATAATCCCTCCGTGGAATTTTGCATGAAAACATAGACTCAAAATTTGAGTTCCATACCCCTATTTCATGACACACCCTCAAATCAAGACAATCTAAAACCACCGTTTCACGCCAAGATCAATTTTGGGAGTTTATCTTGCCCGAACTAGATTATGTAAAAATGTACAGGATCCCTAATGTCTTATCTATCAATCCAAATGATCAAACTCATAATTTAATCATCCATCCATTACCACATTACCCAGACTCACCTGACTTAGACTTCATCCAAGTCTGACCTAGGCTCAAAATTTTTAAGTTATTACTTTGAAATTTTCAAGCCCAAACTCCTCCCCCATTGACTTATCAATAATAATAGGGACATGTTGTTACAATAAGATATCATATAAATACTCAAAACTCAATTTAATGGGATTGAACTTAAACTCAAACTCATACATGAGTGAATGAAGATGTTCGATACGAGAAAAAGCTCAGTCCAATGTTGTGATTATCCTTACATACCTAAAATGACGATTATAGAAGAAAAACTTAAAGAACTTTGTTGAAACACTTGAACCCTAACTTTTCCTTCTCCAATCCTTGCTCTCAAAATATTTTAAGTGATAATAAGAGAAAATCATTGATGGGTACTGATATTTTAGTCCCAAAACATCAGGGTTTTGCTTTGGAAAAAGTGGAAAAAGACCAAACTACCGCTCACTTAAAACTAACTTTGGGTCGCTATGGGTCGTTCTACGGACCATAGACCTTTCTACGGGCCATAGAAGACTGGTTGTAGGGTTTGAGGTCCAAACTCTGGATTTTTTTGGTATCGGGAACATTGGATCTATGAACCCTTTCTACAGGTCTTAAACCCTTTGATGACTCATAGAGTTCCCTATAGAATTGATAGGGGTCTAAAGGGGGTTGGGGTCAATGGACCCCTCTATGGGTCATAGAAACCTTTATGGGTCGTAAAACCCTAAAGTGGAATTAGGTGCACATTCCAGTAGCTACTGGAATGTGACTTGAGTCTATGAGGGGACTCCACGGTCCGTAGACTTTTTGAAGGCTTGTAGGGTGGGATCGTATGAAAGGGTCTAACACATGGAATTTTACCAACTCCAATGGTGACCTATGAATGACCACCTACGACTCATAGGTATTCCTAAAAATCGTAGGTGCCACTCATGACCACTAGACAGTGGTCACTTCATCACCTTCTCATGTTTTTTCGGGTTTGATCCAAGTTAGAATGGTACATGGTGTCACAATATCTCCCCCTTTTGGGATCATTCTTCCTCGAATAATGACCAAGCTAAGAATTTACTCAATGCATGAATGAATTACAAGAATCTCAGAATTCAAACTCATGAATAACTATTCAATTACAAAAGAAAGTACTAACTTTGAGATGGGGAATAGGAATATTGCCTTCAACATCGACACTAGGAGGAACAAATAGATGCGGGTATTTAGCTTTCATATCTTTCTCAGCTTCTCATGCAGCCTCCTCAAAAAATTGAGTTCTCCATAAGACTTTGATTGAAACGACCTCTTTGGTCCTCCATTCGCGAATTTGACGATCAAAAATTTAGCCAGGAATATCCTCATAATACAGCTATCTTTAACATCAATGTTTTTGATAGGAACAATGAGTGAAGGATCTCCCAAGTAGGGTTGGGCGTTTGGTTTGCAAATTTTGGTTCGGTTTTTCAATTTTCTATTTTTTGAAAATGTTAATCCATAACAAATTAAAATAAATTCAATTCGGTTTGGGTTTCACAATTTTGGTTCAGTTTATTTCGATTTAATTTTTAGTTTGTGAGATTAGTAGAACAAATTCACCTCCTTCAGTCCTTCATATGATTTTTTTGAAAAATATACCGCTGCTAGTATGTTTTAATCAAAATATAAAAATGTAACATGCACACATGAACAACTAATATTCACACAAGGAAAAAGAGTAAAATAGACAAAAGCAAAAAAAATTGTTCAATATATATATAAAGAGATCTAGTGAATTGCAATGAGAATATATATATAAAGAGATCCAGTGCACACGCAACCCTCCTATAGGCTACAACCTGTGGAGTTAGGCAACCTGATTCAGGCCTCTACTGTGGAGAGTATATAAATAAATCTTGGTTTTTCGATTAACCAAATTAAAATAGCTAATAACCAAAAACCGAACCGAATAACTGAATTTGTAGAATTTAAAACCGAATCAAATCGAATAAACCAAAACCAAAATAATTTTTTTTTGATTTGGTCGGTTTTTTTGGTTTGAACTAAATTATGCCAAACCCTACTCCCAAGTACTTCATAAGTATGGAAATATGAAACACTGAGTGAACGACTGCTAACTCTGATGGAAGCTCTAACTCACAAGCGATATTACCAACTCTCTTAATAATCTGGTAAGGACCAATGTATCAGAGACTAAGCTTCCAATTATTCCCAAACCTCATAACACCCTTTATAGGTGAAACTTTCAAATAAACTCAATCATTTACCTCGAACTCTAAGTCCCTTCTCATAACATCAGTGTAGGACTTTTGAAAACTTTGTGTAGTTTTCAACCTCTCTTGAATGATCTTCACCTTTTACATAGATTGATGAACCAAGTCTGGTCCTATCAACTCAGCTTCACCAACTTCGAACCAACCAATTGACAATCTACATCTATTTCATAAAGATCCTCATAAGGAGTCATTTGGATACTTGAGTGAAAACTATTATTGTAAGAAAACTCAATAAGAGTTAAGTGATCATACCAATTACACTTAAAGTCAATGACGCAAGCTCTCAACATATCCTCAAGAGTCTAAATCGTACTCTCTACCTGATCATCTGTCTGAGGATTGAAAACGGTACTAAGATTTACCTTAGAACCCAAACCTCTCTAAAATAAATTCTAAAACTGAGTAGTGAATTGAGCACCTTTGTCTGAAATGATGGACAAGGGAACTCCATATAGTCTTACTATCACGCGAATGTATAATCTGGCATAATTCTCAACTAAACTAGAAGAGGGTCTAGATCTTGCTTTTCCTTCCCTTCCACAACTAGTGAAGACTCATGCAAGTCTATTACCCATTATGAACTATGACACAACCCTCATCTTAGTCCATAACGCGAACTCCCAAACATGCAAGTCTATGCACTTCCTTAGCCAATTCTTTCTTTTCCTCCCCAACATGAGCAGTACTCTGCACGGATAACCTACTAAGAGCATCAACAACAATATTAGCTTTACCTAAGTAGTAGAGAATGCTTATGTCATAGTCCTTCAGTAACTCAAGCCATTTTATCTGCCTCAGGTTCATCTCTTTCTGACTAAACACATATTGTTGGCTCTTGAAATTAATGAACATATCCACATGCATACCATAAAGATAGTGACGCCATATCTTCAAAGAAAATACTACTGCTTTGAACTCGAGATCATGAGTTGAATAGTTTCTCTTATGAATGTTAAGCTATTTAGATGCATCAGCTATGACCTTACCTCTCTAATTCAATACACAACCTAGTCCAACTCGAAATGCATCATAATAGATAAAAAAACCATCAGTTCCCTTTGCCAGGGACAAAATTAGAGCAGTAGTCAATCTAGTTTTTAACTCTTGAAAACTATTCTCACAAGCATCTGACCATTAGAACTTAGTCTTCTTCTAAGTCAAAAATTAGTCAATGGAGATGATATGGATGAGAATCCCTCTACAAACCTTCTATAATAACCAACCAAACCCAAGAAAGCTCTTATATCAGTCAGGAATATAGGTCTAGGCCAATTTTTTACTGCCTCTATTTTCTATGAATCCACTCGAATACTGTCACCAAAAATAATGTGGCCTAGGAATGCCATAGATGCAACCCAAAACTCACACTTAGAAAATTTAGCATACAACTCTCGATCCTTAAGAGTTTGAAGAACAATTTTGAGATAATTGACATAGTCCTCCTATTTATAGAGATGATCAGCATGTCATTGATAAACATGATAACAAACATGTCTAGATATTGCTTGAACAATCTGTTCATGAGGTCCATGAATACTGCATGAGAATTAGTCAAACCAAAAGATATAGCTAGGAACTCATAATGACTATATCTGTTTCTGAAGATTATCTTCGGAATTCAATATCTCTCACTCTTAATAGATGATAGCTTGATCTGAGTTTTATGTTAGAAAAACAACTGACACCCCAAAATTGGTCAAATAGGTCATTGTTTTGGGAGGATATTACTTATTCTTTATGTAACCGTATTCAACTAACATTAGTCATTGCACATTCTCAGGGAACCATTTCTTTTACATGAATAGGACATGAGGACCCCAAGGTGAGACACTTAGCCTAATAAATCCCTTATCTAGAAGTCCCTCAACTGCTCTTTTAACTCCGCAGGAGCCATTCTACATAGCAAAATAAAGATAGACTGAGTATCATGAAGAACATCTATTCCGAATTATATCTCTCTATCAAGAGAAACTCCAGGTAAATCCTCCAGAGACTTCAGAAAAATCATTTACGACTGGAACTGACCGAAAGGATGGTGTCTCTCAAACTCAAATAATATGGTAGATACACCCCTTAGAGACTAGCTTTCTTGCCTTCACTTATGAAATGAATCGACCCTTAGACACTACTGGACTACCCTTCCACTCTATAATTGTCTCATTTGGAAACTGGAATCTGATAACTCGAGTTCTAAATCAACTGAGGCATAATATGCATGAAGCCAATCCATGCCAAGGATAACATCGAAATCAACCATATCTAACTTAACTAAGTCTGTTGAAGTATCTTTATGATAAAAAGAAAGTGTACAATCTCGATAGACTCTCTTGGCTAGAATAGACTCACCAATAGGAGTAGAAACACTAAAGGTCTCTAACAAATATTATAAAAGGATCCCAAACTTAATGGCCACATAAGGAGTTACAAAAGACAAAGTTGTACTTGGATAGAGTAAAGTATAAACATCATGAGAAAGGACTCAATGCATACTAGTAACAACATCTGGTGAGTTCTCTTGGTTGTGAGTGACTAGACATAGCATACAAATGGTTTGAGCCTCCGCCTGCTGCTGAACTAGTACCTCTCTGGTTACCTCTACCTAGTTGTGACGCTAAACAAGATTGGTCCTTATTGCTAATATTACCTTACCTGTCAGATGGGCAATCTCTCATAAAGTGACCCTCATGGACACACTTGTAGCAACCACTTGTCCCATCATGACACTCTCCCAAGTGTAGTCTCCAATAATTACCATAAGGTGGTTTGTGTGAAGAACCTTGAGCCACATTACCTTGAGACTATGAAACTTGGGCTTTGAAATTCTTATTACTCTAAGATCTCTAGTTGTTTTTGTTGTTCACCACCATTGAACTTGTCGATAATGGTGCATACCCAGAAGACCTTCTCTGGCAGAAGGAACGGTTACCATTACCACTCTTCTGATGGTTAGTCTCATTATGTACAAATTTTGCTTTCTTAAGCTTATGGTCCTCCCTATCCTTCTTCTAGTTGTCCTCAACTTGTTAAACATACACCATAAGTCTGGAGGTGTCCATACTTATCTTTTTTCATCTTTTCTCTTACATCAAGAATCATATCTGGAGCATACCTAGACAATGGGATGATCTTAAGGACATATTCCTTAATAGTCAACCCCTCTTGCTTTATGTTCACAAACTCCTCAACTTTTTCTTTCCTCAACTCCTGGAGAAAGAAGTGGTCTAGGAATGCACTCTTGAACTTGTACAAAATAGTAGGCTCAACATCCTCTCCATAACTCTCCTCCTATTGATTGCACAAGATGTTTTCAACATTCTTGAGCTGAGAGGAAACAAGTTCAACTCCCTCGACCCTAGTTGCATGTATAGCTTTTAAAATATTACACATCTTATCTATGAAGTTCTGGGGTCCTCCTCAGCTCTAGATCCAGTAAAGAATGGTGGTTTCATCCTTAAAAATTCCCTAATTATTGTAGTAGTAGATGATTCTTGAGAACTAGAGCTAGGAATTGGAGTACTTTGACGGCTAGAATGGGCAACCATTAATTGGATGAGCCTAGAAATTTCTCCTCTAAACTCGACATCAAAAGTCATGGTAGGTTAAGCAGTCTGTGGAACCTCTTGAGTCTCATCCTCATCCTCTGACTCAGCTACTCGGGCTCAGTTTTGATTTTGCATTCCAAAAGTTTATAGAATCTCATTGCCGGTGATGTTCCTCTGGCTCAAAGTTTATTTTAAAGGCATGATCTGAAAATATGAAACACATGAATTAGAAGGATATTTTATAGAGTTAAACTCTATCATACGAATTGGAGTATGAAAGAAGTAAGACAATTCATAAAGTATTATAGCCTCCCCGTTATAGATATGACGCCCTTCACACCAATAAGGACTCTACTAGATAGACTTCATTGACATCCTAGGATTCTTGAATTATGTGCTCTGATACCAAGTTCTACACGCCCCAAATTTATACCTTAGGCATGCCGGCACTCAGAAACCATTGTTGGTTCCCAAGTAAACCCTTGGCCTAGGTAACCACTCAACGAAAGACTTAACTCACAGAAAACACAACTCAGACGGGCATATATAAGAATATAAGTAATTTCTTCTCAAATAATAGTCTTGAATTCTCAAGTATATTGATAATGAAGAGCTTAAAACATGATCTCAGAAACTAAAAATGACTCCAACTCTATTTATATCTAGTCTATAAAGCCTCTAAATCGAATCAGAATAGGTAAGGCATCATGATAGGCCCACAACTACCTCAAAAAACTAAAAATAAAGACTAATAATAATGATTGAAAGAGCTCATCTGAATGGAAAGAGGTCTCACCAAAAGATGGATGGAAACTGATCTTCAATGATGCGCTTATTGAGGATCTCTATTACCTGTATTTGCATCATAAAATGATGCAGCACCGAATGGAGTTGGTACATTGAATTACTCAAGAACACTCAATGAACTCATTACCAAAATAGCTCAACTCAATAAATCATGAAATATATGAGTAAGAAAATGCTTTAAAAGATATTAATAAGCAAATGCAACTCAGTATAAAAATAATATTTTACCCTTGGAGAACTTCTCTAACCGAAAACCATCATTATGAGCATCATGATGATACAATGAATATGTTTCTGTTTCCACAACCGTCCAATACCTCATCTGGGATTGAAGTGAGGAGTCTCTCAAAACAACGGTATGATCCTATCCTACGCATGCTACATAGTTTATGGGATTCGAGTTGTTCTAAATTCTTACCCAAATTGGTGCTCAATACTACTCCCAAAATATGGTTAATATACTCATGAAATCAAGTGAGTATAATTACTCAAAATGTTATCTCATTAGTCTCATTGGACTTTACTCAATTTAACTCAACCCTTCTCAATTCAGAACTTCTCATAAAAATAGTTTTACTCCTCAACTCAGTGAAAGCATAAAATATAGCTTTAACTTCTAAACTCAGTCTCAAAATAAATATTTAAATGCATTATTACTCAAACTCATTTAGACTCAATAATGATCATACACAAAATTAGTGAATGAAAGTCTCCTCAAACTCAAACTCTTTCTTAATTAAAAGATGAAATATATCATTCTTTTATCATAAATTAATACATAAAATATAAGAAATATGAATATACTCAACTAGGATCCATGTAAATATAGACATGAATGATAATTCAAGAATTCATATAATGGGAATCATCTCAATAGGAATAAATACATAGAGAATTCAATAAGAGATTATATAGATACTCAAAACTCAATTTAACGAGATTGAAACTCAAACTCAAACTCAATACTTGATTGAATAAAGAAATAGGACGTGAGGACGAACTCATTCCAACATTGTGATTAGCCTTACATACCTGGAATAACGATTATCTAAGCAAAACTTAAAGAATGTGGTTGAAATGCTTAAACCCTACCTTTTACTTTTCTCCAATCCTTGCTATCAAAATATTTAAGTGATAATGAGAGAAAATCAAAGTTGGGTTCTGATAAGGGATATAACGTCAGGGTTTTGGTTTGGAAAAGATAGGAAAATATCATACTACCCCTCACTTAAAACTAACTATGGGCCGCTACGGCTCGTTCTATGGACCGTAAAACTTTCTACGAGCTGTAAAAGACTGGTCGTAGAGTCAAGGGTCCAAACCATCAAAAACTGAAAAGAGTTTCTAATACCCTTAGCCACTGGTCTAGAAAGCAATATGGTGATATATTTGCTTCAGTTAAACAATTTGAGGAACAGGTTATACAAGCTGAAGAGAATATCATCAATGACAATTCTGAAGAAAATAGAGCCAAATTGAATCAGATAAATGCCCAGTATATTAGATATTTGAAGATAGAGCAGTCCATCTTGAAACAAAAAACTCAATTGCATTGGTTCAAAGATGGAGATGCCAATACCAATTACTTCCATGCCATCATCAGAGGGAGAAGAAGAAGGTTGTTCATCCATCAAATTAGTGATGAACAAGGAAACTCTATCCAGGGTGATGACAATATTGCAAGTGCAGCCTGTGCACACTTTGAGAAACTTTTTACTGCTGAGGAGAAACAAATCAATGAAGATGTGATTAAATGCATCCCAAGGATAGTTACTGATCAGCAGAATGAATTATTACATTCCATACCTACAAAGAAGGAGCTAAAGGAGGTAGTATTTTCTATGAGTCCTACTTCTGCTGCAGGGCCAGATGGCATGAGTGGTAAGTTCTTTCACTCATGCTGGGATATCATTTGTGATGATCTGCTGAAGCTGGTGCAGCACTTCTTCAATGGTCACTGTATTCCCAAGTACATATCACATGCTTGTTTGGTTCTACTTCCTAAAACTGAACACCCCAACAAACTGTCAGAGTACAGGCCCATCTCCCTCAGCAACTTCACTAGCAAGATCATATCCAAGCTCCTCTGTCTCAGACTTGCTCCCATTCTACCTCAGCTCATTTCTGACAATCAGTCAGGATTTGTTAAAGGTAGGAGCATCTCAGAAAATATAATGCTGGCTTAGGAAATTATTCACAACATTAAGAGGCCCACAGTTGGGGACAATGTAGTGATTAAGCTGGATATGGCTAAGGCATATGACAGGGTCTCTTGGTCCTTCACTTGTATGGTCATGAGAAGGATGGGATTTGGAGAAGTCTTTATTGATATGGTATGGAGGATCATGTCTGACAACTGGTATTCAGTCATCATCAATGGGGTGAGACATGGTTTTTTTCATTCAACAAGAGGTCTCAAGCAAGGAGATCCATTATCACCTGCCTTATTCATTATAGGAGCAGAAGTGTTATCCAGGATGCTGAATAATCTGAACCAACACTACCTATATACTGGATTCCATATGGAAAGAAAGGGTCCACAAGTGAACCACTTGAGCTTTGCAGATGATGTGATCATCTTCACTGCTACAAACAACTTTTCCATGACTCTTATTACCAAGACTTTGAAGGTTTATGAAACAACTTCAGGCCAGCTAATCAACAAGGACAAGAGCCAGTTCATCCTTCCTCTTAATACCAATCCTGATATTATTGATAGGATAGGCAGGATCACAGGCTTCAAGTGCACACATGGTCCCATTACTTACCTGGGCTGTCCACTTTACATTGGACGACAGAGAATCATATACTATACAGGTATGGTGTCCAAAGTTATAAGCAAAATTAAAGGCTGGCAGAATAAAATACTGAGCTTTGGAGGCAGAGCAACTTTGGTGAAATCAGTGCTGCAATCTTTACCAATCCACTTGTTATCTGCGATCAGACATACTGCTACAACTATCAATCAGATTAAAAGCCTCATAGCTAACTTTTTCTGGGGGTGGGACAAAGAGAAGAAGAAATATCATTGGGCATCATGGGAGACTCTCAGCTATCCTGTGGAGGAAGGGGGTATTGGCATGAAAAATATACAAGATGTGTGCTTAGCCTTACAGTACAAACAATGGTGGACTTTCAGATCCAAAAAGACACTATGGGGAGAGTTTCTGAAGGCTAAGTACTGCCAAAGAGCTAATCCTGTTATAAAAAAATGGAACAAAGGTCAGTCTATTATGTGGAAGCACATGATGGCTAATAAAAGTGATATTGAGCCGCATATACACTGGCACATCAACTCTGGTACATGCAGCTTCTGGTGGGATGATTGGCTGGGTATTGGCCCCCTAGCTTATCATAACAACCATCTACCTAGACTCAACAATAGTAGAGTATCTGATTACATGGAGAATGGGGAGTGGAATGTGCAGAAAATCAGAAAATACGCCCCTCCTCAACTGGTGCAGCAGATACTAAGTACTGAGGTAGACCATCATTCTAACACAGCTGATCAAGCTTGCTGGAAGTTGACTTCACATGGTAACTTCACTTCTAAATCAGCTTGGGAAATAGTTAGGAAGAAAAGAGCCAAGACCCTAATTGATAGATGCACTTGGCACGCTAACATTCCCTTCAAAGTATCTTTCTTACTATGGAGAGCTGTGAGACAGAAACTCCCTACTAATGATAAACTTGTCCAGTTTGGAGCAGTACCAGCAGCATGTTCTTGTTGTTACAGACCAGGATTGGACAATGTAGATCACATATTTGCTTCTGGAAATTTTGCCAAGCATATTTGGCAACAATTCTCTAGCTCATGGGGAATAATACAAGGGACCTGCTCACTGAGAAGCATACTGATGAAGTGGTGGACTGCCAAGTCCAGTAATGAGGCTCAGAAGCTCATGTTGCAGGCCACTCCTATCTTTGTATGTTGGCATTTATGGAAGAATAGATGTGCAAGTAAGTATGGAGGAAAGAATTCTAGTACTAAGAGAGTTAAATTCTCAATAGTCAAGGACCTTTACATGCTGATGCACACTGCTTTCCCCTACATTAAGTGGCCACAGAGCTGGAAGGAACTGGTTCCTATGTTAGAACAGTGTCAACAAGACATGAGAGTGACCAAAGTTATGTGGATCAGACCTCCAACTTCCATTGTGAAATTGAATACTGATGGGAGTGCATTAGACAACCCTGGGAAAATTGGAGCAGGGGGGAATATTAAGAGACCACAATGGTAACTTAATATATGCCTTTGCAACTCCACTGGGAATGGGTACTAATAACCAAGCAGAGGTGCAGGCAGCAACTATTGGTCTCACTTGGTGTCTTCAACATGGACATAATAGAGTGATATTGGAAGTTGACTCTGAATTATTAACTAAGTGGCTGAAACAAGACCTTAAGCCACCTTGGAGCATTCATAGATATGTTACAAAGTTACAATTCCAGGTCCAACAATTGGAATTTTTTCAGTGCAAACATATATTCAGAGAAGCAAACCATCCTGCAGATACCTTATCAAAATGCAGCCACATGTTCAATGATACACAACACTTCTACAACCTCCAGCAGCTACCACAGGAAACAAAAGGTTACATCAAGATGGACAAGCTAGGAATGGCAAGTTTCAGAAGGAAAACTCTGAAAAGAATCAAACTATCCTCTTGACTGATCTCATTCCCAATGTGTAATAGATTAATTAACTGTATTTTGTTTTACTTCTTCATATTCCACCTAGTTATTTCTTATTGTAAGGGGAGAGTCTCCCTTGTTTATTGCTTCAGTAGAAATAATACCACAATGCTAGAAGTAAAAGATAGAGTAGGAGTGCCCTCTACACATCTGCACCCTCCAAGAACAAGAACTTCCACCTATCACAACACTCAAGAGCATACAGCAACAACAACCCATACCAGCAACACAACATCACACACATGGATCCACACTCAACAGCCATCAAAAAGGAAGCTTAAGTTCCAATTATGTTTACTGTTGGGTGTCTCATTGTTCAGGTATCATGCAACTTTGAGCCATGTGGTGGTGTTGTAGCAGCTGAGCAACAACACATGGAGCAACTACAGTACATCAACAACAGGTGGAGGCTCATTCAACTCTAGGAGTTCCCTTCTTGTTGGTTTTAATTTTGCAGGAACAATGTTTAAGGACCAATAACCCACCATAGACCTGCATCAACTCAACAACATCAATTGCAAAAGCTCCATTACATCAGCAGAAGTGAATGCCACTAATCATCATCAGCAGCAACCTAACATCAATAACAGAAGTCAGAGGAAACCACCAACACTAAACAAATACATCATGCAACACCAAAAGAACTCTAAATTGGGCAAGATTACAGCAAATACACCTCCTGTAGAGCCCAAGAAGTTTCAACTCAAATGGATAAATAGAGACGTTAGTCGAGCAACCTTGAAAAAGTTGGCCGACTTAAGTCTCATGATGGAGCAAGTCTCAATTTGGAACTTCCAACTTGTGGAAAAGGCCTCCAAAAGTTGCAGGACAACAGAAAATACAGTAATTGCAAAGCCCAAGAAGTTTCAACTCCAACGAACAATCAAAGACATTAGTCGAGCGACCTTGAAAAAGTTAGCCGATTTAAGGTTTGTGCATGTTTGTTTTTGGTCTTGCAGGCTTGGTTCTATGCATTTGCAGATAGCTGGAGGTACACTAAAACATGGAACACTTGGAAACATGTTCACAAGCCACAACACACAACAACTCCAACAACATGCAGCATACAAGGAGAAACTACATGCCTACAATGGACATTCAGAACTACAGCACAGTTTTAGCTGTGCAGAAGTCCTGGAGGTACTTTTCCTCTGGTTGTTTTACTTGTGCAGGTACAATACACAATTGAAATCTCCAAGAACAAGGTCTACAGCAGGGCATGCTAGGACCTCTCTTCAGCCTCCCATTCAAGCCAACTTCTTCCCTGCAACATCTGTAACTAAGCTACAGCAGAGAATAAAGTGCAGGGTGAGTTGCACCATGTGGACCTGTCCAAAGGCCTCCAAACTTTGCAGGATGGCAGAAAATAATGTAGGGATAAGGCCCAAGAAGTTTCAGCACAAACGGACAATTGGAGACGTTAGGCGAGCGACTTTGAAAAAGTCAGCTGCCCTAGGCCTAAAGAGGGTGCCTTTTTTCCAACTTGTGCAAAAAATCACCAAATCTTGCAGAACTAAAGAAAGGACTGTTTGTGCATATCTCAAGAAGTTTCAACTCAATCGGATAATTGGAGACGTTAGTCGAGCGACGTTGAAAATCCTAACAGACTCCAAAGCACTCTTGGAGGTCCTTTCCTTGTTGCTAGCTGGTGCAAGTTCTTTCTTGCCTTTGGTTGTTTGTTGTATTGTTGTAGGTTGCTGGATTGATTCATCAACATGCACTAACAACAACTACATAGAAGACACCACAGATACAACCATCAACTCCAAGACCCCTGTCTGTCTGATGAAAAGCATCAACAGAGAGACAACATCCTTCAAAGATAGGACCTCACCAACACAGCATCCCTACACCCATACACATTCCATCCCTGCAACACCTGTAGCAGCTCCACTGCTTCCAAAAACTCTTGAACCTCCTGGCTCCTTTAATTGTTATGTGCAGGCACATAAGATACCCTCAAAGGAGCTGCTCAATCCTTCTTTGGAGACAACAAGAAGCTGCCTACAGGTTTGCAACAAACCCCAAAACTATCACACTTGGTTGTCTCTTTGTTTGCTTGTTTGTGCAGGTAAACAAAGTCACAGACAAAGGGACATAACAACCACAATTGCAAGGGCCTCACCTACTCCCACCAACTCTCCATGCATACATGTTGTATACCTTCAACACCTGCAGCAGCCTCCTTTCATCCAAGTATTTTGGAACTTCTTGACTACTTTCATTGTTGAGAAGACAAGAAGATGGAGCACCAACAGACACAATGCTGAATATACAACCTCCACTTGGAACTCTTGGCTTGCTTACTTGCTGATGTGCAAACATATCAAACAGCAACAATGGACCCTTCCAAAGTGCAAGGCACCTTCAGACATACATTTAAGCCAGGGATTCACCCTTGGAACTCTTTCTTCGTTTAATTGTAGATGTGCAGGTACATCCCTGATCAGTCGACAACACTGGAACCACACAACCAGCTGTTCAAGTCAGGGCTGCACCACATACAAAATGCATGTTACACATACTCTGTCCCTCAGCTTCCTTAACTACAACCCCAAGAAAGCTGGCTGCTATGGCTCCATTTATTTCCTATCATTTCACCCCCCTTAGCTGCTATTGTTGTTGCTACATAACTCCTTGGACCTACTTGGTACGATATGACTAAAAAGGGCAAAGATGAAAAGAATTTCCTCAACCCATGCGAGATAGAAGGTTCGTATACTTGTTCTTCTCAATGTAGCTATGCCTGAGTCGTAGCATAATTGAATAGGACTAGTGTAAGTTACTTTCTTGTATTCTCATGGAAGGGGAGAGTCTCCCTCATTTATGTTTTCTTAGTCGATTTGTATCAGGAGGAGTCCTCTCATAGGTTTACTACTTTCTAGTTATAGTTAGCCCTTTTTTGTATCGGGGATGAGTTAGCCGACCTTAGTAGGTTAGCCGACTTATGTACCAACATAGGATCGGAGGTAAGGCTTTATGTCCCCCTCCTTGTATTTTTCTGTTTTAATTTTATGTTAAGGCTTGGGGGTGATGCTCAACCCCTGACTGTGCACGAGAGGTGGGAGCCTCGTGTAGGGTCTGTTCCCAAAAAAAAAAAAAAAAAAAGGGTCCAAAATCTGGACTTTCTAGAATTGGGAACATTGGGTCTCCAGACCTTTTCTATGGATCATAGACCCTTTGATGACTTGTGGAGCTCCTCATAGAATTATTGGGGGTCTAAAGGAGGTTGGGGTCTACGGACCCCTCTACGGGTCGTAGGATCCTATTGTGAATTAGGTGCACATTCCAATACATACTAGGATGTGACATCGAGTCTATAAGGGGACCCTATAATCCGTAGACTTTTTGACGACTGGTAGGATTGGCTCGTAGGAATGGGTCTAACACTTACAATCTTACTAAGTCTCGTGTTGACCTACGAATGGCCACCTACAAATCGTAGGTATTCCTATGGATTGTAGGTGCCACTCGTGGACACTAGACTGTGTTCACTATATCACTTTCTTATGTTTTTTTAGGGTTTGACCCAAGTTAGAATGGTAGAGGGTGTTACACATATATTTAGTATATAGTAAAACCCCATGTACACCCATATATTTAGAAGTGAATGTTCACTGATTTGTTTTTTCATTTTAAAGAATAGCATATGATAAAGAAGAATACAGTTCATATAAGCTCAAAACATAAAAATATTTTTACATTCTCGATTTCATCAATTTCTACAATGAAATTGAATTTGATATACATATATATATTCAAAATTTAAAGAAGTCATCCTACTTTTGAATATTTAAGGCTAAGAGAAATATATATGTATTGTTCTTTCTTTGAAGATTTTGTGAAAATAGATTTATTCTTCTACGTGCCTTTGCTAATTTCATTAAAAAAATTTACTTGCATTTATTAATTTTTCAAGTAGAAATTCATCGAAATATTCATATCATTAGAGACTATATTATCTTAACTAGCTTCATATATTTGTTGTTTGATGAAAAATGCAATTGTTGTTGGGTGTTTGTCCTGATTTTCCTATCATAATTGGGTTTTTCTTTCCCTATAAGAAAAATCCAAAGTCTCCATATTTGAATAGTTCTTTTTTTTAGAAAAAGAGTTATGACTCTATAAATAGAGCTACATTCCTTCTAACTTGGTATCATTCACAATGTATTCCTAGGGAGCTATGAGAGTTTTGTGTATGGGGAGAATTTGTGAGACACAAGTGATACGTTATCACTTAAGTGAACCTCTTTTTATTCTGGGTGAATTGTGTGAGATTATTTCTCTCGATATTTTGTACTCTCATATTTATATAGTGAACTTCCCATCTCCTCTTATGGATGAAGGTTGATTGACTGAACCATGTTAAATATTTGTGTCTTTTTTTAATATATTTCTTATTTGTCATCTTACTCACGGTCTTTCGAGGTTTGCTTTGTTAGCTTCTGCATGACACCTGATTTTTTAGTCATAACAAGTAGTATCAGAGCAAGGTCAAAATTAGGTCTCATCTTGGTGGGTTCAGTTCTAGTCGCAACCTTTTATTGACAGTAATAAAGAATATTTTATTTGAGAAATTTTATCAGAGAGGCTCTCTGTATGAGACATAAACTTGATGGAGGATATTTTGAAGATGGAGATGCAACTTGTTGATGATTATGTGAAGAATGTGGAGCAAACTTATTTTGTCAGAAATCCAGACCAAGGGGGAGAATTGTTGAGTGTTTGCCCTGACTTTCCTATCATAATTGGGGTTTTCTTTTCCTATAAGGAAAACCCAAAGTCTCCATATTTGGGTAGTTCTTTTTATTGTAGAAATAAGTTTATGACTCTATAAATAGAGGTCCATTCTTTCTAACTTGGTAGCATTCACAATATAGTCCTAAGAGGCTTTGAGAATTTTGTGTAGGGGCAAATTTGTGAGACACAAATGATACATTCTTTTTTTCGTGAGCCTCTTTTTATTCTGAGTGAATTGTGTGAGGTTATTTCTCTAAAAACTTTGTACTCTCATATTTATATAGTGAATTGCTCATCTTGTATTGTGGATGTAGGTCGATTGATTGATCAAGTTAAATGTTTGTGTCTTTTTTCATATATTTCTTATTTTTCTTCTTACTTATCATCTTTTAAGATTTGCTTAACTAGCTTCTGCATAAACCTAATTATTTTGATCCTAACAATTCTAGATAATAAAATTCACATCGAGAAAACAATAATCAAGACCAAAAAATATTGCAATAGTTGTATCATTTCTTTTAACGACCCTTAAGGGGTCAGGGGCTGAGCAACACTCCAAGCCTTTAAATAAATAGAATAAATAAAAGTACAAGGAGAGGGATATAAACTTGACTTCCGATCCGATGGTGGTACATAAGTCGGCTAACATACTAATGTCGGTTAACTTATCTCCATTATTAGAAATGGAAACCTAGAGTTACTACGCACCTAAGAAGAGGACTCCTCTTCAATACAAAATAAAACTAGGAAAGCATAAATAAGGGAGACTCTCCCTTTACATTAAATTAAAAATAAAACCTACCAAAATGCATCTTTACCATGGCCATACAAGAAAGACATAGCCTAGATGAAGATGATAACCAACAGACAAATGGGTACAAAATAAACATAAATAAGAAGCATCAAACTAAGGTGGTTTCTTAATCCTCTTAAGATTCCTTCTTCTAAAATTTACAATGTTATTCTTGTGCATATTGTAGTGTTCTCTAGCCTCTTTTGGGAGTTGATATTCATAAAAATAGTGTTAAGGTTCTTCATGCTAGTGACTGGTTTTAGCTAACACATCAACTATATAATTTGCCTCTATAAGAGTATATTGATAGTTGAAAGCATTAAATTGATCACAAATGAATATGAGATTATGAATAACATGTTGTAGGTTCCAAGGAGGTACTTCCTGTGGCTTGATCCATTTAACCAACAGTTTAGAATCCACTTCCAAAACCACCTGATCATACCCATTGTTGAGACACCAGGAGATTCCCCAAGTTACTGCCTACACCTCAGCCTGGTTGTTAGTACCAAATCCAAAAGGAGTAGAAAAACCATAGATTATGGTACCCACATCATTCCTTATAATACCACCAACACCTATCCTTCCTGGATTGTTAAGTGTACTACCATCAGAATTGATCTTTACTATATTTGGAGGAGGTTTCGTCCAATAAATTTTGATAACCTTAATGTTATGAGTGCAGTTTTCGACAAAATATACCAAGTCTTTCCAATTGGAAGGTTGTGAACAACAATTGTAGCATTTTATTTCAAATATGAGCATTACAATCTTTATGAATCCTCTAATTCATCTTTCGAATATAAATTCAAGAATTTGTAAACTTGATCTTGAATCTTGTTGAAATTGATGGATTTTATCTTGACTTTTACTTGAATCCAAAGGTTTTTGAGCTTGATTTTGAATCTTGTAGCCTTGATCTTGATTTGGTGGATTTTGATGAACTTGATATGAATTTGACTTGATGAACTTGATCTTGACTTTTACTTGAATTCAAGGGCTTTTGAACTTGTTCTTGAATCTGATGGTCTTGATCTTGAGTTGTTCTTGAACTTGTAGCTTTTAGAGAAATTTGCCGCGTTTGATTCACGAGCTCTCTCTGGCTTCTTGTTAGAATTCTGGTGTGATTTCTAAATTATGAGGACCCCTATTTATAGTTTTAGAATAGAGGAGTTATGATGAGAAAATACTTTCTTTTGGCTAATAAGATTTAGGTGACATGGCAGAGGAGTAGTGATAAGAGTTTGTCCAATCAAATTTAAGAGACATAGCATGATCCTATTGGCTTCTTTGTTTCACTTGAAATGCCACATCCTTTGACACATGGCACCAAATTGGCCATCTAGAATGAGATGATATTGGGCTTAGCAAAGTTGGCTAATCATTTGTAGCCCAAATCAATAGACGTTAGACTCTAATTAAATCCATATTTATTGGACTAAATAATTGATCTAATTAATTAATTCAAAATATTTAATTGGACTAATATATCTTGAATTTAATATAATTTGAATCATTTTATGATATATCCAATAAATTTTAAATAATTATAAATGCCTCTACTTCAAGTCTTGTCGAGGTAATTGATTATCCATGACTAGGCTTGAAGTATCTTAGATACAATATTTCTTGATATGTGCATTTCTTTGAAGAAATTATTTTAAGAATGATATTATTGCAAAATATTTTTGTTTATGTGGAATCTTTACATTTGGCAGGATATACATGCACATAGGAGCTCTTAATGATCATGTAACCAAGAGAGAATTATTTTTCATTATAAATCTACTTGGCAGTAATTCTATTTTTTTCAATCATGAACCAAACTAAAAACATTACTTTAAAAGAAGCTTATACCCACATGGGCCCCATACGCTACCTTTCTGTTTTTGACTTCAATAAGAATTTCTTTTCCCATTATTACTCATATATGTCACTATGTAGCACTCTTTTTGGTTAGATCAGGGATTTATTTTATTTTTTTTATCCTTTTTGAGTTGTGACATTTAAACAATGTCAAATTAGATGTGAGCCATGCTTGTCTATAAATAAGACCTTTTCCCTCATTGTTTTTTACATCAATATGTGGCTCTTTTATGAAATGTCTGGATTCTCGATTCACAAGCATCAGTGACAAGGTATAATTTTCTCCCTTTTTTCTTTCATATCTTGTTTTGTGTATTTTTAATAGATCAATGGAAGCAATATTTGTATTTTGTGGAGGCTACACAATGGAAAGTTTTTATCATAGCATAAAAACTTTATTCTTGAGGTGTGAGGGGATGCATACGCATTCCCACCTTGCAAAGGAATGGATACACGTTTCCGTCCTAAGAAAGGTAGTTTGAAGGTATTCTTCCAGAGTAAAGAGAGGGATACTCATCTGTGATGACCTCCTGGCCATTTTTGTCCTACTTGGTAAATTCCAATATTTGGAGCTTTTCTGTAGCAACCCAAGGCCATTTATGACTTGGTGGCACTGATAGCTCGGTCGCCTGGTCGTTCGTTTGGATTCTATGTAGCTTTCTGTGTTTTGAGGCTCACATAACTTGAAGAGATGACTTCGGTCAAAAATACAGGGAAATGACCTTAGAATAGAATTCTGACAATTTCACCAGCTCCAAAATGGCCAAATTAGGCTAGAAGTATGGTCGGCATGAGCATCGAGACATTCAATGCGAGTTTGGGGCCATTTGGCGCTTTAGCCTTTGAAGTTTGACCTGAGGTAGACTTTGGTCAACATTCTTGCAAAACGTGCTTAAATTGAAATTCCATCAGCGCGGTTAGCTCTAGAATGTCAATTTTAATCTGTAGCGACCTTTCGTGCTTGTCTCAAGGCATCTGGTCTCATTCTGAGCCCTTTTGTGGATTTTGATTTAAATTGGTTCTTAGGTGTGGGACCCACCTTTTGTTGAAATGACTTCTATTAAAATTTTGACTGTGCCGTTGAGTCCAAAATGTTGAAATTTGTGGGTAGGACAGTACGCTTACATGCACGAGATTCTAAACTAATCTCGGGCGCCCCGTCAAAGTATTTTTGCAACTCTAAATTCAGCTGATGCAGCCCTCGCTGGTGCATCGCAAATAGTTCTTTGCATTGGTGAACCTAGTTCTTGCGATCGCAAGGAATAGTCCATCAAACCTTTGCATTCGCAAAGATGGTTCTCAGATCATGAAGAATGATCAGGCTGGCCTTCGCGATCGCGAACCTGGTTCTCGCTTTCACGATAGTCATTTGACTGGTCCTTCTAATTAAGGATCAACCCTTTTTTCCAACCTGACCCCTCCATCTGTTCTTGCAATTTTGGGAGCTAGGAAGCTCCAAATTAGGTGATTCTAAGTCCTGGAGCTTCCTTTTGATTGTGGCTACGCGGTGGAGTCTTCAAAAAGCATGAAAGGCAACAGTTTGAGGTAATTTCCAAACCAAAGGGGCTTCCCTAGCTTAGATTTAAATCTTTAATGGTAAATTTAGTATTGGGCTGATTTCTTCCATTTTGAGCATCAAATTGTACCTTATTTTGGGGTACAATCTCTATAACATGTTTAGAATCTTTTTAGGAAGGTGATTTTAGGATTCCCATCGCGAGTTCCACAATCCCATTTTTTACCCAATTTTGGATCCGTCTTCAAAAAATATAATTTTAGTGTCAAAACGTCTGTATTTATGAGGTGATCAATATTTTGATAGCATAGAGGCAATTGGAGGCAATTTTGGAGCAGCAAGCTACGGAAAAGTGGACTCAGAGCATGCATGTTGAAATTCGAGGTAGGATACAATCTTCATTCCTTTGATTGAGCCTCATGAGGTATTGTTTAGTATAAATTGCTTGTAATTTGGATTGTAAATAGTGGGTTAGGCTCAATTCAAAGTTTCTTTCTTTCTTTTCCCAGTATGAGCCTTAGGCTATGTCGTCTTTATGAACCCTCTATGTATTTGGTAGATTATTGTTTATGCCTTAAGTTTAGCCTTGTTAATACATTTTAGGAAATTTGTTTGATGTTTATGATAGTAGGCTGAATTGGTGCATTAGGTTTGAGTTTGAGTTGGCTTTTGTAGCCGTTTCAGGTGGAATCTCGAAGACTTAGTACCCTTCGCTAGTGTGGAGCCTGTGTTGTGGTTTTGGTGTGGTGGTTTTCACCCGGTTAGAATTATGAGTTAATATTGATCCTATTACAGGAATGAGTGCTAGAACTCTTCTTTGTTCCTTATAGCTATTTGGTGTGGCTAGCTCTGCCTAAATTCTTAAAATCATATTTTCAGTTGGATTTGGAGGTTGTTGATTTATTTACCGCGCAATTTATTTCTCATATCCTCCTCCTTATTATCCAGTTAGGATTGACCTCCCTCTTGGGCTTTGTTGTTGAGTTAGTAGAGTAGATTGGAGCCTTAGGCCTTGGTCAGAGACTGATTGTATGCCAGTTCAGTTTCTGAGCTCTAGAGGGTAATTATAGCGACATTATTGTATGTGATTGTGCGTGTTGCTTGGTTGCTAGTGATGGCATGTATTGCATTGGTTTCTTGATTTTGAATGGTTGTTGTTGACCCTGGTGCATGCATTGGTTTTTGGCATTGATTTGAGAAAGTTGGGTTGTAATCCAAACTGTTCTATACTGATTTTCTAAATAGGGGTCTTACCACCTTTACTACTACTACTTGAGATGGACTAGAGGCATCTGGGTTGCACTTGTTTTATATATATATATATATATATATATATATATAATACCTAAATCAGGACTAGTCAGGTATATAGAGGCATTCTCGAGCCACCCATGAAGATCCTAGAGAGATGTATGGGTCCTACTTCTTGGACGAGACTGAAAGTAGGGGTATATATCTTGGTATGAGGCACTTAGAACTGATGGTACTACTGTCTTTTATTGCATGAAGCTCATTCATATACATTGCCTATCACCAACATAATTGTTTGTTCCTATCGGTAGTATGGGTTGCCGTATGGGTTTGGTTGATTGTGGATGAACCTTCTGGGCATAGAGAGGATCGGTAAGGTATTTTCTAACTATTTTTAAACTTGTGGTAGTATAAAGGGTGGTCTCTTATTTGAAGGTAATCACTGCTCTTGTTCTTCTTTATTTGACTCTTTCTTGCAGTGTTTAGTTTTGCTTGGCCTTCTAGGCCTTTATGTGATATCTATATGTATGTTATTGGTATATCTTTATTCAGTTGTTCTCCTTCGTAGAGTGTCCTCGTGTCTAGGTTCTGGGATGGCGTCTTCAGGTATGGCCTTTGTTTCATCCGTTTATTCCTCTTTTACTCTCGTTATTTATATTAGCCTGTTACTTATTCTGAGCATCCTATTATTGTTTAGTTACTTGTGATATATGTTTTATGCTTAAATGTTCTTTATATTTATTGTATATTTGGAGCTCAATCGGCTAATGCTTGTTGAGTACCACTTGTTGGTACTCATACTACACTTCTGCCCCCTGCAGATCATAGTACAGGTTTTCTTTGCTGATTTGTATATCGTGTAGAGCAGCTCTTAGATTTTTGGAGACTTGTGTCATCTCTTGGCGTTCAGAGTTTCCTATCTCCCTCTGTTTAGGCTTAGACTAGTCTTTAATTTGTATTCGAAGACAGTTCTACTACTATTGTATCTGTATAAATCTTGTACTTCTGTATTTGGTTTCGTAGCTCAACTACCGGCTAATACCAAGTCTTGGGGGTTATCTTGTTGTACTGTTCTCTTGTTTCTTTTGTTATTATTAATATTATTATTATTCATTTCTTTCCTTTAACTTCTGATGGTCCGTTTCCTATGGTTCTAGACTGTGGGGTTAGGCTTATCTATTGGTGGGATGATAGTAGGTGTCATCATGACTTGAGAAATTGGGTTGTGACAAAGTGGTATCAGAGCTTAGGTTCGCTGGTATTATTAGTATAAGAGCAAGTGCCCAGTAGAGTCCTACAGATCGGTGCGGAGACACTCATATCCTATCTTTGGGAGGCTATAGGGCATTTTAGGGAAACTCCATTCTTGATTCCTTATCATGTGAAACTTCCTTGATCAACCTTAAATACTTTCTTAAAATTCATTCCTCCTTAGATGGATAGTATGAGCTTTTTGATGGGCGTGGCCAGAGCATCATCACATACTACCGAGGCTTCGACAGTATCTATGACCACCTCATCTCCTTGGATCCAGTGGTTGAGATTCTGCACCTCATTGAGAATACACCACAGGAAGGAATAGTTTTAGGTGCACCAAATAGTTTATAGTCTAGGGTTGGACTTGAGGGTCCTCAACAAGGTTCTTCGTCGATTTTTGAGTATGTGATTGAGTTTCTTGAGCAGGCTGGGAAGACTCTCACCTTTTTTCTTACAAAATGAGAGTTTATTCAGGGATTTATTGGTGGATTGAGCTTCCCTCTTATTTTAGCGCTGGAGCACTTGATAGTAGTTGGATCTACTTTTGCCTAGGTGGTGAGTTTTGGGAGGTCCATGGAGTATGTGTATATTGATAATTATGGAAGTAGTGGTAAGAGGACCCGTCATCAGTACAGTGGTGATAGCTTCTCTTTGAGGTAGGCATCATCTTAGTGAGGGTCAGCCTCACTCTCAACCTATTGGACCCATGGCAGGAGAACTTATGGTTCTAGGCGGTTCTTTGGCAAGTTATGGTACCCACCATCTACAAAGTTTATGATGCGCATCTCAGGGTTTGCAATCTGAGCATTCAAGTTTTAGGACTCATAATAATTCAGCTAGGTCATCTCAACAGGCTGCATTTGGTATGAAGTGTTATACGTGCAGTGTGTTTGGATATTCAGCTAGGAAGTGTCCTACAGTCATACATTGCAGGCGACAAGCTCGGCAAGATCAAGTTCATATAGCTCAGGGATAGTCAATTAGAGGTGGTACCCAGAGTGTTATAGTTAGTGGTATGGATATTCATCTTGGGGTTAGACACATTTCATCCTATGTTCATATAAGCTAGATGAAGGATGAGATTCCAGGTATCGATCGTATTTGTATGAATTTGTTTCTAGGGTCATCCCCACTTGTAGTGTATGGTTGTTGGGGTCTTCGTACCTATCGGTGATTACTTGACTTGTTAGATTCATCTTTTGATTCTGGTAATTTCTTTACTTGGACTTATGTGAGCATGCTTACTTAGCCTGATTACTTGTCTATTTTTTGCTATGACAACTTTACTTGAAACTATGTATATGCGTTTATGTGTCCTAGGTGATTTCCTTTAGTAGTGGATCATATTGGTTTTACTGTTATGTTGCAGTAGTGGATGCTGAGCTTAGATGATTCCTCTGGTGGGTTTTTGTTTATCTATTCGAGAGTTTTCTAGGTTTAGTCCTCCCCCCTTCCTAGTTTTCCCTCTGGTGTTCTTAGCTTGTGTAAGGTTGTTGCCGAGAGAAGGGTGTGTCAGTAGCTGTGGAACCTTGTGGTCTACTGTAGATCTCGTTCATCGATTCTTTCTTTGTTCAATTTCCTATTCTTAGTTCCTAGGGTGGTGAAGTTAAGGTCTGTCTCTTTTATTTGACTGGGTTATTTCTTCATGGTAATTTAATGGTTAAATTATCATTTGGCTGGGTGTGTGATGCAAATTCAGATGGCTATGTTTAAGTTGGGAAGACTGGGAATGAATTTTTTTCGATTATTCTAAGTATGGTGATGTGTTAGCTTGAAGTGTCATGTAAAAAGGGATCTATTGGGTTCATTGAAATGGTGACTTTCTTATGCTTGTAATTGACCAACAATTAGCGGGAAGGAGTGATTGTGGAGAGAGAGCATTCATAATGATGATTTACGGTTTATCAGATTAGCCTTGGTGTGCTCGTGTGACTTATGGACTTTTAGATAGTTAATCACTATTTTCTGGAAATTCAGTTATAGACTTATTTTGCCTTACAACCAGGACTACCATCATTCTTGGTGATTTCGTGTTATGCCTTAGTTCTACTGGTAAACTACAACGATTGTGTCGATGTTTCAAAAGGGTCAGGCTATTGAGATGGGTCATAAGTTGGGGTGTACATTGACGGGTTCAAACTTTAGCCTTCATGAAAGAAGGGAAATTTCTCTTAGAAGGTTCAGCCTCAGTATGGGACCAAAAGTATTAGTGGGATCCTCTCTTGGTTTCTATTTGAGGCTGCAAGGTTTGCGTGTGTCATTGTGGTTTGGTGGCAGTGTTCTTTGTGGTGTTCCTTGCGGTGGTTTAGCTTCTTTTGGGACACTTTTGATGGGTCGATCTATTTACTCGCTACCTGCCAGCTCAGTTTTTCTTGAGTTTGGGTGGTTAGCTTAGACTTATGCTGGCAGGTTGACTTGTGGTGTATGCTATGGAGGTTCGGTTCCATTGGGTCACTTTTGGCAGGTTTAATATGTTGTTAACTGCTTATTGGGTCATCTTTGCTCCAAGTTTGGAAGGGTTGGGTTAGATTTGCATTACAGGATAATTTGTGATTTCATGGCATAAGCTTCTATCACTTCGGGCCTAAGTCTTCTTATTGGTTCCATTTTTTTAGGGTATCTCTTTCATTTTAGGTAGTTCGCATTTTAGGCTTAGGTTGTTGACTCTAGGTGTTTTGGGATATAGGGCACACGTTGGATATTTCGAACTATGAGTCGAGTAGCAATTAGTGTTTCTGAATAGTTGCTTACTTCTATAATTTTTGTGTGGTGGTGGTTTGACTCAGATGCAGCGGGCATGTTAGTGGGTTGATTCAATTGTGTAGGGATGTTGGATTTGAGTTTAAGGTAAGCACTCCAGATATTAAGGTTGGTTTGCTTGCGCTTGGGGTTCAACATCGATCCAAATTCAGTAGTTTCTGTGGGATTTCAGGTTTCTCAAGTTCTTTTGATAATTTCAACTTCTTTTAATTCGTATGGCTGATAATTGGTGTCAAGGAAAGATTTGGGGAAGTTCCTGAAGTTTTGAGTTAATTTTGGGGTTTTCTCCTTGATCGGAGTCCTATTCTAGCGTTGCTCACTTCGTGAGGGTGACTTGTGTATGGCGAAGATTGTAGGCCCTGCATCCTCACCTTTTCATGTTCTGAGACTACGTCGTCCTTGAATTTCAAGGACAAAAGTCCTTTTAGTAGTGTAATGACCTCCTCATCATTTTTGTCCTACTCAATAAATTCCAGTGTTTAGTGCTTTCATGTAGCAACCCCAGGTCATTTATGACTTTCTAACACTAATAGCTTGGTCGCCTAGTCATTCGTTTGGATTCTGTGTAGCTTTTCGTGTTTTGAGGCTTATATGACTTGAAAAGTTAACTTTAGTCAAAAATACAGGTAAACGAGCTCAAAAAGGAATTTTGACAGTTCCATCAGCTCCAGAATGGACAAATTAGGCTAGTAACTGGACAACATGAATATCGAAGCATTCGGTGCGAATTTGGGGCCATTGGCACTTTAGCCTTCGAAGTTTGACCGAAGGTTGACTTTGGTCAACATTCTTCGAAAACACACTCTGATAGAAATTCCATCAGCGTTATTAGCTCCAGAATGTCGATTTTGGTCTAGAATGACCTTTTGTGCCTGTCCTGAGGCTTTTGATCTCATTCTGTTGGAAATTTGACTGTGCTATTGAGTTTGGAACATCAAATTTAGTGGGGTATCATAGTCCGCTTGTGCGCATAGGATTCCGAACGAATCTGGGTACCCCACTGGAGTATTATTTACAACTCCAAATTTAGTTGATGCAGCCCTTGCTGGTGAATCATAGATGGTTCTTTGCGTTCACGAACCTGGTTCTCGCGGTCATGAGGAATGGTCCAGCAGATCTTTGCATTCGCGAACCTGATTCTCATGATCACGAAGAATGGTCAGCTGGCCTTCATGATCGCAAACCTGATTCTCGCTTTCGCAATAGTCATTTGACTGGTCCTTTGAATTAATGATCAACCCTTTTTTCAGCTTGACCCCTCCATTTGTTCTTACAATTTTGGTAGCTAGGAAGCTCCAAATTGGGCGATTCCAAGTCTTGCAGCTTTTTTTTATTGTGGCTATGCAGTGAAGTGTTTGTGGAAGCGTGAAAGGTGATAGTTTGAGGTAATTTCCACCCCAAAGGGGCTTCCCTAGCTTAGCTTTAAATATTTAATGGTGAATTTATTATTAGGTTGATTTCTTCCTTTTTTGAGCATCAAATTATGCCCCATTTGGGGGTACAATCTCTATAACACATTTAAAACCTTTTTACAGAGTTGATTTTAATCGAGGGTCCCACAATCCCTTTTTTGATCCAATTTTGGGTCTGTCTCTGAAAAATACAATTTTGATGTCAAAACGCCAGTATTGAAGAGGTGATCGATATTTTGATAGTGTGGAAGCAATTGGAGGCAATTTTGGAGTGGTAACCTATCGAGAAGTGGACTTGGAGCATGCGTGTTCTGCTTCGAGGTAGGGTACGATATTCATTCCTTTAATTGAGCTTCATGAGGTATTATTTAGTATAAATTACTTGTGGTTTGGATTGTATGTGGAGGGTTAGGCTCGATTCCTAGTTTCTTACTTTCTTGTCCCGGTATGAGCCTTAGGCTATGTCATTTTTATGAACCCTCCATGTATTTGTAGATTATTGGTTATGCCTTAAGTTTATCCTTGTTAATCCATCTCAAGTGGTTTGTTCAATGTTTATGATAGTAGGGGGAATTAGTGCATTAGGTTTGAGTTTGACTTGGTTCTTAGCGTTTATAGCCATTTCTAGTGGAATCTCTAAGACTTAGTACCCTTCGCAAGTGTGGAGCTTGTGTTGTGGCTTTGGTGTTGGATTTCACCCGGTTGGACTTGTGAGTTAATGTTGATCCTATTCCAAGACTAAGTGATAGAACCCTCTATGTTCCTTATAGCCATTGGATTGGGCTAGTCGTGCCTAAATTATCGAAATCATATCAGTTGGATCTGGAGGTTGTTGATTTATTTATCGATCACTTAATTTCTCATATCATCCTCCTTTTTATCCAGTTAGGATTGACCTCCCGCTTGGGCCTTGTTATTGAGTTAATGGAGTAGATTTGAGCCTAGCTCTTGGTTAGTGACCGATTGTGTGCCAGTTCTGTTTCTGTGTTCTAGAGGGTAGGGTGATTATAGCAACATTATTGTATGAGATTGTTTGTTTTTCTTGGGTGCTGGTGATGGCATGCATTACATTTGATTCTTAATTTTGCATGGTTATGGTTGACCCTGGTGCATGCATTGGTCTTTGGCATTGATTTGAGAAAGTTGGGTTGTAAACCAAACTGTTTTATATTGATTTTCTAAATGAGACTCGTACAACCTTTACTACCACTACTTGAGATGGACTGGAAGCATCTGGGATACGCTCGTTTTATATATATTAGCTCGGCCGTAGAGATTTTTGGCCCTTTCTATATTGTTTTGGAGCGGAGCAAATCCTAGATGATCAAACGTGTGTGTATATATATAAGACCAGGATCAGGACCAGAAAGGTATATAGGGGCATTTTCGATCCACCCATGGCGATCCCCGAAAGGCGCATGGGTCCTACTTCCTGGACGGGACTAAAAGTAGGGGTATATATCTTGGTATGAGGCATTTGACACTGATGGTACAACTGGATTTTATTGCATAACTCTCATTCATATGCATTGCTTATCGCCAGCATAATTGTTTGTTCATGTTAGTAGTATGGGTTGTCATATGGGTTTGGTTGATTGCAGATGAACATTCTGGGCACAGAGGGGCTCGGTAAGGTATTTTATAACTATTTGCGAACTTGTGGAAGTATAAAGGGTGGTTTATTAATTGAAGGTAGTTACTGCCTTGTTCTTCTTTATTTGACTCTTCCTTACAAGGTTTAGTTTTGCTTGGCCTTCTGGGCCTTTATGTGATATCTCTGTGTATGTTATTGGTATATCTCTATTCAGTTATTCTCCTTCATAGAGTGTCCCCGTGTCTAGGTTCTGGGTTGACGCCTCCAAGTATGTCTTTTGTTTCATCTGCTTATTCCTCTTTTACTCTCGTTATTTATATCAGCCTATTACTTATTGTGAGCTTCCTATTATTGTTTAGTTACTTGTGACATATGTTCCATGCTTACATGTTCTTTATACTTACTATATCTTTGGATCTCAATCGGCCGATGCCTACTAAGTACCACTTGTTGGTACTCATACTATACTTCTGCACCCTGCAAATCATTATATCGGTTTTCTTTGCTTATTTGGATATCATGCGAAGCCACTCTTGGATTTTGGACTCTGCTTTGTCTTGGACTAGTATTTATTTTGTATTCAGAGATAGTTGTACTACTTTGGCATCTGCATAAATCTTGTACTTCCTTATTTGGTTTAGTAACTCAACTACCAATTGATACCAAGTATTGGGCGTTATCTTTTTGTATTGTTCACTTTTTTCTTTTCTTATTATTAATATTATTATTATTCATTTCTATCCTTCCGCTTGTGATGGTCCGTTGCCTATGGTTTCGAACTATGGGGTTAGGCTTATCTACTGGTGGGTTGATAGTAGGTGTCATCATGATTTGAGAAATCAGGTTATGACATCATCCCTGCCCTAAAAAGGTAATTCTATGGTATTTTTATGGAGCAAATGGATAGATACTTATTTCCATCCTAAGAAAGGTAATTTGAAGGTATTGTTATGGTGCAAATGGATGTATACCCATCTCTATGCTTAAAAAGGTAATTTGAAGGTATTCTTACCACGCAAAGGAATGGATACTCATTCCCACTCTAACAAAGGTAATTTGAAGGTCAAGGCTTGAAAACTTCAACTTTCAAACTCAACGACTTTAACGAATTTGACTTACAAACATGGTGGATCTAAAACTTCAACTTAAAGAATTTAACTTGCAAACTTTGAGGATTTTAAGATTTCAACTTAAGATTTAGTCGATTTGAGACTTCATCCTACAAACTTGAAGAATTTAGAGACTTTAATTTGCCTACTCGGAGAATTTGAAGACTTTAACATATATACATGGTTAATTTGAGTCTTTGACCCACAAACTTGAAGGATTTTGAAGACTTCAACTTGCATACTTGGTTGGTTTGAGACTCAACATGCAAACTTTGAAGAATTCAAGACTTCAGCTTTCAAATTTGGTTGATTTGAGACTCCCTGTAGACTTGAAGACCTTATCTTAGATAATTGGCTGAATTTAGAGACTTCAACCTCTATACTTGAAGCATTTGCAGACTTTAACTTGCAAACTTAGTTTATTTGAGACTCAAATTTGCATACTTGAAGAATTTGAAGACTTTAACTTGCAAACTTGATTAATTTGAGACTCAATCTTGAAGACTTGAAGACTTTGAAAACTTCAACTTGCATAGTTGATTGATTTGAGACCCCAATTTGCAGGCCTGAAGAATTTGTGGACTTTAACTTATGTTGGAGAAGTTTATATTTCTTATGGGTTTGCCCTCATTGAGTCACCACCATTTCGTGCAAGTCTGAAGTTTGATGAAAGAGTACTCATAGCCTTAACTTTCATGTGACAGATCAAGTGGGAACATGTATTTTTGACACTCATTCAACTAAACTTAAAATATAACTGTAAGTGCCTACGTGCCTCGGTGAAGAGTACCAAGTCACAATGTAGTTTAGGGGGAGTGATTTATTTTGTGTGTCCTAATTTTTGCCTAGGCCGTCTCTTTCCAGATTTTCAACCTAGCGAACATTTTTTAAGGGGGTCGTGTATAGTTTATAATCTTGTGGGCCAGGATAAACATGTAGTTTATCCTCGTGCCTTAAGGAGCATTTAATCTTAAAGATTATGCCCAAATTTGAAGGCTTCACGATTTAAAAATTTAGCTCGTTATTTGGAAATCTTTGTGACATTAAGATTGTTTTAGCTCAAATTTGAAGATCTTCTTATTTTGAAGATTTCACTAAGATTTGAAGATCTTTACAACTTGGATATTTAGCTCAAATTTGAAGAGTTTTGTGACATGCAGTTTAGACTCGTGCATCGAGGAGTATTTTAACTTGAAGATTTAGCTCAAATTTGAAGAGCGTTATGATTTACAATTTAGGCTCGTGTTTTAAGGAGTATTATAACTTGCAGTGTTTTCTCGTGCGGTGAAGAGCCATGTAATTTTTAGTTTAGGTTGATGCGTTAAGTGTAAGACCTCGGAAGTTGAAAACTCAAAACAAAGAAAAATTTCAAGAAAATGGGACTGTCCCATAGTCTACGACTTGACCTACGACTCGTAGACAATCCTATGACCTATAGGAATGAGTCGAAGGATCAGTCTCTAAATTTGCACATTGAAAAATCTCATAAGTGTTTAGAAGAGTCAATAGGATGAATCATATACAAAATGATGAGTCGTAAAGTGGACTCGTAAGAAAGGTCCTAAGACCTGATTTTTGGACCAAATATCAAGGGTGTTTGATGAGTTGGGTCTACGACCAGTAGAAGAGATGACGAATTATAGAAGAGAATCATAGGAGAAGATTAGAGGCACAGGTTTTTAGGATTCTATAGGGTTGCGAGGATGAGTCACTTTTATGACTCATAGAGATAGCTATGACTCGTAAGGTCAAATCATAGGATCCTCAGGCTATAATTAATGAGGGGTAATCCCATTCTTTTTTTCTACATTCAATGAATCTAGACACTTCGGGGGGAAATTTCAGAACCTATAACTACCCCTACCCTTCACATTTCCCCCCTATTCCTATTCATTCTTTAAATTTCTCTAAGGCAAGAAACAAAAGACTCCTAAGAACTTCATCTTCTCCAAACTAGGGTTCAAGGGTTTCATCACTCAAGCTTCATTGCTAGGGATTTGATAGCTAAGATATGCGGAATTTTATTCATGGGTTCCGTTCACCTATGGAGTCCCAAGGTTTTCCTCAAAAATCTTCTCAATTTCAATTGCTTTCTAACCCTAGATTGATTATATTGTATTGGGTGTTTCAATTACGTTTTTACTTGGCTTCAATGATTATTATAAGTATGATTCTATCTTAGTTTCATGATTTCAAGTTGTTTTTGCAAATTTCCATGCATAAAGGTATTTTCAATGATGATTTCCATGAATTATGATCATGATTTTCAATGGTTTTCAAAGAAGGCTTTTATGAAAGATGTTTGAGATTTATGAATGAATAATGAAGATTATAAATGATGTTCAAGAGATTCTTATGGTGTGATAAGGATAATTCTCACACAATCATGATTAAAGGGTGATATGGATAGTTCTCACTAAGTTTATGGATTCTTATGGATCAACTAAGTTAATGAGCTACTCTTATGACTATTTTGATGATTATACTATTGATAATGTATTAATGTTTTAATGAATTCCATTGGGATATTGACTACGCATCGAGAGGACGTTTAGGTGGGGTTCATTCCGGTAACCAAAGGTTTGTTACCCAAGGGAATCCTAGTAGCAACCTAAAGTCCCAAACTATGTTGCCCCTATAGGTTGCCTTTATGGCCTAGCTAGTGGATCCACGTATAGCTTATGATGTTTAAGATGTTCTCACGGAGTCTACCTTGGTAAGTAGACTCTCTCTTCTTGATATGGGAGTTACATCAGATTCCATGTCATAGTTCACATGGTCTTAGATGTCGGTTAAATGTCTTATCCCACAAAAGTTATATGAAATGGAGTTAGTTTTACTATGAAGTTTTATGATGCATTGACCACATGCTTTCACCATGATTTCAAATGCTTTAAGTCTTTTCATTACATTGGCCATGCATCCTATGTCCATATTTCTTATGCGTTATTTCATTGTTCATGCATATCTCACATACTTAGTACCTTCTATGTACTAAAGTATACTTTTGCCTACTTTGTCTTATAATGTAAGGACGGACGATCACGCTAGGCATCTTATTCGTGACTAGAGCTTGCAATTTCTAGAGTTCTTTGGTGAGTCCTCATTCATCGAGGATGAGACTTTATTTCTCATTGTTACTTTTGACTTTTTTATTTTAGGGTGAGCTAGGAGTTGTCCTAAGCCCCCGTCTAGTTACATAGAAGCATGCTTAGACATAGAGTTGATGTAGGCCACTCATGGGCGTATGACTTGAGTTTCCTTCTATTCCTAGACTTCTATGATTGAGATTGTCTTTCCACTTGATTTCATTATATGTTACCTTACCTTATGAATGCAATGTATACTAAGTCTTGATTGGAAGCCTTCGAGTTTCCGATCACCATGTCACTCCTAGGGGCTATCTTGGGGTGTGACACTAAAAAGCTTTTTATTTTGAATGTTTAGCTCAAATTTGAGGGCTTCACAATAAAGATTTAACTCGAATTTGATGAGAATTTACAACATGAAAAGTTGGCTCGTAATTTGAGGAGCTTTGTGACTTTAATATTTAGCTTGAATTGAGGAGCTTCTTGATTGCAAGATTTATCTCGAATTTGAAGAGCTTTGCGATTTAAAATTTTAACTCATACTTTTGGTGAACTTTGTGACTTTAAGATTTAGCTCAAATTTAAAGAGCTTCGTGACATACAATTTAGATTCATGTGTCAAAAAGTATTTTAACATGTAGTTTAGGCTCGTGTGATAAGGAGTATTTTAACTTGCAGTTTAGGCTCATACAACGAGGAGCATTATAACTTGAACTTTCGGCTCATGCGATGAGGAGAATTGTAACATACATGGACTTGTCAATTTCATCTTTAGATGCAAACTTTCCCCCACTTTGGAGTTCTTCTATATCTTTATCTTTGTGAGGCCCACATATAGAAGATCGTTGGTCTCCTCTTATAGTCATGCTTAATTCTATGTCATACACACAAGTGGCCAACTCTTCGAATGTATTGGATTCTAATCCTTGTAAGATGTAGTGAAGAACGTAATTCATGCCTTGGATGCACATTTCAATACTTGAAGTTTCACTAAGGTGATATTTGCAGTTGAGGCTCAAATTTCTCCAGCGATTGATAAAATCAACAACTAGCTCATCTTCATGTTGTCAATCCTTTGTAAGTTCAATCATACTAATGACACGTCTTCTGTTATAGAAATGATTGATGAAATCTTGCTCTAACTGCTCCCAACAATCTATAGAACTAGCTTTGAGTGTCTACCAATCAAAGGCATTTTTTTGAGAGATCGAACGAACTGTTTGACAAGATAATCCCCATACATTCCAGCATCATTACAAGTCTTGATAAAGTGCACTATATGTTATTTGGAATTTCCTTTTCCATCAAATTATTGGAGCTATCACATTTATGTAGTCTGATTCTTGAACTTGTAGCTTGTAGAAAAATCTGCGATATTTGATCCACGAGCTCTCTCTAACTTTTTGTTAGAATTCTTGTGTGATTTCTAAATTATTAGGACCCTATTTATAGTTATAGAATAGAGGAGTGATGATGAGAACATGCTTTCTTTTAGCAATTAGATTTAAGTGACATGGTGGATGAGTAGTGATAAGAATATGTGTCCTTCAGCCAATTAGCTTTAAGTGACATGACATGATCCTATTAACTTCTTTGTTTGACTTGGCATGCCACGTCATTTGAAATGTGGCACCAAACCGAACCTCTAGGATGAGATGATATTGGGCTTAGCAAAGTAGGCTCATTATTTGTAGCCCAAGTCAATGGACATTAGACTTTAATTATATCCATATTTATTGAACTTAAATAATTGATCCAATTATATTAATCCATAATATTTATTTGGACTAATATATCTTGAATTTGATATAATTCGAATCGTTTTATGAATTTTTATCCAATAAATTTTAGATGATTACAACAATGTCCCACTTTTATATTTTTGTTTATTGAATAAAATGTAAATGGTAAAACTAATAATTTTTAATTTCAGAATTTCCTCTTTTATAATTTATTTTTTAAATATAATTTTATTTCTTATAAAAATGATAAGGGACAAACGTGCAACGACCATTCCAAGAAACTAGTCTATATTATTATAAAAATATGAATATAAATATTGATTGACCAAAATATCCATAAAAGTTGATTTACTTATTTATCCTTTTAAGTTAAAATTTCCTCCATCTAAAAAATTACTAATGGGTATAAATGTAATTTTGTATTAGGACCAAACAAAATATATTTATATTAGGACTAAGTTTACAAGATACATATTATCATTTTAATAATGGGAGTTTAATATTAAATCTATTTCAAGTATACTATGAATAGGGACTTTCTACATATTTTATAATATTGGTTGACCAAAATATCCATTAAATATTGAACGACTTTTGTGTCCTTAATGAGTATATATTTAATAGTCATAACTTTAACTAATTGCAAAGTCGTACATATTTGCATAATAATTAAATAACAATCATTCAAAGAAAATAATAAATGACAGTTTTATCTATTATCGAAAAATAATAAATGATAATTTCATCTATTATAGAGTCCTTCAATAAAGAGAAAATGTTCAATCAACAATTTAATGAGATACAACCTCCCTTCATTAACCCTTTTTTCCCCTAAATTTAAGATGATTCAAGACCCTACTTCTGGATCCCAAATCAGATTGGGGTCGGATCTCAATTTGACTGTCGAATCACGAGTCAGAAATCGAGGTAGGATCTCGGGTGGGGTGTTAGGGTTAGGTCCAAAGTTTGGTGTCAGGGTGGGTTTTTGTGTAGGGTGTCAGAGTCGGGGTTTAGATCGAGAGTCGAGATTGGATCCCTGGTCAAGTATCAGAGTGGGTCCTTAATAGATTGTCGGACTCGAGTGTCGGGATTAGATTTTCAAAGAGATTCCGCATCTACTTTCGAGATGAAGACATATCGTCGAATCTCATATTCAGGTCCTGATTCGAAAGTTGGCTCCCAAATTGAGAGTTGGAGTCAAGTCCTAGGTCGAAACTCGAGATAGGGTCCTATATCGGAAGTTGGGATCAGATATCGGGGTCAGATATCGGTTCGCAAGTCAAGTCCAGGGTCTGATGTCAAAATTGGGTTAGAATATGGGTCGGGTCAGGAGTCGAAAGTCAGGGTCAAGTCTCGTGTCATATGTCAGGGTCGGGTGGGGTCGGGTCCAGTTCGAATGTCGGGTGTAGGATCGAATCTTAGGTCAAAAGTTGGGTCCCGATCCGATATTTGGATTAGGTCCTAGGTTGGGAGTTGGTGTCAAGAGTCAATTCCTGAATCAACGTTAGGTGTCAGGCGTTGAGGTCGAAAGTCGAGGTCGAGTTTCGAGTCGGGTACAAAGTCGAATGTCGGGATTGGATCTCGGGTCAAGTCTTGAGATAAGTATTGGATCGAGTCCTGGATCGGGAGTCGAGATCGAGTTTTGATTCAAAAGTTGAGTCTCGATTCAGGTGTCGAGTGTCGAGATCAAATGTCGAGGTCGAGTCTCAAGTCGAGTGTCTGGATGAGATTTTGGATTAGTCATCGGGGTTGTTTTTTGTATGATAATTGATAGGCAGTAACATGCAAAGCACGTTCATAGACACTAGTATTACTTTAAAAGCATTAACTCCTAAAATTAAAAGTCAAATTACTAAAGTGTCCTTCTAAATAATATAAATAATAATTTTTTAAAAGGAAGAAGAAAACTAATGTATTTAATCTTTTTAAGGGATGTGACCCTTCGCATATGCTGCTAATGTTTACTTACGTTACTTGTTGAATTTTATTTAAAATTTATTTAACATTAAATAGTTTAAATGAAAAGGTGTCTTTTACCTAAAAAAATGTGTCTTTTTATTTGGTTATCACATTCTATTTATATTCAAATTATGCCGACTCTAATGTAACTTTATAGAGTAAATAAATAACAATTTTTCAAAGGATGCCAATGTTTCAAATTGTTCAAGTAACCTTATTTCTAATGTCACCGCAACAAATAGAAGGTTGCTCCATCAAAGGGTTGTCATTGTTTAATTTCATCCTCCTTAAAGTCAAAATCCCCATGACATTTTTTCTCAATATTCCATCTTTCTTGTTTCGTTTATCAAATTGCCATCTCTTATCTCAGTAATATTTTTTGCATACATTGGTGTTATTACTATTCTCCTTATCTATTTCTCTTGAATCCCCACGGTATATATCTCGAGCGAAATCCTATTAATTATAATGAAAGGATTCTATAAATCCTAGCATAATTATGGTTGTATGTTAAAACATATTGACTATAGTTGATTTAATGATTGATCATGTTTCATTTATATTTATTATATCATTATAGTTCTGTTCTCCGGATTATTTGAAGCACGAGACTAAAGATAGTACACGTGATTTTTTTTCTTTCGTTCTTTATTGGCTATGAATTATTTCATATGGTTTTTCATTTTATTTTTATATTGAGTATGGAATTATCTAAGTAAATGTATTATAAGTTAATATGTTCATGTGGAAAGAGTTTTATGTGCCATATCACTATTCATCCTTGTTCATTGTGGAAACAATTTTATTTGAAATTTGATTGCATTTTATTTTAGTTGAAAAGTAGAATTTAATGAGGTGGAGTATAACATGACAAATCATGACATACATGTTCACAAAAAGTAGATAAATATAACAAAGTTATTTGTTATCCGTAATATTATATTTTTATCATACTTACTAACATCGTCACCTAATAATTTGATAGGAAAAGAATAAAAATGAATTGCAATATTAAATGTTCTTGATAAGATGTCAATAGTGCTACTAATCCATAGGTATTTGGATGGGTTTTATATTCAATAGGACAATTAACAAAATATATGAAATCTCACATAACGTTAAACCAACACATGATTTTCGAAGGATTTTGACTTTTTTGAGGGGTGGTGACTTTTTTGAAGGGTTGGGAATTTTTTGATAAGGTATAATAAACAACTTTTTTTATTATACTTTGTTGGCTATAAATAAAGGGGTTTTCTCACATTTTTAAACAACAAATTTTCTAAGTTTTCTATTCCTCTTCTTCTGCTTAGAACGCCCAATTTAGTATAGCCGACACATTTTCACATTAAAAGGTTGTGACTTTTCTGAATGGATGGAGGTGTTTTCTCACATTTTAAAAATTAGTTTCATATTTTTTTCTACTTAAAAAAGTGTGATTTGAAGTCATTGAGTGGATTCGAAGTTTAATGAAATTTGAACACCCCTAACTTCAATATTAAATTATTATAATACCCCAACTAAAAACACTCATATAATTGAAGGTGATAAAGAGATGTCACATCAACTTATCTATATCTAACTTTATATTACAATTAGAAACAAATATTTTCGGATATTGATTTCATAACTTTCACTATGCAAACAGTTAGTAATCATAAGAAAGTTTACATCATTTATTCATAGAAACTTATACTTTATTATTTCATTTATAATTGTTTACTTAAATTTTTAATTTTATAATATTGACATTATTTTAAAAAATAGTGTACTGCATAGTTTGGCATTCATGTGCACGCGCTTACATCAAAACTAGTTATATTAAAAGCATGAATTTCCTAACTTAAAAATTAAATTACCAAAATATCCTTCTAAAAAGATAAAAACTTGATAAGAAAAATTAAATAAAAACACTGAAAAGATGTAACTATTCAAATTAATATAACTTTGATGCCCATGTAGTTTCTAACAAACAATTTATATTTTCATTTTTGTTTTCAGCTGTTAGTGTCGTTTCAATTGAACTGAACTTGATAAACACATTTTGTCTCATCTTCCTCTTACCAGATTTCAAGCAATAAAATATTTTTGCCTAACCAAATTAATTTTCTAGTGTGTCCAAGCATTATTTTGCTCCATTAAAGGATGTGTCAATGTCAATCAATGAAAATGCGTATATATTAAAGTATAAAATTCGTTTTGACTATTTTTTCAATGGACTTTTGTTGAACAGTACTTTTGAATAAATATTAAAAGTTTAAAAGGAGAATGTTCCCAGGTCATTTCATTTGTATGGTCCTTTGCAGCATGATCAATTTATATTGTGAAATCTTCCAACTTCACGCCTTTATTGGAGGCCAAAATGGTACAAACAAATTATATCCCTTGACCCTTGTCCTTAAAGAAGAAACTGTCCCATAGTAATGGTTCAAATTAATTTTGCAGTTTGCGGTGATTAAATTTAAGGGGATGAAATATATATGATAATACATTATATTAGAGGTCATGGCCTAACAAGTTCATGAGATTTTCAAAAAATTACTATTTTCATACATATATTTAGAGTTATTACACATTTTTGTATGACTTTTTTTGTAGCTTAATTGTATTTGGAGGGGATGGTGGGGTCTGGAAGGGGGAGTCATGGGGTCGGTTGTGTAAAAATCCAAAAAAAAAATTACTTTTAAAATTTTTTTTAAGAATTTTTTTTGGGTGTGAGGGTGGATAATTACACATACTTCACTATCATCTACTTTTAAAATATTATGTACACATACTTCACTATCATATTTACTATTATTACATATACTTTCAAAATATTATCTATCATACCACTAATTAAGTGTTTCCTACCAAATACAGCGAAATTCGTATGTATCCCAGATACATGTGAATCCGCTTGGATACAATGTACCTAGAATGTATCTGGATGCACAAACATATGGTAAAATCATAATGTTGCAAACTAGAGTGTATCTAAGTAATTAACTCCTAAACTAGTGTGATTTATGTAAATTCCCCTTTATTTTTCCTGTGAAAGGTAACATATTGCTCTTCCAATAACACAATCAAGATTCAAGAGCTTCCAGGTATATAGCCTGAAGGGTAAAGAAAAGTTGAGTAGAAGCATATATGAACAAGAAGGAATGAAACATTATGGGACAATAAACCTCAGACTCTATGACGCCAAATACAGATGGAATGTTGTACATAGCCTACACAGAAAGAAGACGTATAAATATAGAGACAGGAGAAGAGGGGAGCTCTTATTTTTTACTTGTTTTCTGTTAAAAGAATGGCAAGTCCTACATTGATGGTTAATGAGATTGTGAACCCTTTATAAGACTTGGATAATCCTCCTTCCTTTGATCTACCTTTTAGGGTGTGAATTAGGCCTAAAACCTAATTTTACACTTTCTAAAGCTCCATTAGCTCAGTAAATCATCACTTCTAATGTAATAGTATTATAATGTACATCATTGAAACTTTTGGTGCAAAACTTATGATTTTTGTCAACCACTGCCACTTGTCTCAAAAATTATAAATACGGAGATTATTAATACAAATTTGATTGAAATCATATTCGTGACCATTTTGTAAAACATTCATTTCACAACAAATGTGAAAGTAAAAGATGATCCAAAATTAAGTTATTTGTTTCCTTCACCCCAATAATCAAGAAGAGAAAATAGTAAAAGAAAATTATTTACCTCTTCCTGAACAAACGATTGTCAAATATAGGGAAATATGATAATAATTGAATAGAATGCTTAACAAGAGAGATACTACTATCATTACATAAAAATGCGTCACTTTTGAAATATTCATAGCATAAAAAAAAATTTAGACAGCAGAAATGAATTTGTAAACCATCAAAAGGAAATGTTGATATCCAAGTTTAAATGAATATGTAGATACCTTGAATAAAATGTTTAATAGTCAAGTTTAAGTGCATCTAGACATCACCTAAATGAAATGTTGATAATCAAGTTTTTTGGTAAAATCTAAACTATTTTTAATTTCAATTTTGCAGATCGAAGATGATACCAACAATTACAATCAAACACCTGAATCGTCTCAACACTCAATAATCCAATGTCATGAAGGTACAATTTCAAATACACTGTTCAATTTATGATTCTCCTATTCTGTTGTTAATTTAATAATATTAATGTTGTTACAAGTTAATATACCGCATAACTCAACATACACTTGCAACAGAGAAACTAGTTCACCAACAAATATGGGAATAAATGCATTCTGATATGGTATTTTTTATTTGTGAAGCAAATTATAACTATTGTATCTGGATGTAATTTGCATGTCATACTAGATTCAAAATCTAAAGCAACCACTGAACAGTAGCAGCGGATTCTTAAGCATTGTGGACGCTTTTTGCATAAATAGAAGTGTTTGCATCAGTGTTGAGGTGGGAAAGAAGATGTTGAACATCTGGACGCAAATTTTCAGCTGCTCTTCCAAAAAGAGCCAAAATTTCTGGTCGGGGTTTACTAGATGCCCCTCCCTGCCCCTCGTAATGAATAACATGATGCCTGATTGAGGAATTGGAAAATTGTAAACATAAATAAATACATCAAATCAAACAAAGAAGAAGAAGAAAAAGTTTCCTTACAGGAAGTCGATAAGATCAGTGATTTCGGTTGCTTCAATAGGTGCTGACGGCTGTGAGTTCCTCCCAAACACATCCACCAAAATATTCAAAAGCAGCGACACTGTCTGTTTTGCAACATATGAAACAATTGATGAACATCCATACATACACATATTCATACTTCCACTCCATGATAATGTAGAAAATGTATCTTTGATGGAATCAATAATCAAAATCTGTATTAACTGAAATGTTTATAGACGAAAATAATAAAGTTGACAAACTTTTATTTACGTTTAAAGCTACAGTAACTTTAATAGGAAAACAAATCAAATTTGTCCCAAAAAAGAGAATTTCTCAACAATAATCAGATATGGACTTCAATGAAAAACCAACTCATGTGAGCAAACTACAATATCCGCGGAGAAATTCCAACCTCGTGAACTACATGTGTCCTCTGTATATACAAAAAAACCTCACTAAATTAATATAGGTGGACCATGAAATATTATTATTTTGTAGAGGTATTATTTAATCGATAAATTAATATTTATTAATTTTAAAAGTGTTTGAGATTTAAAGGAGGTTAATTTTGATATACAAGACATGGAGACGAAATTGCAATCCATAAGAAAAAACATCATTTTTTTAATGAACTCAATTGTGAAAACATCATTCATGAACTCGAGGTTATGATTAATGATCTCGATTACCGCAATAAACTGGACATTCATAACCTGTTGGATTACCCAGATGAAAATGATACATGTTCAGAGGTCCAGAGCTTTGAAGAAATTGTGGATACCATCGAAAAAAAATAATGTTGATGATAAAGTTGAAGATGATATAATACCTTTGCAACCAGTTACGCGTAAGGAAGCACGTATCGCATCTAGAACTCTTCACAATTTTATGATGTAGTTCGAACAGACAACACCAAAACTTTTGGATGCGAGAAGAAAAGTTAGAGATGAGCTTCAACTAGATTTAAATTTTAACAAAATACAATAGAATCATATTTCACTAAATTGTCTTACATATATTTGTACCTATATGAAATTATTAATTTATAATATTAATGGGACCATATATTTATAAAGGCGTCTTCTGAAAATATATTATCTTATTATCTTATTGAAATGAGTGATTTTTTTCATTGGCCCAAGTCGGAATCGGAGGAAAATATTATCTTAGAGAATTTATTAATTTACCGAGTATTAATTTAGTGAGGTTTTACTATATTTACTTCCAACCAAAAATTCTATGAAAACGAGACAAACTGTACACTGTTTAATCCCATCCATGTGAACTTACTAACATTGTCGGTCTCAAGTGAAGAGTTTTATGGCAGCCAACTTAAAACTAGTCAATTCATGATGAATCCTCACAAAGCAGATATTGTTTGAATGTGCACACCTAAGCACGCATCGCATTGATGCTCTCTCATAACCGTGGGTTTACGCTAGAGATCAACATTGAGTCATTAATTGTTTACTCTAATTATGGATGAGCTAACCAACACAATAGAAAGTACCCAAAGTTTATTATAAGAATAGGAATAGGTATATACAAACCTACTTACAGTAGGAATAGAAATAGTAAATAGTATCCTACTTGGTAAAAGATTATATTGTAGTGTCTATAGATAGGGTCTCTGTGTAATAATGTAGACACACAATTCAATAATATTCTTCTCCTATATTTCTCACATGGTATCAGAGCTTCTACAATTTTGGTAGAAAATCAAAAAAGCTTCCGCTGTCGGCGGGCAACTATGACTCGTATATGCCGCCCGTCTGGCCATTGGTTATGTTTTTATGTTAACAAAAGTAGGGCCAATGATATGTACATGAACCCCATATTCAGGGAAAGAAAACTTAGTCAGACAGGTCACCGTGCGTCAATTTCCGGTGAACTTTTAGGGTTGTTTTGTGTCAATTCCATATCTGTCAATATTTGTGTAGCACTGTGCCATCTTTTCGATGACTATTTTCTTATATCTAATTTTTGTAGCACCCATGGGCGGAGCTACCCTTGCCAGAGGGGTATCAAGCGACACCCCTTCGTCGGAAAATTATATTGTATGTATAGATCAAAATTTGATTTAATAAATATATATATATATATAAGAGTATTGACACCTTTTAACACAAGTTGAAGGTTTAGTGTAGTGATTAAAATATTGCAAAAGTTTCTTGAGGTTGTGTGTTCTATCACTGCTAGAAACATTTATTTTTTTACTTTATATTTTGACACCCTTTAATGAATTTCCTGGCTCTGCCACTAGTAGTACCGTGCATCTTTTCGGTGACTACTTTTTCATATTTAGTTTGTGTAGCACTGTACCATCTTTTTGGTGTCTACTTTCTTATATATAATTTGTTCAACACCATGCATCTTTTCGGTGACAACTTTTTCATATCCAATTTACGTAGCACCGTGCCATCTTTCTGGTGACTACTTTTTTAGCTGTGTGGAGTAGTGCCATCATTCCGACCCTACCCATATAATTTCTCTTTTTCAGTAGGGTCATTCCATCAATCCTACTCATAATTTCTATTTTTCAGTAGGGTCGTACCATCATTCCGACCCTACCCATATAATTCTCTTTATTAGTAGGGTCCTGCCATCAATTTGACCCGACCCATATAATTTTATTTCTTAGATTGTGACCACTTTCAGCCATCAAATCTAATACTCCGACGCATGAGTATGTTCTGACCAATTTTTCTGTGACTTTCTTGTTTAATGTCAACTCGTCTATTGATTTCAAGACAATCCATATATTTTATACCAAATGTTGAGCACTTTTCGACAACTGCTGCACTGTGAAGAAGTCTACATGGAGAAACCACCTAGTTTTGTTGCTCGGGGAGAGTTTGGTAGCCTTGTATGTTTATGGTTTGAAATAGTCTTCTCGAGCTTGGTTTGAGAAGTTCAACACTGCAATTTAGGAATTTATCACTCTGAGTTTTTATCAATATTATGCCCCAAATTCAGTATTTCATGAGAAGACCGCTACATTGAGATTGACTAGCATTAGGGGTGTTCACCGTTTGGGTAACAACTGATCCAAACCGAAAAATCAAACCAAACCGATCAAATTAACTGATTTTTTATTTGGTTTTGTTTTACATTTTTAAAAATCGATACTATTTGATTTGGTTTTGATTTTGTTCAAAACAACTAAAGAAATAACCGAACCGAACCGATAAATTATATACATATTTTTTTATAATTATATATACATAATATGTTATTTTTTATGAACACTTTTTTTATGCAAAAAATACAGCACACTAATTTAAAATAGTAATGTAAGATACATTCTTTATTTGTACAACCATATCATTCGCTTATGCAATATTCAATAAGTTTATGTTGTTTAGTACATTAGATTAGCTAACAATATAAGCAGAAAGTTACGCATAATTAAAATTCTGGTATAAGAATTATAAGATCCAAAATTACACGAAGACAATTTATTTATTTTTGAATGAATTATTGTCTTTTCTTCTCTTTCAAATGAATTATTTCTTTTATTTTTGTGTATGGGTAATAACCGAATAACCGAACCAAACCAAACCGAAATCAAAAATAACCAAACCGATGGATGTATGTTTTAATTCGATTGGTTTGGTTTTAATAATTTTAAAACCAATTAAATTGGTTAGATTTTGATTTTGATTAATAAACGACCCAAACCGACCCGTGAACACCACTAACTGGCATTATGCATCAAATACAACATTTCATGAGAAGACTAAGCACATTCAGATTGACAGTCAATTTTCTGAAGTGGAGTAATCAACTTACAGATATCTCACCAAGCCCCTCATCAATCCTTGCATTAATTATATTTGTAACAAGCTAGGGACATATGACTTGTATGCATTAACTTGAGGGGGAGTGTTAGAATAAGAATAGGTATATACAATCCTACTTAGAGTAGGAATAGAAATAGTAAATAGTATCCTACTTGGCAAAGGATTATATTGTAGTGTCTACAAATAGGATATCTGTATAATAATGTAGACACACAATTCAATAATATTCTTCTCCTATATTTCTCACATTTATATTATTTGTTGAATATTTGATGCTAATAGATGAAACCAATGAGGATGTAAACCAAAAGCTTAAAGTATGGAGAAACACTCTAGAGAATAAGTCCTCTAGATAAAATGCTACAATCGACATATGTTTTTCCTGATGCAGATACAAGCGCTAGCCGACAACGTTAATTCTGTGCAGCAGCAGGGGTTTCCAGAGATAGAGGGTGAGCAGATGCCATCCTAGTTTGACTCATCTTCATAGTATTTTGTATTCGAGACAAGTCTGTACTTATTTTGCTTATTTTGGAACTTGTACTCATTTTTAGTAGCTTTGTACCATCATCCACCGGTTCGTGGAATTTGATCTCGTTCTATTGTTTGTTTATGTCTTTTCTCCTTTCCGTTGTTATTTCTATGTTCTGTTGATTGCTTTTCCGCTATTTTAAGCTTTCTACCCAAAATGCTCGTTACTTGTCGTTTCGAAATATGGATTGGCTTACCTACCGATGGGTTTTGATAGGTGTCATCATGACTCAAGTTTTGCAGGTCGTCACTCTAGAGCAGTAGGAGCCTATTTTGTCTTTTTTTCTGATTCACTCCGCTTCAAAGGAAGCTAACTCCAAAAGATGGATTGCAAGCTGCAAGAAAATTGTTGCCAAGAGGGAGGCACACATTGGTAGGCAATGTCTGCCGATAGCTGAAGCTATTTGTGTCTCTATCAAGATCCTAGAGGGTTTAATTACATGTTAAAACAATGAGAAAAGAAGAGATGTTGAATGAATTTCTTTATTATTCCCACAAGCATGTTGGGGTTTAATAAGTTTATTAAAGTACTATTGAAAAGTAACACGTAATTCTTATCTCTAAGGTTGAACCCATAGGTGACCCTTAAAGTCACCAACTTTCACTTAAACACCTCAACTAGGCTTTGTTTATTTTAGACACCTCATGTCATGCCCCATTGTGTCATTTTAACATTTTTTGTTGAGTTGGCAGATTGCATATGTTGCAGGAATTTTGAGCGCGTGAAAAATATTTTTTTGTGTGAAAAATAAGGTTTTTTCCTTTCTTCTTCTTCCCTATTCCTCCTTCCACCTTCCACCACCACATTAATTTGGAAAACTCTTATAAATATACATGGCAATGCACTGATTTTGAAAACAAAAAAATCATTACACTACACTGCTTTTGAAAAACTTTACAAGAATGTAAAAGAATAAAACACGAGTAAACTTCACCGAAAGATTACTACCAATAAATACCCCTCCAAATCAAATCTACAACTACTATTTAGTTCTTCCTCACTTGAGCTTCTCTAAATTTAAATTTCATTATGACTTAAATGTTTATTCTCAATTCTAAGAAGTCACAACACCCAACTGAAGAAGAAAGATAAAAGTTTTCCGATTTGATGGTAATGCAAGAAAAATTGCCAATCCTTCTTCTATCAAATGCAACTTCACAAACTAATTTTTTTCAAATTTGAGTTAAATATTTCTTTTCAATTACTTATTTTGAAAATCTTTTTCAGATCTCAAAAATACCATCACCACCTTGCCGGAAAAGATGGAGATCCACCACTGTCGTCACTCTCTCTCTCTCTCCCTTCCTCTCTTCAACCAAAACACAGTTCATCTATGATTAAAATTATTAGCACTAAAATAGAAATATGAAAAGTCATTGAAAAAAAATCAGATCTGAGTCTCATATTTTTTTTTCTGGTGAAACTCCACATATTTCGGTAAGGAGGAGTTCCTGTTGATTGAAATGAATTTTCTAGAAAATCATTTTTTTTCTTTTATTATTGAAATTTTTTTTAAAAACAAATTTAAATAGTTTTTCGCGAAATGTTTACCTGTGGCATACATTAGAGCGATTAAAGACATGTATGATGGAGCTAAGACCAGGGTAAGGACGGTAGGGGGGGACCCGGAGCACTTTCCTGTTACGATGGGGTTGCACCAGGGATCGACTCTTAGCCCGTTTCTATTCGCCCTGGTGATGGATCAATTGACTAGACAAATACAAGGTGAGGTGCCTTGGTGTATGTTGTTCGCGGATGACATAGTCCTGATTGACGAGACTCACAACGGAGTTAACGACAAGCTGGAGGGCTGGAGACAGACGTTGGAGTCTAAAGGATTTAAATTGAGTAGGACCAAGACAGAATACTTGGAGTGCAGTTTCAGTGGCCTGCCGCGTGAGGCTGACGGGGAAGTGAGGCTTGGTACCCAGGCCATTCAAAAGAAAAGAAGCTGCAAATACCTTGGGTCTATTATACAGGAAGATGGGGATATCGACGACGATGTTTCACACCGCATCAGTGCAGGGTGGATGAAATGGAGGCTCGCCTCCGGAGTGTTGTGTGACAAGAAAGTGCCACCAAAACTCAAAGGCAAGTTCTACAAAGTGGTGGTTAGACCGACCCTATTGTACGGGGTGGAGTGTTGGCCAATCAAGAAACTCCATGTCCAGAAAATGAGAGTCGCGGAAATGCGAATGCTGCGGTGGATGTGTGGGCACACTAGGATGGATAGAATTAGGAATGAAGATATCCGAGACAAGGTGGGAGTGGCATCGGTGGAGGACAAGATGCGGGAAGCGAGACTGAGATGGTTTGGGCATGTGAAGAGGAGAGACACAGATGCTCCAGTGCGGAGGTGCGAGAGGTTGGCTATGGACGGTTTCAGGAGGGGCAAAGGGAGGCCGAAGAAATATTGGGAAGAGGTCATTAGACATGATATGGCACAGTTGAAGCTCTCCGAGGACATGACCTTAGATAGGAGGCTATGGAGGACTCAGACTAAGGTAGTGGGCTAGGTGGCCGATCGGTTCTCCATAGTAGTCGTAGTCACGCTCATTTGTCTTAACATATGATTTTGCATAGGATTACTGCTTATATTAGTTGGCCCAGTATACTTTGGGTATCCTATTTTATCTATAGTAGTTAATGCTCCTTTATCCCCGATCTTTCCTACCCTGACTTTATCGCTTTATCGCTTTATCGCTCTCATTATTCATATCTTTATATTGTCTGTTATATGCCTGGCTTTACTGACCTATGTCTTGTTTTTCCTTGTTTCTCCTCCCTTGTTCTTCTCTCTTAAGCCGAGGGTCTTTCGGAAACAGCCGCCCTACCTTTTAAGGTGGGGGTTAGGTCTGCGTACACTCTACCCTCCCCAGACCCCACATGGTGGGACCACACTGGGTTCGTTGTTGTTGTTGTTGTTTCTTCTTCTTATAATTAATTTCGTTTTTTGTGAATGAAACTGATGTCCTTTTATTAGTCATCATGCCACGTCACCCGCGAGTGGATTACACATTTTCTAATTTTAACTGACTGTCAAAAATGTGTCATAATGACACGGCGAGGCATGACATGAGGTGTCTAAAATGAACAAAGCCTAGTTAAGGTGTCTAATTGAAAGTTGGTGTCAACTTTAAGGGACCACCGATGGGTTCAACTTATCTTTAATGACACAATGTTAGGACCCATTTGGCCTTAGAATTTTTAATTTTTTTTTGAAAAATTATTTCACTTTATTCCAAAATCAACGTTTGTCCATGAAAATTCCAAATACAATTTCATGTCTTTTTTTGGGAAAGCACATTCAAACAACGAAATATTATTTACAAAAATTATAATCAAACACAGAGCCATTTTCAACTTGAAAACTTTAAAATTCCAAATGAAGTGAAAAATATTTATAATAGTATGTAGTAGCTGATAGCTCGCATATGGATTTAATCTATGACATTATGTAACTATCTATTTTAAGATATTACTCTTTTAGAACAGATTTGAATGTATGTTTTGGGTAAATTAGTCAAGTTGGGTGATTTTGCTAAGTTTTAGAAATTGGGGTTATAAACCACATTTAGAAAAAGTACATGAATTCTAAATATTCTAAGTAAAAAGTATGACCAAACACAACTCCAACTTCAAAATTTCCAAATAAAGTAAAAAAAACTTATTTTCATGGCCAAACGCCCACTTAAGGACTCTAAACCTTTTCCTATATATACAATGTATGGGGTCTTTCCACATTAATAATTTCCGAAGTTTTAACAATTCTCAAAATGCTAACACTATCCATCACTTTCTTTCTTATACCCTAGTGCCTTCTAGAGCCATTTTGGTCGCACCACTCAACAACTTCTTTGCACCCTATTTGAGACTAAAGCAGGCGGGGTGGCAGCTTCATCTTAAGATGAAATATTGGCATGATGCTTAAAATGGGCATATCTCAGTTAGTTTGAGACGTCGGAATGTAAGCTAAGGCTTGTATAACCTTACATATGAGGTGAAAGGGAAGACAAAACACCAGCACCTGCCATCTCTTTTTGTTCGCTTCCAGAGGTGCTTAAGTGGTCATTATCCGGGTGAAGGGATGGACGGGGGTAGGCAAGGGATTGTGGAATTTTATACTGCATACTTGGTAATTAAGTTAGCTCTTTCATGTCTTCTTTTAACATGGAAAAACAAGGACTATTATGTAGGAGAATGGTCAAACGTGAGCATATAATCTCTCAGCCTATAAAATTTAGAAAAGAGAAGAAAATAAGCAAGGTTTCTCTGAATATTGTCAATCAAAATTCAAATCCCCTAGGTTAACCCCTTACTGATCCCACAGTAAGATAAAAATGAACAAAAACCCGAAAGAATTTGTACCTTACTGAAAAGAGTGTGAGCATTGACCAACCTCGGAAGCAAGGGACCCATAATACGAAATGATATTCTTAATACCGCAACCGATGTCACAGGCCTAAGATGCTTAATGATAACATGTGTTCCCTCGAGCCATTCTTGTGGGATGTTACAGAAGAAAGCATGTAGCAGTGCGACAATATTACCTAAAAGACCAATGATCACGTCAGTGGACTAAAATTTCATGAACCAAAAGACAATGTTGAGAAAGGCAAATAGCAGCTAAATATACCTAGAAGAAGAAAAAGAACACTGTTTGAAAGAAAAACACGATACAATAATATAACTACCTCAAATACAGTGTTATCAAACACGATCACTTTTCGCTTAAAGTGAGTGAAGTAAGGTGAGGGTTAATGCTTCAGTATGTCGACATAAGGTAGGTCCAATGATGGGCTCACATTTTGCGCTCAAATGCAGGTCACTTGAGGCGAGAAGCGGAAGTTTTCTTCGAGCATTTCTTCTTTTTCATTGAGAAGATTGTTCAAGGAACAACAAATTGAACAGCCTTTAGGGGTAATATATAATGAAAGATTAGGAAGAGACTAAATTAAAGTCCCCCCTAGAAGGATGCTTAGTACTGGATTGAAGGAGTATCAGTTACTCCACGATTTGGGTGCAAAACAATTAAAACCCATGCTTCTTAGATCTATCAAAATCCTTGCCGTGCCCGTGTCGAAACTACACGATTTGGGTGTGGGTATGGGATCCACACTCGATATGGTTAACCTAACTTGGGTGCTTTGACTACACCTAAGACCTTAGAAATATAGTTTGACTCAGCATTTGGTTTGATTTTGGATTTATATCATATATGTATTCACATAAAATAATAGAGAACCTTGCTATTATACGGATAACTTATGAAAAAATATGAAGTGTTTACAAAGAATTTAATTATACTAGTTTTAATTTAATAAGTTCAATAGCTTGTCAATATATACTCGTATATGTCGTAATATACAATAATTAATTTGTATCTTAACACCCATAACAATAGTTCTATTCGTATCCAGGAATCCTAAGATCTAGGTGATGATGAATCCGACTTCAAGAGATGCACACAGTTAGGTGCCCACACCCATTTCTGAGAAACATAGAATAGAACTCATTTAATAACAAGATAGAGCATTTCAGCAGTATGAAGACATGACCACTACTGCAGTGTTGCTGGCTTTAGTCAGACCTGTCTACTGGAATTCTTCAAGACCATGCTCTTAAGCTAAGATTTGACAACCCTCGTATAATAAAAGGGTTTATTAGGGGGCAACAGATCTTCCTTTCCCTAGCAGTCTATCTGGATCCCAAGAGTGCCTAGAAAATGTGTTTCTTTCATGGATGGCAACAAGAGGAATGATTTTGACTACAGAAAATTTGAGGAAACAGAGGATCAACTATGTGAGTTGGTCCATCATGTGTAGGTGCTTTGGTGAAGACGTGAATCATCTCCTATTGCATTGCAAAGTGGCTATTAAAATGTTGCCGATGGTCCTTAGTTGGTTTGGGGTACAATGGGTGATGTCGGGCACAGTGATGGAAGCTTTGCAAAGTTGGGCTTCCAGGCTGTGAAAAAGGAAGTCAAGGGCTTGGAATGTCACACCACTTGTCATTATGTGGGTTGTATGGAAAGAGAGAAATAAGAGGTCTGTAACACCTCAGAAGTCCCTCAATACATATTATGTTTAGAAAGTTGAGAAAAATAAAGTTTTCAGGTTTTACAGACACAATCTACAAGCCGTAGAAGGAACCATGAGCCGTAGATGGGTCCCATAGTTGATACTTCTGAAATCAGGAAAATTGGGTCAGGAATGCACAAGCAAGGTTTACGGGTCGTAGATGGTTTTATGAGTCATGGAAAGTCTCGACCAAAGTCCTGAAATTTCAAAACTCAGGCAGGCCTCAGACATCTACGAAGCTTGTCTACGAGTCGTAGTCTAGACTACGGTCTGTAGAAGGTGGTCTCGTAGATCAGACCTTAGAGATTGTTCATTTCAGTATATTGAATCCACGACTTATCAGTACGGATCGTATAAAGGACTACGGGTAGTGGTTTGGGCCTCGTAGATCATTTCTTAGAGATTAAGTATTTCAGTTTATACTTTCTACGAATGACCAGGACGGGTCATAGAACATTCTATGGACCGTAGAAGGGTCTCGTGGAATCGGAGTTCAGAAACACAAGATTCTTCTCTGAGTTCTACGAACATGTTTCCTCAGTCCGTAGATGGAACCACAGACCAAAGATGGCCTTCGTAGAGTCCTTTCAGTAGTTTTTAAGTAGGGTTATTTGGGTCTTTTCCCACTCTTTTAATTCTCATACTATGTCGTTTTGACCTTTTCTAAGTGGATTTAAGTGGTTCCTAATGACCCTAACCTCTTATTCACTCCTAACTCTCCCAAAATAAATTTATTCTCTCTCAAGTTTCGTCTCAAGCAAGCTAGGGTTCCAAAGCTTCAAATCTCCATTGAAGGATTCAAGTTAGGGTTCTTCATTCGAGGTATGTGGGAACTTCATCAATGGGTAACCCTTCAGCCATTGAGTCCCAAAGAACCCCCAATTTCTTCAAGTTATGATTTTTCTCAAATCTAGGGTTTCTATGATTTTCATGGATTTTTATTGAAATTCAGTTTCCTCTTCATGATTGATCTTCAATTGCATGATTTTGATTATAATTACATGTTTTCAATGATATTTTCATGAACCCATAGCATGCAACTAGTTTCATGACTGAAATTATGCTATTTCAGATGCGTGTCTCAGATTATCAGATTTTCATGAATTATGATGGTTTCAAATAAAGTATCTCTCAATATATTTTTAGATATAATGATATAGATTCTTCTAGATAAAGCATCTTCAGAATATGTTCAGTTATCATGATTATTGAACTGCTCTCAGTATCTAACAATTATCAGTATGATTCAATATTATTAGATTATTACTGTTTCCATATTATGCATGTGAGTATACTTAGCACCGAGCGAATTTAGGGATGAAGGATTCCGATCAACGTCCGTAGACCTAAAGTAGCAATCTTTAAGTTCCAGAACTACGTGCCACCGTAGGATTTGTCTTTATAGACTTTAGCTAGTGGATCCACCTTAGCTCAGATATCATGTCCCTTACCTTGAAAAGTATTGGACACTCTCTTTTTGGTGTGGGAGCAATACACTGAACTCCATGTAGTAGCTCACATGGTTTAGGTCGGCTTTAGTATCTCCCACAATCAGACTTTCAGATATTGCATGACCTTGAATATATGTATTTCAGATCAATATATCTCAGTTTCATGTTGTTCTACTTGGTCATTGCATCAGCATGTTTTACAGATTCAGTATGTTCAGATATCATGTATATTATGCATATTCCTCATACTCAGTACATTCTAAGTATTGACCGCATACTTTCTACCTATATTTTTTGATAATATAGGTTCTGATGCTCATCATCAGACCCACGGTTAGTACGGATCTACCCAGCTTCGCAGTGTTTTGGTGAGTCCTCATTACCCGAGGACAACACTTCTGCTCTTTCGGTATTTTACTTTCAGTTTCAGACAGTTAGAGTTAGCTCGGGGTTTGTCCTAGCAACTCATATTAGTAGAAGCTTTCAGATAGTAAGTTTAGATTACGCATATGTAAACTCTCAGATATTGTCTATTTCAGTTTCGTTTAAATCAACCTAGTTCAGTATCTTCCGCTTTTCAGTCGTTGAATTATGCAATCTTAGTGGCATGACATGCCATGAAGTTAGCTTAGGATCACTTGTGGCTCTAAGTACTGTGTCGCGTCTAGGGGGTAGTCCGGGGCATGACAAGGTCTTTTGAAGGGGTCGAGTAAGATATTGTAAAACTGCAAAAGTCTTTTGTACTTAGTTTCATTTTGGTGTTACCTAGACGTTCCTGTTTGTCTAGGAGAATGGGCATATTTTGTAGAGAACCATATATTGGAGTGCCTTTCTCTACTTTTCAGTTACCTTCCTTAGTGTGGTGGCTAAAACTCATATAGATTACTTACTCTGATTTCTGTTATTTCTGTTATTATTTATTACTTTCTATGCTTTGATTACTCAATTTTACCTGTGACGCTTTCATTATTTATTTAATCGTTATTTGTTATTAGTCTTTATTTATTTGTATTTATTTGTCATCTATTCGTTATTTGTTTGTTGTTTTTTTTCTCATAAAGCTTTTAATTTTCTATTCTTATCTAACATTTTTTTATGCATTTATGCTTTTACTGAGCCGAGGGTCTCCAGGAAACAGCCGTCCTACCTTGGTAGGAGTAAGGTCTGCGTACATTCTACCCTCCCCAGACCCCATGTTGTGGGATTTCACTGGGTTGTTGTTGTTGTTGTTGTTGTACTCTTGAGGAAAGGCGACAGAGGCCTTTGTAAGGACTGCAAGGTTATTTCGAGTGAGAATCTTACTACCAATATAAGCTTTTGGTAATGGACTTGCAAATTAAGCGAGGGAGGAGGAAGAAGAATCTATATGACCGATCAACGATTAAATGGGGTAGCTTGACCCCTATCCTCTCCTAGAATATGGGGGAGACGTTGATGGCAATAGGGGCTTGGAGGAGTAGTGTAGATGTGGAAAGTATGTGGGATAAGATAGCTAATTGCATTGGGGAAGCAGCTTGAGTACTAAGGGTATCGAGGGGCAACAATGGTAGTCACCAAGGGGATAGGTGGTGGAACCGAGAAGTGCAAGGTAAAGTGGAAGCAAAGAACGCAGCCTGCAAAGTTGGTGGAATGCAAGGATGAGAAGTGGACAAATAGCGTAGATGTGGAAAGCATGTAGGATAAGATAGCTAATTGCATTGAGGAAGCAGCTTGAGTACTAAGGGTATCGAGGGGCAACAATGGTAGTCACCAAGGGGATAGGTGGTGGAACCGAGAAGTGCAAGGTAAAGTGGAAGAAAAGAACGCAGCCTGCAAAGTTGGTGGAATGCAAGGATGAGGAGAAGCAGACGAATAGCGAAATATATAAGGCGGCGAAGACGGAGGCTAAGTTAGCGGTTACAACATCAAAGATGACAACCTTTGAACGGTTGTACACTAAGCTAAGAGACAAAGATAGAGATAAGAAACTATACAAGCCAGCGAAGTTCAGAGAGAGGAAGGCCGGAGACCTGGATCAAGTAAAGTGTATCAAGGACGAGGAAGGCAAGGTTTTGGTGAAAGAGACTCTCATAAAGAAAAGATGGTAAACTTACTTCCATAAACTTTTGAACGAAGAAGGGGACAAAAACATTGTGCTGGGGGATTTGGAGCACTCTAAGACATTTGGAATTTAGGTATTGTAGGAGGATTAAGGTTGAAGACGTTAAGCATGCTATTATCAGGATGAGCAGGGAAAAGTGATCGACCAGATGAGATTCCGATGGAGTTTTGAAAGAGCACAGACAGGGCAAGTATGGAGTGGTTAACAAGTTTGTTTAATGTCATTTTCAAGATGGGTATAATGCCAAAAGCATGGAAGTGGAGTACAATGATTCTGTTGTAAAAGAACAAGAGTGATATCCAAAATTGTACTCCATTTGTCCCAATTTATATGACTTATTTTCTTAGCCCCAAAAAGAATGACACATTTTTATATTTAGTAACAATTTAACTTTTAAATGGTCATTTTATCCTTAATGAAATGATTTATAACCACACAAACATCTCTGACTTAGGTTAGACCACAAGTTTTAGAAGTCTTTCTTTATTTCTTGCTTAAACTTTGTGTCAAGTCAAATTAACTCATAAATTGGGAGAGGTAGTAACAATTACAGGGGCATCAAGTATCTAAGCCATACTATAAAAATTTGGGAGAGAGTAGTGTAGTTGAGAGTGAGGAGGGCACGTCCATTTTCGAGAATCAGATTGGATTCATGCCGAGTCGATCGACTACAGAAGTCATTCATCTTGTGAGGAGATCGGTGGAGAAATATCGGAAAAGGAAGAGGAACCTACATATGGTGTTCATTAACCTTGAAAAGTCCTACGACAAAGTCCTAAGCGAATTCCTCTAGAGAAGCCTGGAGGCTAGAAGGGTACTAGTCCCTTATATTAGGGCGATACATGATATGTATGATGGAGTTAAAACGCAAGTGAGAATAGTACTCGGAGCACTTTCCAGTGGAGATGGGATTGCACCAGGGGTCAGCTCTTAGACCGTTCCTATTTTCCTAGGTGATGAATGAATTGACATAGTCTATTTAGGATGAGGTGCCTTAGTGTATGATATTTGCTAATGACATAATACTGGCAGATGAAACACACAATAGAGTTAATGTTAGGTTGGAGGTGTGGAGACAAACTTTAAAGTATAAAGGGTTCGGTTAAGTAGGACTAAAATAGAGTATCTAGAGTGCAAATTCGGTGATGCAATGCAAGAGCCAAGTGTGGAGCTGAGGCTTGGCACTCGGGCTATCCCCAAGAAAAATAGTTTTAAGTACCTTGAGTCTATATTCCAGAAAAGTAGGACATTGATGATATATCACACATCGTATTGGTGCGGTGTAGATGAAGTGGAGGCTTCATCCAAAGTCTTCTATGATAAAAGGATCCCACCGAAACTTAAAGGTAAGTCTTATAAAGTGGAGGTTAGACCGACTTTGTTGCATGTTGCGGAAATGAGGATGTTGAGGTAGATGTGTGGGCATACAAGGAGCGATAATATTAGAAATTAGGATATTCAGGATAAGGTGGGAGTGGCCTCCGTGGTGGACAAGATGAGGAAGGCGAGATTGAGATGATTCGGACTTGTGAAGGAAGATGTCCAAATGCCCTAGAGAGGAGGTGCGGAGGTTGGTCGTCTCATAAGACTGACCTCTTTCCCTAACTGGAAAATTTACCATGTTCAAGAATCATGGATAATATGCATTTCTGTTATTTGATCACAATATGGTATCTTTACACACTTTAAAAAATATTTATTGTTAAAAAAAATGATATCTTTACACAATATTCATATCATGCAAATATAATAATTCTAACCAAATTATTGTTCTTTTGGGAAAATAACAATCTTTGTGCATGAAATATTTTGTTATTCCAATTTTAGTCCCCATATTATTCAACTAGAACACATTTGACCTTCAATTCAATCAAACATACACTCTTAATCTTTTAGTGGACCAGAAAATGGGAAGGCAGGGTGTCGTGGTCATGTGCTGATTTTTGTACTCCTTATATCCCCATTTCTCTGCCTAAACTCAAATCCTCAGAATGTTTCTACACCCAAGATGACAAGGTTATCTCGAACTTCCTGATATAGTGTTGACACAAGCTTTTTAGAAGTACAGCAACCTAATCTTTTTGCCTCTAAATTTTTCCAACTACACAACAATTCTATTCACTCAACTCTTACAGTGTCATGGGCAATCTTGATAGATAAAACTACTGAAAAATCAGTAACTGGATTAATTTACAAATGGACAAAGGATATGATTATCTTTGATTCCCAGTATTCTACCAGTAAGCGGATGGTTTAGTTTGAATAACTTGAACATGTTTTCTCTGGTGAAAGCAGTAGGAGGATGAAAGGAGATCAGAGAGGATCCGCAAGGGGAAGGTTTGAGGAGGAAGTGGCGTCTCATCAAGTTTTGCTACTCCTTTTCTTTACTTTTTTATTTTTATAATCAAAATTCTGCAAAAAGAAATATTTTGCACTGGTTTCCGATAACTTCAAGTATTAAAAATGTCTGTACTGTTCTATTAAAGGCTACATAGGTGTAATTAGATAATATGGAATTAAAACCGGTATAACACATTACTTCAGAGACCAAAATCATTATTTTTACTTACTTTTTTTCACTTAGAATTTTTGGATTCTCATGATCATCATACCAGTCGATAGAGGTCAATCGATAGAGACAAAGGGAATGAGCAAACAAACAAGTAAAGCTATTCCAGATTGGTTAAGAAAGCATACCAACAGCTGTTGAGGTATTATCCTGTGCAGCCCAGGTCGGGTCTAGTAGAGCATAGCTAACAGCAGATTCTAATTCACCCACTGACCTTTTAGCATCAGTAAGCCACCAACTTTCTTTTATTATGCGTGCAGCTTCAACATATAGCTGCACATGAAATTCTGGAGGAAGTTGTGCCAAAAGAAGACCACATGCTTGGATCAACAAGCAAGACAGCTGCTGGCAAGTATAACCACTACGTGAAACAAAATTAGAAGTATTCATTCCTGAAACTGATGGAGTCGTTCTAGTTGCACCCAAAGAATCAGTACTCCCCCCTGAAGGAGAAGTAGGCAAAACAGAGCCTTGCCCAGAACTACCAGGAGCTCCATGCAGCCCATTGCTGGATTGGACAAGGGTTGGTTGTATGTGAACAACAATTTGAACAAGAGATGAGACAATCTGCGACGGCGAAACAGGAAGAGAAAGTAATTCTATGACAGCTGTTTCAAGAGTAAGCTGGGTGGATGTCCCAGGGTCTTGCATCTGATAATATGGTTTCTGCCCATCAACATAATTAGTTGGCCCAGGTTGTGATGGTGCTTGGTTTTTCCCATGGGGAGCACGGGTAGAATTATTTGCAAAATCTCCCATTGCTGCACATTTGGAGCTATTATTTAAAGCAGGAATAACATGATTCACCAGGCTTAACAAAAGAGTAGCAAAGTAGTCCAATGGTGGGCACATGACTGCATTTGATGAGTTGACATATTGTGGGAATGACTCTGAAAATGGTATCTGCAAAGGAAAAAAGAAAAAGAGAATGATTCAATAATTACAAAATGAGAAGGGAAAACAAACTAGCAAGTTATGGAGCATCAACCATCATCACCTTTTTAATATCTAAGATATTCAGTATACGGAGTATTAGCTTTCCATGAAGATGACCATAGAAATAAGCAAGTATATCACGAACAAACGTAAAGTTCAGAGGATAGCAATGAAGGAAGGTTGAATAAACTTGAAGAACTCTATCAGCCGCATCCATAGCATCATTTTCAATGAGTCTATATATGATAAGGGGGATGATTGGAAGCAGGCGTGCAGCAATATCATCAAAAAATGTTGGATACCTGAAACCACAAGCAAATCAAGTATAAGTTGGAGTTATAACAGGTTTCTTTTACAGTTTGAGCACCAATAAGAATTGTTATTTCTATGTTCCTAGAATAGAAACAGTAACCACTACTGTTGCTGCTTTATTTCACTCATCTCATAATATTGATGGGAAAGATAACCTTCATACTATGCTTACTAGAAAAGGGGGAGTCCATGCTATGCACGGGCCCAATCATCATTAGCTGAATTTTGTAGTGTCCGTTGCAGTATTTTTAATTTTTTAAATGCAGTGATATTTACATTTTTCTTCTCTACTAACTATATTAACGGTCTAACATTAGAAATCAAATGTCATTTATATTAAAAAGAACAAGAAATACTATAATCAAATGAATTAGTACTTAGTTAAAATATGGGAGAATTTTGAACAATAAAACAAAAGGTTTTAATTTAAAGCATCATAGATATCTTCTACTCCCTTTGATTCATCACCACATAAGAAAATCACTTATTCCTAAAAAGGTAAATATGTTTTCACTAAATTACCCTTGATAAATCGTACCTATTTAATATGATTTTTTGATTATGTCAAAAATTACTTATCTAAATAAGGGTATTTTAAAAAAATAAAAATTAATCTCTTCTTGAGACAAATATTTATTTTGAAGTAAATATAAAAGTTAAAAATACCATATAATATGGATCATAGAAAATATATAAATTTAAGTTAAAAACAATAAAATGAATTAAAGTTGATCAGTTAAACCTGAAGAGGAGTTAAACACAATAAAATGAATTAAAGTTAATCAGTTAAACCTGAAGAGGAGCTAAACAAGTTGCTATGTGTAATTAATATAGGTTCATTTGGTAGCTGATTTGGAAGTGAGTTATGCAGGTATCAAGTCTTGCATAACTAATACCATGTTTGGTAACTGGTTATGAGGTAAGTTATTCATGTATAAAATTAAAATGGTGTTTGATTTGCAATTTAGAAACATGCATAAATAATATTCGCATAAGTTATAAGAGAATTTATGTGTTATTTTATGCTAGACAAAAGATAGAATAACAAATACATGAATAAATAATATCTACACAAAATAATACATAAATTACCTTATAACTAATTCATGCATTGCTAATATAGGTATAATTCTAACCAGCCAACAAACGACCTCTAATTATTTTGATGATTTAATTTTGAAAATTTTTGACGATTTTGAATCAGCTCAAAAGTTATGAAGCCAATCATGTGATTTTAGTTTATTTAAAATGACCAGACTGTCCTTAGATGCCAATGCAGGCATGTTCACCTGCTGCCTGCTTTGGAAACAAACTCCTCTTAAAAGATAGAAATAATTTTGAAAATCAGATAGTTCCTTGAGAATATACGTTTAAACCCTTTTATCCTTTTGCCTCCTTCAAAAGTGGACTATAAATACAAAAGACCCAATAAGAGAGAATAAATCACATAACTATTAATGACAAAGAAACTCATGAATCTTCAATCAACCAAGGTTCCTTGAGGACCCACTTTAATCCTGTTTATCCTTCACACTCTTCTAAGATTAGCCTACTAAATACAGAAGACCTTGTAAGTGCATGAAGTTTGAATTCAGAACTATGGTCACTCATAAGACAGTATCATACCAAAACTGTTATTCTATGGATGATTTCAAACTGAGGTATCTTTGAGATAAACTCTTTCCAGTAAGAGATGTGTCCAGTTTTCCCTTGTAAGCAACTAAGCATATCTGAAAAAGTAAGATTCCTAAAGTATGTGATTTTGGTGTGTACAGAAGCTCTAGAGACCAACCTAATTTGCAAAAATCCCAAGGGAGGATAGCTGAAAGTCCTGTACTACAAAAACTAGAAGCTTTATCAGTTGTTCTTCTAATTGAATTAGAATCAGTGGAAGAATGTGTATCCTGAGAAGTAGATTTTCTGAAGAAGTCTTTCAGCATCTTATCAAATGCTCAAAGGGAGACGAATACATAAGATATGGACAGTCGGAGTCCTCATTTGTCCCATATGTGTCCAGTGTATGTGAAATGACATGAATCTATGCACTACTAAAATTTACAATGTTTAATGAATCGAAAAACGGACGGAGAACGTGTAATACCCTGAATCACGAATAAGTTTCAAATGCTATAAAGATCAAGTTCAAGGTTACAAACATGTGTTACAGGATGTTTGGCGGAACCAGGATCTAAGCAAAAGGGGAAGCCGAATGTGCCAAGCTCGAGTTCGGGGAAGACCAAACCACATTAAGTCCATTGTAAACACCCTTACCAAGCATTACTGTGAGAGGAAGTTTCCATGGCTTGAACCCATGACCCTTTGATCACACAACGACAACTTCTACAAAACCAGGATGTCAATGAAAGTAAAACCAAGAAACCAATTTGCTAGTACTAGTGTGGGCCTCCTACGACATGGACATATTAAGCTTCGTTCTTCAGGAAGATAGCGGCAGAAAGTTCATAAAAATATAGTAGTAGAAGGGGCATTTTTCCATGCCGTAGAAGATGCAGAAAAAAGCTGTCAGTGAGCCAAGTGCAGGTAGGTTCTTCTGTATCGCGTACCATGGCAGAGAGGGTTTTGCATACTTCTAATGATGTTCTCATTTAGTTGTAAAAATTGCATTTTCATATTGTCCCATATTTTTGGAAAACAAGCCACACAGTATACAGCTACTTGAGAAGATGAAATTAGGATTCAATGATCTACCAAGAAGATTTTAGCAACATAAAGAAAGAAACAGACATTTTCATGAGTAAACTAGAATTTAGTCTTGAATATAGAAGCTGTAACCTAGGATTTGCAGTTAACTGTGTAAATGATAATGGGCAGCAAAGGGTTTGGGAACCATAGTGTTGAATTCACGTTGTTTATTCTGTTCCTTGCTAGAATATCGATGGAACTATTATTGATGATTAGGAATTGCACTTTGGTGGTAGAAATCAAAGGAAAAGGTGAGCAGGCACCTAACCTTAGACTTGTTCTCCAAGGCATGATATTGTAGAGAAAAACAAAAGAAAATATAGCTGGAAAGACCTTCTACTAGCCCAAGATCGTTAATTATGGTTGGAAGATTCAACTACAGAAGAGGAAGCTATGAAAGGAGAAGGAAGAATTTAGATAAAAGAACTTTGTTATGGAAGAAGACCGTTTGCATTGGCATGAATTGCTTTGAATTGGATTTTTTTGGGTTGATTACAAATGACTAATGCCACCCCTATTTATACTTGTGTAGGGATGCTTCTAGATACATCTACAAGAACAATCTTGATAACTTTATCTTCTAACTATTTAACAAGAATCTACATATTGTTAAGATACGTATCCAAGATACAACAATAGTTCATTCTAGAAGCTTTCTTAAGAATATGATCAAGATGCAAGAAAGTTGTCGGATAGGTCAGAAGCTGCTGGAACTTCTCCGGAAAAAGAAAAGTGATTGGAACTCGGCAGCAAACTGATAGGAAGTGTTTGGAAGAGTAGGGCGACCTTAACGAAATAGGAACAGATCAGAACAATGATGTAACGCCGGGAAAAAAGTATTGTGCAGCCATAAAACACTTTTCCGTCGACTATTTTCCAGAAAACTTTTGTGGGTTGTGGTCGGGAACAATAGGCGACCTCAGCAGAAAAAGAACTGACTTGAAAAATGCCAGAAAATCACCTCAAGTGTGACTTTACTTGCTCGTCGGAATGCTAGCTTCTGGCAGCATGTGAAGGGTCGGCTACCAAAAAGCTAACTGGGCTTTGTTCGCCAACATTGCCACGACCCTGCAGGGTGTGCAGGGTCGTAATATTGTTGGTTTTCCACAGCACTGAAGGAAGATGAAAAAGTCACAAACAGCTTGTACAGTCATCGGGAATTGATGCACGTGACTGTATTTTCTTTTTCTGGATGTTTCTCACCAATGCTTTGATACTATGTGAGAAATGAAGAAGAAAAATATAATTGAATTGTATCATACATTATTACACTGACACTATTTATAGTCACTACGATACAATCTTTTTCCACGTACGATTTAAGATCCTATTCCTATTTCTATTTTGATAGGTGCTGAATCAACTTTATCTTAAAGATTATAATCTAATCAGATTTAAGATAACTTAAGCATAAAGGCTAGTGTCATAATTTAGCAATGGGGAATCCAAATCGGTCCAAAATAGTCCTTGTGAGAAATATTGGAGAAAAACATTATTGAACTGTGTATCTACATTACTACACAAACCCTATTTATAGACACTATAATACAACCAAGTAGGATTCTATATATACTATTCCTTTTCCTATCACTATTTTAAGTAGGATTGTATTTACTATTCTTGTTCTTATTCCTATTCTAACACCCCCTTAAGCTAGAACATACAAGTCATATGTACCTAACTTGTTACAGATGTAATTAATACGAGGATCAGTGAAGGACTTGGCGAAGATATTTGCAAGTTGATCACTTGACTACACAAATTTTGTAACAATATCTCCTTAAATTATCTTTTCTCTGACAAAGTGACAATCAATCTCAATGTGCTTACTCCTCCCATGAAACATTGGCTTTGATGCAATATGAAGGGCCGCTTGATTTTCACACACGTGTTTCATCTAACCGATTTCTCCAAATTTTAGTTCTATAAGCAATTGTTTGATCAAAACTAGCTCATAAGTTGCTAGCGTCATTGCTCGATATTCAGCTTCTGTACTAAATCGAGCAACCACACTTAGTTTCTTACTCTTCCACGATACCAAATTACCTCTTACTAAAACACAATATTCAGATGTAGAACGACCATTCAGAGGGTGATCCTGTCGAATCAGCGTCTCTATATCCAGTGATATACTCAGGGCCTTGATCCTCGAAGAGTAATCCTCTCCCTCGAGCTGATTTTATCTATCGCGGAATACAAACAACTGCATCCCAATGACTATCAAAGGGGGAAGTCATAAACTGATTAACAACATTTACCGGAAAAGAGATGCCAGGTCTAGTCAATGTGAAATAATTCTACTTTTCAATCTGTCGTTTACCTTAAGGATCACTGAATGGCTCCCCCTGTTTTGGAAGGAGTTTGACATTTGGATCTGTTAGAATAGGAATAAGAAAATACAATCCTACTTAGAATAGGAATAGGAATAGGAATAGAAATAGAAATAGTATCCTACTTGGTAAAAGATTATATTGTATTGTCTATAAATAGAGTCTCTGTATAATAATGTAGACACACAATTCAATAATATTTCTCACATGGTATTAGAGCCTCTACGATGTTGGTAGAGAATCAAAGAGCTTTTGCTGCCGGCAGACGATTATTATCCATATATGTCGCATGTCTGGCCAATGATTATGTTAGCAAAAGTCGGGGTCATCGTGTATCTTTACAGTGACTATTTTCTCATATCTAATTTGCGTAGCACTGTGCATCTTTCTGGTGACTATTTTTTCATATTTAATTTGCATAGTACTGTGCGTTTTTTCGGACTAGTTTCTTATAACTGATTTGTGTAGAAGAATCGTGCATCATTTCGGCGACTACTTTTTCATCTTATTTGTGTAGCACCGTGCCATCCTTCCGGTAACTAGTTTCTCATATCCAATTTGTATAGAACCGTGCCATCTTTTCGGTGACTACTTTCTCATATCCGATTAGTGTAGAACTGTGCCATCTTTTCGGTGACTACATTTTCATAACCGATTTGCGTAGCACCGTGCCATTTTTCGGTGACTACTTTCTTATTTGTGTAGGGTTGTGCCATCATTCCGACCCTACCTATATAATTTCTATTCTCCAGTAGGGTTGTGCCATCATTCCAACCCTACCCACATCATTCTCTTTTTCAGTAGGGTCATGCCATCATTCCAAACATACCATATAATTTTTTATTTCTCAGATTATGAACACTTTCAGCCTCATCCGACGCATGAGCATGTTACATTCAGTTTTATGGTGACTTTCTTGTTTAAGATCTCTTGAGTTCGAGAAGATATTTTTCATACCAGATTACAAGCACTTTCCAACGACCACTGCATTGTTTTCGACAAATCTGAGTTTTTCTACAGTGTTTTCTTTCTTTTTCACTACTTTTGCCCAAAAAAGAGAGGATATACTCAGATATTTGGGCTGGATTAGAGTAATGTTTTCTCTCGCATGGCTAAAATAGCAGATGGCCCTTTTTCTAACTATGGTTGTCGTTCTCCATTGGCCTTTTAATCAGTTAGACATTAAGAATGTTTTTCTCCGCGATGATCTCGAAAAAGAAACTCTAGAATTGCTAATGCAAATTGATTTGATGGAAGCACACAAGCTAGAGGAACATAAGGGGGCCAAAATGACATGGGGAAGAAAAGGCTAGTCAAGAACCAACAACTAGACTAGAAAGCAGACATTGTCTGCCTGCAAGAAACAAATTTAGAAGGGGATTGTCAAGACCATATCAATCAGATTAGGGGAGGAAGATGGACAAGATTTGCAACTCTAGAAGCCAATGGCACTAGAGGAGGGATAATTATGATGTGGGACAGCAGAGTGTGGGAGGGTGAAGTACTGCAGATTGGTGCTATTTCTTAAACATGCAAACTAGAAGGAATTCTCATACCATATAACAGGTGTCTATGCACCAAATGGCAAAGTAGAACGGAGACTAGTTTGGGATGAATTAAGGGCTATGAGAGGTTTATTGGAGGGTCCCTGGGCATTTTGTGGTGACTTTAATGTTTATAGATTCCAACCTGAGAAAAGGAATTGCAACAGGAGATCCTCCACAATGCAGGAATTTTCACATTTCATAGAAGATATGGAGTTGATTGACATAACTTGAAGGCGGCTGGTACACATGGTTTAGAGGTGAAAACCAAGAGGCTGCTTCAAGAATAGATAGGATCCTCTTTTCTTCTGAATGGGATGAGAGTTTCAGAGATATCAAACAAATACCCTAGCAGAGGATGATATCTGACCATGTGCCTACTGCACCTCAATGTGGTAGCTGGGAAATAGCAAAATCCTACTTCAAATTCCAAAATTGGTGGTTGACATCTGAAGGTTTTGTGGAGAAGGCTAGAGAATGGTGGAGTTCATTTGAGTACATTGAAAGGCCTGATTTCATCTTAGCCTCTAAACTCAAAACCCTCAAAGGTAAGCTTAAAGAGTGGAGTAGGAGTGAACAATGGAATATGAAACTACAAAAGTCTGGACTGCTTAATGAAATGGCAGTGCCAGACTCCATTCTAGAGACCAGGCCTCTAATGGAAGAGAAGTCATCTAAGAAGGCTGATATTTTTTTGGAGCTTGAAGAAGTTCTGAAAAATGAGAGTGCATGGGAAACAAAAATCAAGGGCCCTGTGGTTAAAGAAGGGTGACAAAAACACCAAGTTTTTTCACCAGGTTGCTAATGCCTACAAGAAATACAATCACATCGACCAATTTGAAGTGCAAGGGGAAACTATAGTTGAGCCAACAAGAATTAAATAGGAGATAATTAAGTTTTACAGAAAACTATACAATGAGGAGGAAGACGGGAGACCAACAGGAACTATCAACAACTGCCCCACTATTACAGAAAGAGAGAAAGCAGCTCTGCAGGAGAAGTTTGATGAGCAGGAAGTTTATAATTGTCTCAAGCTGCGTGCAGCTGACAAAGCCCCAGGCGCCAATGGATACATACTGTGTTTTTACATTAAGTGCTGGAAGGTTTTGAAGCATGACATAATGGAAGCCTTCCACAATCTGCATACTCGGGAAATATTTGAAAAAAGCTTCAATGCCACTTACATAGCCTTGATCCCAAAGAAGAAAGGGGCTAAGGAGCTGAAAGATTTCAGACCAATAACCCTTGTTTGGGAGCTTCTACAAACTGAGTTCAAAGGTACTAACAGAGAGATTGGAAAGAGTGGTGGATTCCGTAGTAGATTCTCAACAAATGGCTTTCGTTAGAGGAAGACAAATAATGGATGCAGTATTGATATCTAATGAGGTTGTAGATACAAGAACCACACAAGGAAAGCCTAAGATACTTTGTAAACTGGACATTGAGAAAGCCTATGATCATGTCAATTAACATATATCAATCTTAAGGAAAATGGGTTGTGGTGAAAAATGGATCAACTGGGTAAAGTTCTGCATATCTACTGTGAAATTCTCCATTCTCCATTCTCATTAATAGAGGGCCTGAAAGTTTCTTCGATGCTCACAGGGGGATCAGACAAGGAGACCCCATGTCCCCATCCCTTTTCATTTTGGCCATGGAAGGACTCAATAGTATGATTAAGGTAGCTAACACCAGTGGGTGGGTAAAGATTTGAAGTGGCCAGAAAAAACAACCTAAGTATGAAAATAACCCACCTTCAATATGCAGATAACACCTTAATTTTTTGTGATGCAGAAGAAGAGCAGCTGAAGTATTTAAGAGTGATTCTAATCCTGTTTGAAGCCATTTCAGGTCTTCACATTAATTGGAGAAATAGTTACATATACCCCATAAACCATGTGCCTAACATGGAGCAGCTAGCCATAATACTGGGAGGTGATCCCACTTATCTACTTGAGTATGCCCCTAGGAGCAAAGTCAAAGTCCAAATGGATATGGACTCAGTACCGAAAAGTGAGAAAAAGTTGACCAGGTGGAGATCTCAGTATTTATCTCTTTGGGAAAGACTCAGTGAATACTCAGTTAATGCAGTTTTGGATGCACCACCAACTTACACGCTATCACTCTTCCCAATTCCTTCCGGTGTTGTTGACTAGACAAGGTCAGGAGGTCCTTCCTATGGCAAGGGAACAAGGAAAAAGAACTTTCCACCTAGTCAAATGGAAGGACATTATTAGGAGTAAAAACAAGGTGGGCTTGGCATTAGGAATCTGAAACACCAGTGCAAAGCCGTGAAGATCAAATGGCTATGGAGATATGCACAAGAGCCTCAGACCCTATGGGGCAGTGTCATAAAAAGTAAGTATGAGGAAGAAGATTGTTGGGTATCAAAGGAGGTCAACACTCCATCTGGGGTCAGTTTGTGGAGATCCATTAGGGCTTTCTGGACTTTTCTTAAAAAACACTCAATGATTACAATGGAGTCAGGACCAGGTTCTGGAAAGACAAATGGATAGGGACAAGGTCACTGCAAGAATTGTTCCCGGATCTTTTTTACCTTGCCCAAGATCAACACAATACAGTAGCTAAGATGTGGACTCAACAAAGATGGGATATGAGATTCAGAAGAGGGATGAATGATTTGGAGATCCCAAGAGTGGTTGAACTACTCAAACAACTAGAGAGCTTTCAAGGGAAGCAGGAAGGTGTAGATTGTTTGTGGTGGAATGGACACCCTAAAGGACTTTACAAAGTAAGCTCAGGGTGTAAGTTGTTGAATCAGATAGAACCAATGAATACTTTTTGGCCTTGGAAACATATCTGGAAGACTAAGCTTCCTTATAAGGTTGCATGTTTTACTTGGCTTCTAGCTAAAGAGTTTGTCCTGACTCATGAGAATTTGATTAAGAGGAAGATATCACTGTGCTCAAGATGTTTCTTATGTGAAAAGGAAGCTGAGGCAGTAAATCACTTGTTCCTATACTGTAGTATCACAGATCAGCTACGGAAGATTTTCATCATCTTAGGGGCATAGCATGGGCAATGCCAAGCAAGATTGCTGATACTCAATTTAGCTGGGTGGAAGCTGGAGCTAGGAACAGAGAGAGATGGAGGATCATCCCTTCACGTATATGGTGGACAATTTGGAAAGGAAGAAATGATGGATGTTTTGAGGAAAGGTGCAATTCAGTACAAAAGACTACGCTAAATTGTATTTTGTTATTTTGCTTTTGGTGTACTAAATTGTACTCTGGGGATACAGAATCAATCCTAGATGTTTTAGATACCATTTAGGTTTGGTTAATTTTTGGCATACCCTGTATCTAATCGCACTCTTGTAAATATGGTTTTTCAGAACTACCTAAGTACTGGCTTGGGTACAAAATGCTACCTGATTCAAAAAAGAAAAAAAAACTCAGAACGATCTTTCATTAAGAAAACTCAAGTGCATCTTGAATAATCATGAATGGAACTAACTAAATAACGAAATCCTAAGGTTGAACTGACTCTACTAGGACCTCAAATATCATAATAAACTAAAGAAAAAATAGACTCAAAACGACCCTCAGTACTACGTGAAAATATAGCATGGGTGTATTTCCCAAGTTGATACGACTCACAATCTAATGTGGATAAACTAGGCAAACTATGCACCATCTTTTGTAGCTTGGATAGACTCGGAGATCCCAAACGTTAGTGAATTTGGTCCGGAGGATCTATAACGGATCTATACAGGGACCAAGCCCATTAATTTTGGGACAAAAGTCCTTTGAACCCAAGTCAAACTATCAAACAAAATTATACCTTTCTTTACTATTTTCATATACATTGTTCATTCAAACTCAACTACAAAAGTTAGCTCAAGAGGTAGAATTGTCCAAGACCATATAAGGAGATCAAGAAATCCAAATCCAATTAATGTGGGAATCAACACACCCACACGCCAAGAACTGGATATCTAAAGCATGGACAATATAAGATAGGGGTCCAACATCGAGTAACCAATGAACTGGAAAGGATCTGTCTCTGATACCATGTTGAAGTGTGTGACCATCTCTCTAAAAGCTTAAGTTGTTAGAAAGACGCTTTATTTACTTATTTATATCTTCAACATGGTTGTTGAAGTGTGTGACCATCTCATCTAAAAGTTTAAGTTGTGCGAGAAGCTACATGGTCAAACGATAGTGAAACTAATATATTTGCCCCAACGTGTATGCCAAACCTCTGAAACTAAGGAGTTTTGAAAGAATTTAGAGGAGTGTGCTACACCCCTCTGCATGTAAAAATGTGTGTGATAAAGTTTTCCAAGGATTCGATAGAAAAGTGATCACATATTTAAGGAAAGTGGTGCCAAATAAGTATGCGAGCATTTTGTGGCATAGATAACAATTCATAGCATGTTAGACAAATTGATAACAAGTTGTGATGCAAATATGCAAGTTGTAAAACAGATTATAATAAAACTAAATAAACAAACACCCCTCAAATGTCAATCTTAAATTAAATCCACTATGATTATTTCCTAGAACCTAATATTCCCAATGGAGTTGCCATGTTGTCGTATCCATCTTAACCCGTGTAAAATAGGGTGCAATAAAGTATATCAGTTTTCTCTTGTCATGAGTTGTACATGTTGACTATCTTGTATGTATACATAGACAGATACGATATGAGTTAAGAAGCTTGATTTATTTTCTACATTTAGCATTTTCCTAAAAGATTAGTTTGTTCTAGTATGATCTAGGATTGGATTACCATTCACTGAATCTGTAGGCTCACCCCTCTCTTATTTTGATTTCAGATACAGGTGTAGATCTTGAGCCAAAGACTAGATACAAGTAAAACACTCGAGACTGCATTTTGAGAGAGCCTTAACATTGTTCTCATTTTATAAACTGCTTTATATGTTTGGTCTTCTAGAATTGTTCTCAACATACTATATATAGATTCTGGTAGCATGCACTGCAACTGTGAATTTAGCAAATTTCTTAAGTATTCCTCTATAGATCTGAATTGAGTTAAAGTATTAAAGAAGCCGTTCACTTAATGGGAGTAAGCTCATCGAGTACTGGTTATGGTTCTATAAATTGAATCAAGACAGAACACTATCGTAAGTTCTGTAACCACCTAAAAATATTAACTCAAGTAAACATAACTAGAGTAAATTTCATGCATTTTCCAATGATCAGAGCTCAAAAGATGTATTTTGCAGCAAATAATGTTTAATTGGATTGATTCTCCAAGATAAATGCCAAATGGGTTTAGTTGTACTAGTCAACCAAGTTAGCCAGAGCCTTGACGCTCAAAATGTCACTATAAATTTTTCAGCACCTTTTACACACAGAAGTAAGAAAGCACCATCTTCATGTCAAATCAGACACGAAAGTAGGTTATTCTCTTGGTTATCTAAATGCAGCTCTATACATCAAACAGATGAAGTCGAATCTCAACACATTTTTAATCCGATCAGGAGAATCATATAAATCTGTCTGATCTAGTATCAGAAATATATTTGAACAAGTAAATGTAAAACTATTATACTGATGATAAAACATTGGATAACTGAATATGAGCTAAAAAGTTCATTTCGATTCAATTGAAGTTATATCAAGTCAAACATGGATGTATTTATTTACTCATTTTTAGATAAAATAAATGTTAGTATAACAATGGTATTAGAAGATATGAATAAACATTGGACATAACCAAAGACATACTTGGTCTGACAGTTAAAATCTAAACATTCAAAAAATTATAAGGAACTTTTTTATTGCACATGATAATGTCCAAGATATTACACAACAACAAACAACATACCCAGAGTAATGCCACAAATGGGGTCTGGGGAGGCTAGAGTTGACACAGACCTTACCCCTACCTTGGGAGGTAGAGAGGTTGTTTCCAATAGACCCTCGGCTGAAGTAAAAGCATTTCAAAAAACAAAACAAAAGAAAACGCTAAAGAACAAAAACTATTCATTTTGTTACCTCTCCTTCCATGACAGATAATTTCCAAGAGCTTTCTGCAATTCTACACGCTTAAAAGGTCCAGACGAAAGCCAATGCTCAGGCGGGCCACGATTTATGAGATAAAGTTTCACTCTTTGTTGGAGCTCCTTACTGTCAAGTAAGTTAATCTGTTTGTATTTTAACAAAATAAGTCACTATTCCAATAAATTGCAAAATAACTACAACACTTACTGGAAAGTGATCACTGTGAGAAGGAAAGAGAAATTGACAGAGAGCAAAGCTTGATTATTCAATCCAAGCCATTGGAGTTCAAATAGGTAAGTGTATGTGTTCTAAGAAGGGAAATAGAATCAAAAACATAATGACAGGAGTAAATCAAGCTATACTACATTTACATGATCTTAGAAAATTCTAGAATCTATGGGATTCTAAGAGCATTCTTAATGTGAATGATAAGCTCTTACTGTTAAAATAGGAATAGGTATATACAATCCTAATTAGAGTAGGAATAGAAATAGTAAATAGTATCTTACTTGGTAAAGGATTGTATTGTAGTGTTTATTTAGGTCTCTGTGTAATAATGTAGATACACAATTCAATAATATTTTTCCCCAAAAATTTCTCATACGGTATCAGAGCTTCTACGATCTTGGTAGAAAATCAAAAAAGCTTCCGCTGCCAGCGGCGGCTATGACCCATATCCATCGGTGTTTGTGTAGCATCGTGTCATCTTTTCGATGACTACTTTCTTATATCCAATTTGTGTAGCAACATGCCATCTTTCCAGTGACTACTTTTTCATGTTTAGTTTGTGTAGCACCATGTCATCTTTCCGGTGACTACTTTCTTATATCTAATTTGTGTAGCACCGTGTCATCTTTCCGGTGACTACTTTCTTATATCTAATTTGTGTAGCACTGTGCCATCTTTCGGGTGACTACTTTTTCATATTCGATTTCCATAGCACAGTGCATCTCTCCGGACTACTTCTCATATTTAATTTGTGTAGTACCGTGAATTTTTCTGAACTACTTTTTCATATCTAAGTTGCATAGCACCGTGTGTCTTTTCGGTGACTCCTCAGATTTTTTTGCATAGTTCCGTGCGTCTTTCCGGTGACTCCTCAAATTTGATTTGCATAGGATTCTGCCATCATTCTGACTCTATCCATATAATTCTCTTTTTCAGTAGGGTTGTGCCATCAGTCCAAACCTATCCATATAATTCTCTTTTTCATTAGGATCGTGTCATCATTCTGACCGTACCCATATATTTTATTTCTCATATTGTGACCACTTTCGGCCATCAAATTTAATAATTCGGCGCATGAGCATGTTTTGGCCAGTTTTATAGTGACTTTCTTCTTTACGATCTACTCATCTCTTGAATTCGAGACGTTTCATACATTTTATACCAGATTTCGAGCACTTTCCATCGAACATTGCATTGTTACCGAGAGATCTAAGTTTTCCTACAGTGTTCTCTTTCAGATTCGAGACGTTTCATACATTTTATACCAGATTTCGAGCACTTTCCATCGAGCATTGCATTGTTGGCGAGAGATCTAAGTTTTCCTACAGTCTTCTCTTTCAGATTTACTTTTGTCAAAAAAAAAAGGTATACTCAAATATTTGGGCTAGATTACAGTGATATTTTCTCTCAAGTGGCTGAAATAGCATATATCTGCCTTTTTCTATCTATAGTTGTCATTCTCAATTGGCCTTTTAATTAGTTGGACAGTAAGAATGTTTTTATCCACGGTGATCTCTAGGAAGAAGTCTATATGGAGCAACCACCTGATTTTGTTGCTCAGGGGGAGTCCGGTAGCCTTATATGTCGATTGTGTAAGTCACTCTATGGTCTGAAACAGTCTTCTCAAACTTGGTTTAGGAAGCTCAACACTGCAATTCAGGAATTTATCACTTTATGTTTTATCGACATTATGCCTCAAATCCAATATTTCATAAGAAGACCAAGCACATTGAGATTGACTGGCATTATGCATCAAATACAGTATTTCATGAGAAGGCTAAGCACATTGAGATTGACTGTCAATTTTGTGAAGTCGAGTGATCAACTTGCAGATATCTCACTAGGCCCATCATCAGTCCTCGTATTAATTACATTTGTAACAAGCTAGGGACATATAACTTATATTCACTAGCTTGAGGGGGAGTGTTAGAATAAGAATAGGTATATACAATCCTACTTAGAGTAGGAATAGAAATAGGAATAGAAATAGTAAATAGTATCCTACTTGGTAAAGGATTGTATTGTAGTGTCTATAAATAGGATCTCTGTTTAATAACGTAGATACTCAATGCAATAATATTTTCCCCTATATTTCTCACACTTACTATCATGGTGAGGTTCATAACTAGAACAATCCGCATGTGCAGGAAGCAAACGAGCACCCTATGGGAAACTGCAAAGAGAAATTTTATGCCAACTGAACATTAATAAACTACTGTTTCTGTTCTTACTATGAGTGCAATCAATGTTCTACATGCTAGCAAAGATAATATCTTCACTCTATAACACTTGTGATTTTTTCCCTTTTCTTTTTTTCATTTTTTTGGGTCACAACTCAAGTGATTTTCTCTCTTTCCTATAATTTATCAGCTCCATAGATCTATGTTGATAGTTGTGATAGCTTTTGTTGCCTTCCTGGGAGCTAATAATCTCTTTGTAATGCTTGCATCTTCTTGATGCTTTTTGTTAATGATATCCTTCTTATTTCATCAAAAAAAGAAAGACATGTTACAGTTTTATCAGCTGGCCTAGATAGTAAGAAATCATAGCCAAAGAGAAGATGATATCTTCTTCAAGCAAGCTAGTATTACCAGTTTGTCTTCATAAATGACAGCTTAAGAATGACAGTATAAATTCTTATTGAAAAGGAATGAAAGCCAACCGAAATCTAGAATGGAAGGCAAAAACATGACATAAAATACCATTTCCCCTGAAGACAAACTTAGAATTGAAGCAGAGAAAAAGTCAAAAGAATAGTATAAACAAATAATGTCAAAACATCAACACAAGAATTGAGGATGATATGCTTAAACCACTGTTCACAAATGACTAAGATGAATAAAGACAAGAAACTAATTGAGGAAGATCATAGAGAACATACTACAATGCGCAAAGCATGTGGATCATCATCACGGTCAATAAGTGCCAGCAGTAGGATATCTGGAGGCAGAAGCTCATGGTTCCAGATGAAAACTGAAAGGTTTCCACAGGCTTTTAGCATAAGATCCTGAGGAATAAAAAGTGTGGGACGATATAAGTCAAAAGCAAGGCAAGGAGAGTCGATTCTCCATGAAAATTTGACAGGTCCAGAGAATGAATAACAAAGGAGTATGACTAAACCTGCAAGGGATGTCCACGCTGTAGTTCCAAGTGAATATGATGAAGCAGGACATCTACCATTGTATAAATATTTGCAGTCACCTCTTCAGGAGAAAACTCTCTCAAGACACGTCCCTGTATCCAATTATTAGCAGGAATGCCATCACGAGAAAGATGTAGTTTTAGTTGGGGATATCTCCATATGAGAAAGAAGTTGATGAGTTGATCAGCACACATAAGCTTCTGATAACTTAAGGGAAAACAAAGTCAAGCCTTACAAGGTTTGTGCAGTTAATATTCTCTGGATGCCCATGCATTAGTATCCACGCACCAGCACAAAGATACTGGCGGTGCTGAGGAAAACTGTGGTTAATATAAGTCACAACGTATGAGGGATCAGCTGAGGGCGAAAGAAGCTGTGTGCATTGATTGATAACAGTTGTTTCTGCCTGCAAATAGAACATCTAGAAGTCAATAGTGAGCTTTCAAAATAATAGCATGAGCAAACATGAACTGGAAACGTCATGTCAAGTATTTGCAAAGCATCTATTCGGGAATATTTTATCTCTCTTTTTTTTGGCTAAATCCAAACTGTTTAATGATGCAAGCCTACATTTAAAATCACTCTTTCCTTTCTTTGTTCTTTTTTACTTCGGAGATCACTCATCAAATTAGATCATACTCGTTTCCTTTTTTTAATCTTTTTTACTTCCGGAGATCACTCATCAAAGATAGCAATTCCACTCCTCACAACGCAGCTGGGAACAGATTCAATCATTAAGATTACAGCTTCGGAGCTGTTTGATAACTGATACTAACATTTCAAGTCCACAGTCTGAAACAAGTGTGACTAAACAATTTAAAGCTTTGAACGTTGAGTGCAGAAAATAGAAGTCATGATTTCTAAAATGTATCACTAAATGCAAATTTGAGCTATTCTCTATGATTAATAAGCAACCAACAACAATAAAAATTTAATAAGTACTTCAAATTCTATAATAAACGATTAAATGGTTGCTCAGAATTTTGCTTTTTAACTCTCTAGTCATGGACAGTTTTGAGACTGGAAAGATTTTAAATGGCACTTAATGTGGTAAGTGATTTCCATTTTACATTGCCACACATCCAAAATCTAATTGCTTAATTTTTTCAGCTTTAAGTCCAGATAAAAATTATCAAACACTCTTCAGGGTATCAAATAAAAATATGTAGCGTTAAAGCAAACAGTTGACATTTAAATTTGGCTCCTGCATGAGATGCACAGGTAATTTCTGATGGAAATAAATTTTGATAAACTTGAGCAAAATAAGTAACAAGCAACTAGCTAATACAAAGAATGAGCTTTATCATTCTATACAACAACAATAACAACATACCCAGTGAAACCCCACAAAGTGGGGTCTGAGGAGGGTAGAGTATACGCAGACCTTACCACTACCTCGTAGAGGTAGAGAGACTGTTTCTGAAAGACCCTCGGCTCAAGTGTATCAAACCCAGGAAAGAGAATAAAACAATGACGGAAGCATAAGAGAGAAAACAACAACAATAAATAATATGATAAACGAAATGCAATAAACAACATATGGCAAGATCTATAAGGTTCACGGCCAGTCCTATGACCTGCACTATACCCCTACTAGCCTTCTATCCTAGTAAGTGACCTCCACTTCTTCCTATCTAGAGTCATGTCCTCGGTAATATGAAGCTACACCAAGTCATGACGAATCATCTCGCCCCAATACTTTTCCAGCCTACCCCTATATCAACTATATCATTCTATATCAACTTTAAAAGACTGAGATTATGTAGCTATGATGAGATATTTCATCTTTTTGGGCCATATTTTCTACTAGTGTTTTTAAGACTATCGAAATGCAGTTTTGCACCCTTCACTTCTTTTTTCTACTTTAATGCAAACTTTCTTGTCTCTGGTCTCAGTGACATGAGGAAACCTTTGAAGATAAAGAAAACTCTTAGGGGCCATTTGGTTCGCGGACAAAATTATCCTAGGACTAATTTATCCCACCTGGGAGGTGGGACAAAATAATACCAAGTTGGATGGGATAAGGTGGGATATCCCAGGAATAAGTTTGGGAGTAGATTTATACTGTGTTTGGTTGATGTGATATCCCACCTTATCCCGCGTACCAAACTTAATCATAGGATATCCTACCTTGAAGCACAGAAAAACATGGACCTAAGAGATAACTTATAAGAAAGTTTACATCTTCAGATAATTTGTATGAAAAGGAGCTATTTCATGTACCTGCTGCCATGCTTGGATTGCCAAGCCCCTTTTATCCATTCGCCCACTCAAGGCATCGCGTAAAATTGAAGGAAAATAGCGCAAAGTTTTCTCAGACCAGGTATGCTGGCTAGTTGCTAAGATTTGTTCCAGCATTGTTTGAAGATACAGTAACTGTTCAAACTCTCCAATTCCACGGGTTTTAATTATGATTGCAAGAGTAACAATTGTTATCCTATTTAAAGTCTCAGTAAACTCAGTTGGACCCTGCATATGGATTTAATAATTAAGAAAAAGTTATAATTTGAGGTACAGTGCATCCACAAAAGTTCAGCTGGAGGAAATATTCCCACCTTCCCTTCCCTCTTCACAAAGAAAAAGTCTCTCAATGACAAAATCAGATTCATACATAAGTTCTCAGCCAATCTGAAAATGCGATGATCTCCACGTTTCCCCTTCAGTGTAGAAATCATTTTGGTGACATCATACATCAATGTCTTGCTCTTGCCTTGGTACCTAGAAAAGAGCAGAAGTTTATAGACCACTTTACTTATTATCAGTTATTTAGACAATCAAGTTACATAATCCGAATAATAAACGAGATTCAGAAAGATGGTAATGATATGAGAACTAAAGACATCAAACAGACCACAGATGTTCTAGCATATAAAAGTAGAAATGTGAATGTACTTTTCTTTAGTAGAGCCAAATTGAACATCATTCAAACGCAAGTAGAGAAGACAGATAATAGAGAAGAAGCTGATAAATTCCCAAGATCAATAACTTCACTTACCTGTAGAGTGAAAGGAAGCGATAGTTAAGAATTTCAAACACCAAGATTGTGTTTCCTGGCTTGCTCAATGTGGTGGGATTCCTCGATGTCAGATGCTGAAATAGAAGTTTGCATCAAAAGCAAAACAAAATGAACTCCGGTAGAAAAGTGTACAAACAAAAACACGAGTTAGACTAGCCAATTTTTCTACCAAGAAAATAGAACTGCATAGACAGAAATTTAGCAGCACTACGTACTGGGAAGCCACAATACATCTGAAATAGCAAGAGACAAGAGGAAATGATCCCTAATATGTTGCACCGACTTACCATAAAAAGTCAACAACCTTCCAATCGACAGAATAAAAAACTTAAGTGCCTGTGCTTCTACAGACACATACAAAACAGAGCAATTGAAGGCCAAACATATCGTAGCCATTCTGCTACGAAAATTGACTAATACACAGTTTGTAGAGCGATAGTGAAGGGAATTCACTGCAGGTAAGTTGCTGCCTGTAGGTAAGTGACAAAGCCCAAGGAAGGTCTATACTACAGTCTGATTCAGAACATCCATTCCTATTTGATGTAAGACTGCATTACGAAGCTACTTAACTATTATACAAAGGAAAAGCACCTCCATTGAGTAAGCTGGTATTGCATGCAAGCTAGGCAATAACACTAGTCACCCATATGTCTATATTTGTGAATCTCCTTTTTCTTCCCATACTTCAAAATTGCCCTCCCTCATCCAGTCCCCAACTTCCTCATACCTCTATCAGTTGATTCCATCCATACAGTCTTTTTGGTTTCTTCTCGTACCTCCCAAAGCCTCGTCCTCTTCTTGATTGGATCAAGCAGTGTTATGACATTATTGTTGCCCTTCAATATGTAAAAGGTTGCCTCCTTCGCCAATGGCATGTTAGTCCGTTCTGTTGAACTGTGAAAAGGTTGAGCAACTACTTCCCTGAACCACCCCCTCATGCTGACCATTGTAGCCATTCTTTATCATCTTCTGTAATACTACAACAATATTGTTTCCCTCTTGATTACTTCCTGATCTTCCTTCAACTCCCCATTCACTTTTAACTTATCAATCATGCCGTACCTTCTATTTGCATTCACGATCTTGTGAAAGAATTTTGTATTTATCACCCATTTTGATCCATTAAAACTTAAACTTTTTCCTCCAAAAGGTTTCTTCAACTTTTGCCACATCCAATTCTCCTAGTTCCTCAATGCATTTACTGCAAACTTTGTTCTTTGTAGGTTAATAAATGAATTACTGCTCCTCTTCTTCAAACTAATTTTTAGCTCTTCAATGTTGGCTAGAAGAAAGATAGGATTACCCCTAACAGAAAATGAACCCCACCATCCCTTTACCCATTCCAAGAGATCATCATCTCCATGCCACGTAACTTCAAACTTGAAATAGGGTTTATTTTCGTTGCCCAAATGCTGCACTTTATTCAACTAGGATTATGGTCTGAACAGGCTTTAGGTAGCACATATTTCTAGTGGTACCTTGATTTTATGAAACTTCGTGTACCGTCAGAAAAACAGCTAGCAGATGTGCTTATAAAAGGCCTCAGCAAAGGGATTTTTTATACTTCAATTTGCATGTTGGACATATGCCACATCTTTGCTCCACCCTGAGGGGAAGTGTTGATTGAGTCATTTAATTAGCATGATTTTGGAGACTTTATTTTTTCAATTCCTAGCGTAATTATAAGAATAGAATATTTCCCTAATTATAATTGATCGTCTTTCCTTAATTAGTTATAGGATTCATACAATGAATCCTATGGCTCATGGGATGTCCACATACAGAAATACAAACGAAGCTTTTTCTTCTTCTCAAATTGTACAGACTTATGCTGGTTCATTAGAGGATCGAAGGTCAAGTTTTGGATATATATATGGTGTAGCCAGATCAAGTGCAGAACTTGAGTTTATATCTATGCAACAAGAGTATGTGAGTTGTTATGATTAAAGTAATCTTCCACGATTTGAAGATAAGATGGAATCGACCTATGAGACTATGTTGTGACAATAAATTAGTAATAAGTATAGCTTATAATCCTAACTTATGGTTTTTGGCTTATTTTTGTTAGAATAGGAATAGGAACAAGAATAGTCCTACTTTGAAAAGGATTAGTATATAGAATCCTACTTGGAAAAGGATTGTAATGTATTGTCCTAGTTGGAAAAGGAGTCTAATGTAGTAACTATATATAGAGTCTCAATGTAATAATGTAGAGATACAATTCAATAATATTATTCTCCAATATTCTCACATGGTATCAGAGCTTCTACGATCCCAGTAGTGAATCAAAGAGTTTCCGCTGCTGGCAGGAGGCCCTGACCCATAGGTCACCCATCTGGCAATGGTTTTATTAACAAAATTAAGGCCAATAATATATGCATGAAACACATATTGAGGGGTCGAAAACTCAGTTAGACAGGTCACCGTGCATTAATTTCCGGCAACTTTCTAGGACTATTTTGTGTCAACACTATATCCGCCAGTGTTTGTGTAGCGTGGTTCATTATCCAGTGACTACTTTCTCATACTCGATTTACGTAGCACCGTGCATCTTGCTAGTGACTACTTTCTCACATCTGACTTGTGTAGCACCGTGCATCATTCCGATGACTCCTTTCTCATATCTGATTTGCATAGCACCGTGCACCTTTTCGGTGACTACTTTCTCATATTTGATTAGTGTACCATCATGCATCATTCTGGTGACTACTTTCTCATATTTGATTTGTGTAGCAACATGCATCTTTTTGGTGACTACTTTCTCATATTTAATTTGTGTAGCACCGAGAATCTTTCTAGTGACTACTTTCTCATATTTTGATTTGTGTTGCACCGTGCATCTTTTTGGACTATTTTATCATAACTGAGTTGTATAGCACTGTGCATCATTTTGATAACTCCTCAGATTTGATTTGCATAGTTCCATGCGTCTTTTCGGTGCATCATTCCTGCAAAATCAGCAGTCACTGGGCAAATTTCGATGATTACTCACAGCTATCTCTATTTCCGTTGGTGTTGTGCACAATCCAACACCACCTTAAGGTCCAGTGACCACATTAGTACCACGCCCCAGTGCGGGGCCCTGTTGTGGCCAATTTTCTAGTGACTTTCCTGTTCAATATCGACACGTCTCTTGATTGTGAGATGAACCATATATTTTATACCAAATTTCGAGCACTATCGGGCCATCACTGCAATCTGAGTCTTCCAGCAGTGTTCTCTCTGTTTCAGATTCACTTTTGCCAAAAAGGGTATACACATATATTTGGACTGAATTATAGTGATACTCTCTCTTATGGCTAAAATAGCATTTGTTTGCTTTTTTCTATCTAAGGTTGTCATTCTCCATTAGCCTTTAAATCTGTTGGATATTAAAAATGTTTCTCTACTGTGATCTCGAGAAAGAAGTCTAAATGGAGCAACCACTTAGTTTTGTTGCTCGGGGGAGTCTAGTCGCCTTGTGAGTTCATTGTGCAAGTCACTCTATGATCTGAAACAGTTTTCTCGAGCTTGATTTGGGAAGTTTAGCACAATCATTCAGGAGTTTGACATGAGTCATAGTGGAGCTGATTATTCTGTGTTTTATCGACATTCTGCATTTCATGGAAGGACTAAGCACATTGAGATTGACTGTCACTTTGTCAAAGAAAAGATACTCTCAGGAGATACAGTTACAAAATTTGTGAAGTCAAGTGATGAACTTGCAAATATCTTCACCAAGCCCCACAACAATCCTCGTATTAATTACATCTATAACAAGCTCGGTACCTATGAATTGTATGCACCAGCTTGTGGAAGAGTGTTAGAATAGGAATAGGAACAAGAATAGTCCTACTTTGAAAAGGATGAGTATATAGAATTCTACTTGGAAAAGGATTGTAATGTCGTATCCTAGCTGGAAAAGGAGTCTTCTGTAGTAGCAGCTATAAATAGGCTGTCAATGTACTAATGTAGAGACACAATTTAATAATATTCTTCCCCAATATTTCTCACAATTTTTACCATTTTAGCTTAAAATCAAGTTCTTATAAGCACTTTTTTAATATACCCAAACACTCCAAAAGTGCTTAATAGTTATTTTGGCTTAAAAGCACTTTAAATAAGTCAATCTAAACGGGCTCTAAGATTATTAAGGTAGATAGACACTTCATAAAGGAGAAATTAAATAGCGGAATCATTTGTATGCAATTTGTATCTACAAAAGATCAGGTGACTGATGTTTTTACAAACGGACAACCAAATAATGTGTTTCAAGATCTAATAAGAGCTAGGAATAGAAGATATCCACTCAGTAGCTTGAGGGGAAGTGTTGGATTATAGAGCATCTAGGAAGATACTCTCCATATGGATCTGATCCTCTTAAGATTTTAGGATAATTGTACTCTAGTATATCATATTTCTGAGTTTTTTTTCTCCTTGTGTACAATTAATATGATTCTGTATAAGCCCAGATGTTATGGGATTTAGGTGGTTCTATTATTCAATTTCTGTATATAAAGCCAAGTACATGAAACTGAAACATATGAAAGAATATGTTTAAAACCTGCTTATAACCTTTCTAGAATATCTTTCAATTTTCATTCTCAATTTCCCGTGAAATAGAGGTCAATCAGTTGGTTTTAGTTTCTCATTATCATGCTAACAGCTTCCAGATCAGAGTTCCACATAAAAGACTTCCAAAACTATTAAAAACACGTTAGGTTTCGGGATTGATCCCTCGACCTCACACAGAGGTTAGGCGACCTTTACCATTGAACCAACCGATACTTGTTGTCAAGCAATGTGTATGACATTGACTTTATCCCTTTATTTTGTTATTTGTAAATTACTAATACATATAATATTTTTTCCCAACGAAGCAGTGTCGGGTGATACCCCTTAACACAAGGTGTGTCCACCCCTGCACACATGCAACGCATACATTGCAATAAATACAAACTGGAACCATTCACAGCATTACAGCCTAATAAGATATTCTTATATTTACAAGATAGCGAATGGTTGTTAATGTCAGAAGATTCAAAGACAATCAAGAGCTTTGATAAACTATCATCACAGAATTAGTCTTGTCTTTATTTTCTGCAAGTCTTGTACTAGTGACATTCTCAGGAGGTTTCTTTGCTTACTGAAGCTTAATACAATGAATGTAATTCCACAGAAAATGCGGTGACATGCCAGAGAATTAAATATCAAAAAAAGAATATTAGGAGGGGAAAAGAAAAGTTACAGTTAAGAGCGAACGGAACAACGAATGGGGAGAAATAAGCATCAACCTACAGTAGGTTTCAACCACAGCAATGCTGGGAACAGCCTGCAATGAAATGATAGAATGATATTACACATTTTTAACTGGTGCAATGAAGCATCAAAAGAAAATAAGGTGGAAAATACTGGCTAGCTCCAGTAAGAATGGAGTTGGTATGATAATAAAGCTGTATAACAATCCAATGAAACAACATGATCCAAGCAAATAAAACCATAAGAAAGCGTGGGACAAGATTGACCTCCAAACTTTCACAAAATCTCAGAGTACCGCTTACCGAACTTATTTTTACATACAGAAGAAATGTCATAAGAGTTGATCAGTACCTGTCCCGAAAACATTGATTCTTCCATCTGAAAGGCCACTTTCAAGCATAAATTTATGGACAATCCCGATAACAATGACATCGGCAGGGGGCTAACTTCACGCATCACCATTAATCTCTCATTCGACTGCAAATTTGGTCCAGGTAAATGCTCAGTAACCCCCGCGGAGGTTAACCAGTTCATCACAGTTTCACAAGCAGGCTGGGCCATTGTGTAGGACACAACCCAAAACATCCCAATTGATCTATCATCCAAATTCATATAATCCATCATGCGTTCCCCTGATTTTATGCAAAAGAAAAAACCAATAATGCTAATCAAAAGAAATCTAAACAGAGAAGGGCTTGGGGAGGCAAAGTAATACTCAGCAGATAGAAACTGAGAATGCCCTGGTCCAGCCAAACCTAGTTTAAACATAACGACCTATCTGTGTTCAATAGAATTGGCTGCAATAAAGCGAAACAGAGAAGAGACTTGGACAGGAAAAGGTTGAGAAACATTAAATTTAACTCACAGAGACAGAAAAAGGTTGAGCAACATTTAATTTAAGAACATGTCCTCAACATCCACTCCACAGAAACTTGAACGGCTGCATTACCAATTGAACCCAGGTGATTCTGCTCAATTCCTCATTTGCTACCAAGCTAAAGTTACCTGAGCTCCTAAAAGTATCTTCAGTTTAGGTTCAGCAGTTTCATTGCTGCTTGCCCTAGAAAAGAAGGTACTCCAACATCACACGAGAAACAAATTACCCTCGGTCTCCTCTACATGAGGTGACTTGACTAGACAATGAATTAGTTGGCCTTAGTTTGTTTTTTTTAATTAAGTAATAAATTTCATTAAAGAAAGGGCAAAAGCTTGCGCGTATAGAAGTATAGCAAAAAATTAGAAAACCTTACAAGCAGGCATGTTTTTACATGTAGGGATCTTATGGTTGCACCAAAAAGAAATAAGGGAAAATAGGGTATTCCTCAAGTGTACAAAGTGTTTCTCTACTCCCTCAAAAGCTCTCATATTCCTCTCTCCATATGATCCACATAAGTGCTAGAGCCTAGAGGGGCGACATCCTATGCCCCACGTCTTCTTTTCCTTCTTCTAAATGTCCAACTAAACTTGTTTCTTTCGAAGTTTCTGGCATCACCCGCTCAAGTCCAAACCATCTTAAAATTTCCCACCATAAACAAGAAATCGCCTGACAGTATAAAAAAGTGACGCACATCTTCTCCTGATTCATTGCACATGAATACCAATTGATACAAGTAATTAACCTCTTCCTAAGATTTTCCGCCAATAAGATCACTCTCCTCGAAGCTTGCGAAGTGAAAAACAAAACACCTTTTTTGGTACCCAATGGATCCATACCGATATATGTGGAATATCACACTCCTCCCTAGTTCAAAGCTTCTCACAATACTAGTTTCAGAAAAAGCTACTTATAATATGACTTCACTAAAAAAAATGCAATTTCCGCCTCCCCCCCCCCCATCTCCATACATCATGGTTATCCGTAGTAATATTTTGTTGGTGAAGCAATTCTTCAAACTCCAATCTTGCAAATTTCTCCTAAACCTCAAATCCCAATGCACTTCTCCCCCTTGACTACTCCATAATCGTTGAACTGACCTTTTTTTTGGGTAAGAAATTCTATACATGTCAAAAAATATGATTATCAAGATGTTGTTCCCTCACCATCTAGGTTCCCATAAACTCACCCTACTCCAATCACCTACTCTGAAATATATATTCACATTGAACTCTTCAAAACCCTTTGAGATATTTCTCCATAAACCACGCCCATATAGAACTGAAACATTTTTAGTCCTCCGCCCTCCTTTGAAAACCCCATACTTCTCTGCAATCACCCCTTTCAAAAAAGCATTCACCTCTTTCCCAAATCTCCATAGCCACTTTCGAAGCAGCGCCTTGTTAAAGACCCTAAGATCTTTATCCCCAAGCCCACCCCAACACTTTGGTTTAGTGACAATCTCCCAATTTACCAAGTGAAACTTTTTTATCCCATCAAAAATCCCTCTAATGTTTTTCCATCTCCCCTATAACACTTACTGGGGCGTGCAACAATAAAATGAAATATGTGGGAATGCTCAACAGTGTATTCATTTACCCTCCCTCCCCCCTTAATAAATATGTCTTGCCAACTTGCAAGTCTCTTTTCTACCCTTTTTATCACCGGATTCCAAACTGACAGATCCTTATTAGCGGCTCCTAAAGGTTAACGAAGATTAGTCGATTCTTTTTTTAAGATGAAGGACCTCAATATTCTTCCTCACCATTTAGGATGATCGCACATTTTCTAAGATATAAACAGAATCGAAGAAACATCAAAAGACAGCTGGAAAGGCAGTTTGATTACATAATGGGCAGCCGATGCACTAAGTTCCCGCTATCTACATGGGTTAGGGAAGGCCAAACCACATTAGGGAAGAACTCATTGTATTACAATCAGGTAAAAGGACACACTAAAAATTCCCTATGATGAATGTCTTAAACTTCAATTATTCGACTATGTTTGCTTTTAACATTCAATAACTTTCTTTAAAAATAAAATATTTTTATAAAGGGTTCAATAGTTCTACATATAACAAAAGAAGCACCCAAAAAGTGCAACATATGAACAATCAGGATGGCATTACTAGCTTAAAGTAACATCTCTTTTAGCATTTCCAAACCAAAGACCTTGACAGATTGAAGTATTTTCTAAGTATTGTGGTTGCTTCGTTCAGATCAGGTATTGTTATTTCACAGCGAAAGTATGACTTGAGGAGACAGGAATGATGGGACATAGACCCATTGACACTCCTATGGATACAAATGTTAAACTTCTGCCAGGACAAGGATATCCACTCGGTGATCCTGGAAGATATAGGTGTAAGTTGAATTATTTCACAGTCACGAGACCTGACATTTCCTTTCTTGTGCGTATGACACTCCTATGGAGACAAATGTTAAACTTCTGCCAGGACAAGGATATCCACTCGGTGATCCTGGAAGATATAGGTGTAAGTTGAATTATTTCACAGTCACGAGACCTGACATTTCCTTTCTTGTGCGTATGGTAAGTCGGTTTATACTTCTCCTTGTGATAGACATTGTGATGCAGTTGTCTACATTCTGTGTTATATAAAATTAGCAACCATGAATAAATTGTTGAAAATATAGGTGTTGATTAGTCAGGATCACCTTCTGATAGGCGTTCTACATTTGGATTTTGTGTTGTAGGAGGTACTTTGGAGTCATGAAGGATTAAGAAACAAAGTGTAGTGGCTCAATCTAGTACAGAAGCATAATATCGAGCAATGGTTGTAGCGACTAGTGAGCTAGATTGGATTAAATAGTTGATCCTTGAACTAAAATTTTGCAGTCATCTGAAACTTGTGTGTGATAACCAAATAGCCCGTCATATAGCATCAAATCACGTATTTCATGAGAGCACTAAGAACTTTGAGATTCACTATCACTTTGTCATCAAAAAGATACCCTCAGGAGATATTGTTACAAAATTTGTGAAGTCGAGTGATCAGAATGTAGATGTTTTCATCAAATCCCTCACTAGTCCTCGTATTTGTTACATCTGTAACAAGATTGCTGCATATGACTTGTATGCACCATCTTGAGGGGGAACGTTAGAATAGGAATAAAAATAGAATGGCATAATACATAAATGTGCCCTTGAACTTGGTCTCAATTTCTTCTATGCCCTCCAACTTTTGGTATGCACAAGTAGGCACGTAACTTATATAAAGTTGAACAAGTAGGCACACGCGTCCTACATGACATAATACAAATCAGTTCAAGTGTATCTCATGACAATTGACATATAGAACGAAAATGTCTACCTTGCTCAACTATACATAAGTTTAAATATCTACTTGTGCACCCACTCAAAGTTGGAGGCATAGATGTCAACTAAATCCAAGTTAAAGAGCACGGTTATGTATTATGCCAACTAGAATAGTATACAGTATCTTGTGTCTATGTAGAGAAGGATTGTAATGTAGTGCTATAAATACGACTCAATGTAAGTGTAATAATGCAGAATACTCAATTCAATAACATTTTTATTCTTTATTTCTCACAACTGTGTTAAGATAACAATACAATTAAACCTTAATTCCAAGCTAATTGGGATCGGCTACGTGAATCATCACTCATTTGAACCCATTTCATTCTAATATTCAATAACTAGGTCCTTTAAGACTAGAATTTCTCTATATATTCTACTTTCCACTAACATAAATTCTACAAGACTAAGGACACTCCTACCAAATATTGGACCTAATGTAATCTTACAAGTTACAAACATGCCTAAGCCTTAATTCCGACTAGTTGATATCACCTTATACATCTTTTTCTTCCATTATGGATTCAAAGAAACTGGATAGCTTCCTTCAATGGTTTACTTAAATTGAGTCATTGAGATATCACCACTAGTTGCTGATACTACCAGTTTTCAGTCCCCCTATATGCAGCAACACCTTTATCAATATTTGTGAAGACATAACCCTGATAACAACATGATTTCCACCAAACTAACTCCAAAAGGCTGCCACTTTAATTGGTCAAAATGATACCTTGGAAACAACATAAGTGGCATTAATTTATTTTATTTTTGTAAATTATTGTGCACAACATTTCTTTTCATTGTTTTAGTGGAATCGGTGGAGTTAGTTACAAACCATGAAAATTCTAATGATCGATAGAAAGGAAATGAAAACCTTAACAAAAAACAGAAGCAAGCAATAAAGAGGGGAGGCAATATATACGCTGATGGCCAACACCTTATTTGTGAAATCATAAAAAATATCACAAAATGAAGGAATTTGTTTAAATTTGTACACTGTTTAAAGTATCGGTTGAAGGGTGAAGACCGGGGGGCCAAATTTTCCTAATATTGTATATATATTAAATTCAACTTTTATCATCAGCATGAATAATTGTTTTACACAATTACATTATCTAATGGATATCTATATGTAAGCCTCCTCAAATGTGATATTTGAAATCGTTAAAAAAAGATATGTTACCCGCTACAACATATAAATATAATGTAATGGTGTAAAAATTGTTTACATTGACAGTTAAACACTCATATATATTAATTTGTTTTTAAATCATTGAGCATAAATTGTGAAACAAAATAGTCTTGTCTGGAAAAATGAAATCATTGAGCATAAACTGTGAAACAAAACAGTCTTGTCTGGAATCCTAAATCAGACGTGAAAAATAATATTGCCTTGCCTTGTTTACTAATGCAACCAACATCATCAATGGGTCGACATTATTTTCATTTTCTTTTACCTTTCTCTTTGAATAACATGTAATTTCTCTTTTAATCTTTGATATTTCCTGGCCTTTTTCTAAATCACAGAAACAACTCTATAAATAAGAGATCCCAAAGTAAATTGCCAACTAACTTCTAAAAGAAAAAATCGAGCATTGTATCATGCATATTGAAGCAGCAAAAAGTGATTTCAAGTTATTAATTTGTTGAATCAAGTTCCATTATTATCTTTCTACTATATTGATGTTTTTACTTCATAGGTATATATTGTCTTTTTAGTTATTTATTAGAATTTATATATGTCAACTAGAAAATATAAAATAAATTCAAACTAAGATTGAATATAACTTGTTTTCCGCAAAATCTATTTCAGTAAAGCATATGATGTCAATGGCCCGAGGATTATTACAACAACATGCCCAGTGAAATTCGAAAAAGTGAAGTTTGGGGAAGGCAGAGTGTACGCAGGTCTTACCACTACTTCTCCGAGGTAAAGAGGTTTTTGAAAGACCCTCATCTCAAGCAAATCAAAGCAATAATTAAATGAGAAAATGGTAGTGGGGAGAAAAATGATAACTAATAGCAAATCAGTGTGGAGCATATATGCAAGGAACTGTAACAACAACAACAATGTGTGATCACCTAAACACAATAAACTACAGATTATACCAAATATCAAAAGCCAAAGACTACATAAATAAGCTAATACTACAACTGACACGGTACTTTATACTACCACCATACCAAAGACATGAAGAGGCTAGTAATAGGACAACTCTTAACTACCGACTAACCTCCATACCCTCCTATCTAAGGTTGTCCTCGTTAAGTTGAAGATGTGTCATATCCAGTCTAATCACCTCCCCCAATAATTCTTCGGCCTAACTCTGCCTCTCATCGACCCCACTAACTCTCACACCTCCTCACTAGGCAATCTACACATCTTCTCTTCACATGCCCAAACCATCTCAGTCTTCTTTCCCTCGTCTTGTCCACCGCGAAGGGTACTCCCACTTTCTCTTGAATATCCTCATTCCTAATCCTATCGCTCCTAGTATACCCATACATCCATCTCAACATCCTCATTTTCGCCACTTGCATTTTTTGCACCTAGGAGTTCTTAACTGATCAGCACTCTGTCTCATACAATAAAGAGAGTCTAACCACCACTCAATAGAGCTTATTCAAAACTTGAAAAAAATAGAAAGAGAAGGATTGAAACTTTAATACAATCCCAAAAAGAAGCCCTTGATAACTTCTCAACAAATAAGAAAAATCCAAAATTAGAAAATTTGGAGTGTTTCACAAGAGATTAAGGGGTCGTTTGGTTTGAATACAAATTATGCTGGAATTAGTTATGATAGAATAAGTTATGCTGGGATAAGTTATGTTGAAATTATTTCTTATTGATTGTTTGGTTTGTTGTATTCAAAATAATATGCATTGCATAAATTCTAAGAATGAGATGTTTGTTTACAAAAATACCCTTTACTTTATTTAATTTTTTATATTTTCTTTGCAAGCTTTAGTTACTCATTCTTAAAATAAAACTTTCATCTTATTTAGCTTAAATTTTTGTGTGTGCGCATTCCCATGATTATACCATATGTGTTTAAAATAACACTCTCATCTTATTTTGCTTAAAAATAAAACTTCTATCTTAAGTTTTTAAAGTAAAAGGAGGTTTTATTATTTATGTCACTTTATTTTCACTCTTAAATTGTAAAATGTTAAAGTTATCTTTATTTTAATTGTTACATAAAATACAAACTTTCAAGTGACTAAAAGAATATGTAATTCAGGGGTAGAGAAATCAAAATATAAATAAACATAAGAATTAGTCAAATAAATTAATAAATAAAATTATATTTATATAGTGTAATTTTGTAATGGAAAAATATGAAGAATTATCATAAAAATAAGGAATTGTGAATGTTATTATACATGGTATTAAAATAATGTGAATATACATGAATGTGAAAAGTGAAGTATAAAAAGAATTTAAAGGGATACTTTTGTCATTTATCCCATTTTATCCCAGGATAAGTTGTTCCGGCATTACTACTCTACCTAAGAGGAGGGATAACTTATCTCGGTACTAATTGTTAATCTCGGGATAAGTTATTCCAGACTTGTCACCTTGCAGTTTAATGAAATGATTACCTTTGTTAACTTGTCTCCACCATTCATCAATTTGTTTTCCCTTTTGTAGCTGCTCATTATTCAGATATTCTCTTGTTGCTGTAGTTAGTGTCCAAATGCGCAAGTTCTGACAACTGCTAATGAAATCAAGTAGGATACTTTGAGCATTATGGGGATCAGAGCTTTTCTCCTCTTTATGGAATGAAAGAATTTTTCTGGTGGTCTCCACCTAACAGCAAATTGTGAAAATCACAAAAAACATACCGTAGGCTAAAACACCAAAAACATAATTTAATTACAACTTATATCTTCATGAAAAGCAGAAAAAGAAAATAAGAAACAAAAATTCTACAAGAAGATTGAGATACCAAAGCTTTAAACATGAAAAAGAAACTGCAATGGCATATTTCTGGTTCAGCACCTGGATCGGGAATTTTCTTCTAATATTATGGGAAACCTCAACCCCCACCCCCACCCCTTCCAAGGAGCCAATAGTGGCACTTTCCCACTTTCCCCTTGGTAAATTGAACCTTCCAACGGCGGAGGCCCCTTTTCCCAGTAATTCTTGAAAATCAGAGACAGATAAATATGAAAGCAATGCAATCAACTAGCACCTAAAACATGAAGGTCATTACCAAAACAATTGTATTAAAGTTCAATCAGTTTATATCTTCCTTATATGTAAAAAAGCAGTCAGCTTATCCAAAGAAAGAAAACCTTTCTTGAGTCTGTATTTAGAGCATTCATCACTAGTTCAACCCGAATAATTTGTGCAAGTAACCACGTAACATGGTTCGTCCTAAGTATTTGTTGATCACCCTCTTGAAGTCTCAATACTAATTTGTCCACGAACTCCACAAAATCAACGCATCCACTTTTCATGAGAAAAAAGAATATATCTGAGAATATAAGCCACTCCTGCCAGCAATTGATTTCTGCAGAAAGTAAGGAGGGTATATTAAAGCTACCAAACTAAGCCAATCACAAAGGGGGAGCAACTTACTAGGAAACAGAGCAAATCATTAATATCAACAATATACTAATTAAACAGGTAGAATATATGATAATGATATATTATGTGAACCAAGAATGCACGCGATCTTTCTCAATGAAGCATTCATCCAGGCGTACGGTTCTCACCCACAGCAAACACCCTGTATTGCATTTTATTGTCAAGCTAGAAAAGTTAAGGCCATATAGCACAACAATTCAGAAAAAGACTCTCGTGTCTTCATTTACTTTTCTTTCAAAATATTCCTTTATGCCATGCCCTTGGATGGAGCTTTCTGAATCAACTGAGAAAACATTATTATTTTTATTTTCTATCAGATTAACATAAGTTTATTTTTACGTGACAATGAAGGTTGAATTTCAATCTCATAGCCAAAGCACTGTGCTAGAGATACAGTACCCGACTAGTATTATTAATAATAACATTAAAAGAAAGAAAAGGGGAAAACTGATAAATGTACAAATTGGCAACTCATAACACAATCTCAAGCAGAGTTTGAAGTCTGAGAATATTGCCTGAATTAGTCAACTTCAATAATTCAACAACTCTTTCAATAACTGCCTCGCAAACCATTTCCGATGTAAATACAGCACCCGGAGTTGGAGCCTGGGCATGAACTCTGTGACAGGGAGCCACGAGGAGCACACGTCTCCACCAGTCTGGTGATGGAGTGTTCCGAAGTGCATGCTTTAGACAACGCAAAGCTCTCTCCCAATCCAGACTTCCTTTTTGAATGGATGCTGCAAGATCCTATTTCCAAATAAATGCAATCACATTTAAACAACAAAAATATTCTTTAACTATAAAACAAAGGTATTATATATCAGCTTTTGGACGAGGATGAGAATGTCTACGAGATATAACAACTGGTCCATGTAAGATAAATAAAGTTCTGGCCTGTATGCTGTCTGTCCCACATACATATATACATTAGCACAAGGAAATAGAGAAGACTGATATAGGCATCATATGCTATAGCATTTTCTATATAAGAACATCATAGCTATAGCCTATAATTATTTCATGCAGATTGAACCTGCCTTTGAGCCCAAGTTACATACTTCATCTCTTGGTCAAACACCACTAGTGCAGCACTTCTGAACTGCATCCATAAATGTGCCTCAAATATGAACAATAAGGTTCTTCTCAGTAAATAACGAGTATAACTGGATTTCCGGGGATACAACCCCCATCGTAAAGATAATGAAGAATACATGTTACTTGCAAGGACTTGAATGGATGACAATAACTATAGCATACAGGCTACTTGGCGGCAGCCTATACTCTTCTTATTACCTTAAGTCACAAATAATCTAACTCCAAAAGGGCACCCAATGAGGTGGTTTAGTGGTTAATGAAAGGGAATGAAAACTATGGGAGCTCATAATTCAAGTCCCTATAGAGACTAACACACTAGGATATTTATTCCAATATGCCTAAGCATTTAGGAAAAGTTGACCGGTACATGTGCTTCTAGGAAAAGTAGCAGGTTCTTTATGGACTAGTAAAAATGTGTGCAACCTGACCTAGACACCACTGGCAGCCAGGGCGGAGTTATAGTTCTTCTTACTTGTTCGTCACAATCCAGTAGATATGGCCTAAACCCTATATTTGTATTAAAAGTATACTTATGCATAAATAATTTAACCAGAACCCAATAAGTGCGTGTTTGCGTGATTATGGTGCAAAGTCTTCTTCAATGTTGATTATGTTGCAAAGTTGATTATTGTGGAACTGCGTTAATTTCTCAAATTTTTTGTGCACTACAGAACTCTCAAATTAAGAAAAGTTGTTTACTACACAAGCTTTTGCTTTAGTTTTTTCACATTTATTTGTTTGCTTATTATTTTTTAAAACATAATTATTTGTCTCCTTTCCTTACAAGCTTATTCAGTCCCTATTTGTTTTTATTAATATTATTAAAACGCCTAAATATAAATACACATCGAATATTAAGATGTGTATTAAGATTAAGACATCTGAATATCAATACACATCTGATTAACTAGATGTAGTATTAAGTTCTGAATACTTAATAATAAAGATTTCTTTTCAATGTTATCTTATTCATAAAAAATTTATTAAAAAAAACAGGTATGTTGTTGTTACCATATTCAAAAAAAGTTGTGTTGGCTCATGGTTGTGGTTGTGGTTGTGGTTGTGGCTGTGGTTGTGGGTAATAGCCGGAGCTAATGGTGGCTGGCAGTAGTGGTTAACGATGGTGGTAGCTGGTGGTAGCGACTAATAATTATGGTGGATGATATTAACAACTAATGGTGTTGGTGACTGATAGTCGTGGTTGTTGATATATAGTGATAGTTGATGTTGATTATTGTTGGTAGTGATTGACTGTTGTGGTAATTGTGGTTGGTGGTGATGATTATAAACAATGGCCAATGGTGGTGGCGCTGTGCTGATTGATCTCTGTGATGGTTGTGGATGATGATGATGGTTGTGCTTGGTGGATAACGGGTGGTGGTAGTTGATAATTGTGGGCATCGATGGTTGTTGATTATGGTGAACGGCAGCGGTGGATGTTGTTAGGTGAGAGAGGATGGAGTAGTGAAATGTCAACTTTGCAGAACTCCTTGAATGAATAGCATCTTAATGATACGAAGACTTTGTTATAGGCTTTAATAATTCATATCTACTCGGACCATAAATAGTTGTAAAATAGAAACAAAATTACTTAATGATCTAGATCCGAAAAATTCAAACCTACAAAAGAAACACCCCTAAAGACAAATCTGAATGATTCAGATTCAGACATGCATTAAGCGAAAACAAATGAGAGCTTAGACTATCTTCTGATATGGCAAATTGTGCTAAGAAGGAGAAGGAAAAGGAGAAGAAGCGCTGGTTTGGCCTGAAGTTTGTCCTCTTCGGGCTAAAATTTAATATTTTGAAAACACTGGCTAGTTTTTAAAAATAGTACCTATAAAAGTGGATACCGGCTGTAATTTCTACATTAAAAAGCACCCAAATTGACATGTGGAGATGCTCAACATTGATTTATGTGTATGCAAATTAACTGGTAGAGGTCGACATTGGTTCCTAAATATTGTTCCACCGCCATTACACTTTCATGCATTGTCATAAAAACTAAAAAGTTTATCTACAATTTGGAGGCTGTCCCTATTTTTCCATGTTGTACCTAGTAATCAATCAGAATAGACAACATAACACGAAAGGAAACATAAAATAAAATAATAATAATAATAATAATAATACTTCTTATTCTTATAAGACAAGAAGAAGCAAATTCTTCAATTACCTTCATATGTCATGATTGAAAATGATGAACATCCTTTAAATTAATGTTTCTATTTAAAATGAAAGACCATTGCATGTGTTAACGATTCTGACCAGAACTTATTGTTAACTACTAATAGCAAGAAAGTGACCTAATATTTGATCCAATAAAATTAAGACTAAAGATTGTTCAACAAATAATGTAAAACTAGAATATAGATTTTAATAAGGAACCTTCTAGTTAATATCAAGATAGACAAATTAAACCAAGTCAAACAATAGAGAAATCCAATCAGAGACAAATAGTACAGTTTAACTTAAATTTGTATTGTCAATTCAATCTACTATAATGATTGAGAATGTCTATTGGGTCAAGTTGAGCAGATTGGGTACCCATTGTTTAGCTTTAGTCCATCTTTACCTGTCCATCATAGACCAAGTAAACTTTGGGTGGGGAGTGGGGGGTGGGGGGCCACATACCCAGTGGCGGATCCAAGATTTTCACTAAGGAGGTTCAAAAAGTAAATGTAGTGCCTGAAATTTGAACTTGGAACCTCAAGGTGAACTTTGAACCCTCTAAACCACTAATTCAACCTCTAATCTTGTGTTTAGAAGAAATTCAAAATCTATATATCTACACTAAAAAATTTAAAAAGACCTTATATATACAGTGTAACTTTCTGCCAAGGGGGCGAGGGTGTTCACCTAGATCCCCCCTGCATGCCAACCCATTTTAGCCCGTCTAAGTTCAACCCAAGTCGCCCATTGCCTCCCTCCCCCACCCCCCACCCAAAACCCAATCTCACTCATACCTTGCAAAAGAAAAACAATCCCTCCTCATGTGATGCCAGCAACTCTTCTGAACTCTAACAAGGATAAATAACAGATAACTTGAGATCGACAAACAAAAGCAACTAACAAAATAAGGCCCCTCAATTTAAAAAATCTTATCATCTAAACACTTCCAGATACGTGCAACAACAATAAGCCCAAAGGTACCCAAAACAAGGATTATCCATAGAATTATTAATTTCCCAGGAAAGTATACCACTAGGTATGTGAAACAAGGTTACAAAGTAGATAACAGTAACAGAGTAAAAAAGACTGAATCAATGGAGAAGATACTTTGTAATCAACTAAAAGCTTCTCAAGCTTTCAACAAGTATCAACAGCTACCGAAAAAGGAATCTCCTTAAGAGCTATTGAGGTGGCAATTGGGAGGCCATGAATACTACAACCAACTAGACAATCTATCTAGAATAGCTCCGTCTACATAAATATAACAAATACCCATCCCAAGGCTTGAATCCTTTGGCATTGGAAAACAATCTGGAAGAGCTATGCCCCTTACAAGGTTAAATGCAGCTTCTGGCTCGTAGTTTACGACAAGTGCCTCACACTGCATAATCTACAAAAGAGGGGTTTTTCATTATGCAACTGATGCTCTCTTTGCAAGAATGAGGAAGAAGATGTAAATCATTTATTCCTCCATTGCAGGTTCTCTTCCAACATATGGAGCTTCTTTAATATCTTGAACATCCAGTGGTGCATGCCAGGAGATTTTCTCCTGGCTTGGCAAAAAAAAGGTTTAACCAAGTCCTCTTCGAAGACATGCAATTCAACCTCATCAGCTTTTTGGCGGGATCTCTCGAAGGAAAGAAATGTGATAGTTCTCAAAGACAAGAAAGATGGGGTAGTTAAGCTAAAACTCAATTGTATATCCTTGCATAGTTTTTCGTGCAATATGAGATCAGCATGTGGTAGAGACGGATACTATGTTAGTTCACTACACTTTTTGTAAAGTCCTTACTCTTTTTTTGGGGATGTAACCTGTAACAGCATTCTCTTTATGCTGCTTTTTTTACACCAACAATACTTCTTATTTTACCGATCAAAAGAAAAAAATTGGTCATGTTAAGATTCATCCCAAAAAACACTTTAAAAACTTGAGTGGGTGTCAAAGTTCATGAAAAAAATTATCAAAAACATGGGAACATAACTTAAGGCATCCATAAGCTGAAGATAGGACGATTAGATCTTCTCTGTTTGCTTGGTCAGGGCCACCAATTATCAGGTTTAATAGAAGTATGACCTACATGGTAAGGTACAGATTTAATAAATTCAAGGAAATAATCACAGGAAGTTCTAAAGAGAACCACTGGACTAGGTAACAAAAGACTCCACCCAATCAACTAAAGAGAACTAGATAAAGACTCTACCAATCAACTAAAGAATCAGAAATGGCCAGAGTATGAGGAAGCAATTATCTCACCCACAGCCAACCACATAAAAAAAAGGCATTAGACATAGGCTTTAATCACCATACAACAGATCAGATACTCCAGTCTAACCTCCACAAACTACCATCAAAGCCATTTCTATTCCAAAACCTCACAGTCAAAACCAAGACTATCTCTTTACCCACCGTACATTCAATTTTAGGACATCAGAGCACTTTGAACTCAAGATTTAAAAATTGTAAGCAAATCGTCTAAACATCACAAGCGAAAAATCAAACTTAAAGTAATAGCTGCCCCAATCCATTGGTTTAGGCAAAACCACCGGAATACCATAATTGTCCGTGTGTTATGAGCAACAACACAAATCCATTTAGAATCAGAATCCCACAACATTTTCTAGATTTAGTAACACTAGCAAAAAATCCCTAACATACTACTAGTCACTAGAATTCATATCATAATCTTCCAAACTGCCCAACTCTTACTAGAAAAAAAGGGCAGCCCGGTGCACTAAAGCTCCCGCTATGCGCGGGGTCCGGGGAAGGGCCTGACCACAAGGGTCTATTATACGCAGCCTTGCCTTGCATTTCTGCCAGCTCTTACTAGAAATAGCCATTAAAATCAATAGTAATTGATTGAAAAGCTATTAAATTTTCCACTCTTCTGCATTCCTCCACAACAGTTTTCTTTATTTTTTTATCTTTTTATTTTCGATAAGTAACAGGTCCATGACTAATTTAACCAAACTTTGGCATTGGGAGATGTATTAAGTCAGTGTTTTTAATAAGCTTCAGCAATAAAGCACGACAATGATGTTCAAGATCTTTCTTTTTTGGATAAGTATCATACAAGACCAAAACAGGCATTACTCTTCCTAGACTTAAGTGGGGCATAAAGCAAAGTTGTACTTGAATTTGTATCATAGATCAAACATATATCATTGTTGATGTCTAGGAGACCAAGAGGACTGCCAAAATTGGATGCTAAAATGTTCTTTCAGTCTGGAAGATGTCTCACCTGCTCCTTTGTTCACAAGCAAACAGATTGCGATTTACACATTTTATCAGTATGCTTCTACATGATATTTTAACATGTTTCTAATAATATCACATATACATACCTCACCATGCAATGGTTCCCCAAGCACACTAGAATATGTGATTGGTGAATATCTCATGTTAGCAACTGCTTCACCGGACGAATTCGCAGTGGCTTGAGGCAGAAGTCGAGGGGTCCCAAATGTAGGGCAGTGAAGGTGTTGATCCAACATTTGCATATGCATAGCCATCATATCTCGCCTCCGATGGATCTCCAAAATAAGAGTGAACAGAGCTTCATCATCTGGTATATTTTCTAAAAACTGCAACCCACTCCGGAGAAGTTCATAAAACGGTATGCGGCATTTATCATTCTCAACCAGCAACCAAATAACATCTAAACAACTGTGTAGCCACTTAATCAGGGCCTTATCTGGTTTCCAATATTTCGTACTGTCTAATTCATCAACACCATGTAACTTTTGGTCCCAATTAATCAACCAATTCAACATATGGTGGAAAACTTCGGCATGTGTTACTGGCTTAAGATTAGAATCTAGACCAGTTAAAATAATTTTGCAACATAACTGACGCAGACTGCTTGTAGCATTATCCCTTGACAACAAATTCACTTTTGCAATAGACTGTTGGCTAGTACCATTAACATCAGAAGACTTCACGGGAGACAAAGCAGCAGAAGATGAGGGTTCAGCTGCTGATTGAAGAGGGGACCCAATACCATGGACAGTGGGCAAAGGAGATGCAGGATTTGATGAGTGAAAAATGGAGGTACTCACTACTGTGCTGGAAGATGGGAGCAATCCAGATGTTAAATTAGCAGAAGAGACAGCACCAGATGGTAGATTAGCCTGACTAGCGGATATCTCAGTGGATGAAATGGAGGAAAGAAGAGAAGGCAAGAAAGAATCCCAGTTTATGAATCCTATACTAGACAAACTGCATATGGCGAATAGAATAAATTCTGCACGAGGTGCGTGACTACTGCAATGAACAACCAGAGAAATAAGAACAGATTCTGCCACTGCACTTAGCTGTTCCTTGTCCTGGAATAACATGTCAGACAAAAGAACAAGCATGTGTCATTACACAGAAGATAAAAGAAAGCAAAGATCTAACATTTCCAAGTGAAAAACTTACAGTAAACTGGCTCTGCAGCTGTCCAAAATCTAAGAGGAATTGCTCATTTCGTGGAGGAAGCTCTCTGTTAAGAGCAGTTACTCGCTTCTGTGTCTTGTTCCTGTATTATCTCTAACCAATCATAAGACATTATTTTTTTCTTTGTTTTAAGTCAGTGCAATGAATCATAAGACTTTTGGCATCATAAAGCACAAGTTTGAAATGAAAGGTGAAGTGAAGCATTTTAGTAAAGATCCCATTAAGCTTGTTACCAAGTGGAATAAAACATAACTTCATAAGGCTATAGAGCCGTTAGGTTTAGCTGATAGCTGATAATCATTATGTGCTGAAATCAATTGCAGTTACATGTTTAAATAAGAGTGTTGAAAAATGATAATAAGTATAACAGGTATTTTTGAGAAGAGAAAAGATAACAGTAAAAATGATGATTCAGTAAGTTAACATTTTGCATTTGAAGAGTGAGATAATAGTAGTGAATAAAAGGAAAGAGGTTATTTCAAACGAAAAGAGTAGACTTACGGAGGTTCTCTGATAGAATCATCTGATTTTTGTCCAGAATTTTTCTGCGAAATAGAAAAACAAAAATTTGAAGAAAAGAAAACATTTATAAAGGAAGGGCTTTGAAATTAAAGGTTGTTTACCAGTCCCAAGTATAAATTGAAGAGATCAAGGATGGCAGGTCGAGAGGGATGAAACTGGTGGTGGGATCGAGACCTCAACTGAGATTGAGCCTGTTGTGTGTTGTTGTGCTCCATTTCTCCTTGGTTTGATACACTGCTTGGAGTGGAAACGGGAACTCGCAGCATGCTTTTCTTCTCTTCCTCTTCCGACTAGACTAGACGAGACTAGATACTCCAAACTGCAAAACTAAACTAAAGAGAAAAATCGTCATAAAGTAGAGGTACAACTGAACATAAAAAAGACCACCACCAAAACGAATGACAAAGACCAAAGTAAAGCAACCGAAAACCAAGAAATATTTCTCTTCTTCTATGCGGGCCAATATATGTTTTTAATTACGTTTAATAGCTATAATTTGTTAATTATAATTTATAATTTATAATTATAGTTATAGCAGTATTTGTATGATTCACACAGCATTTGTATATATTTGTATAATTCTCTATACAATTTTCAGTTTTTGTATAATGTTTATATATTTCACTATACAATTCATACACAATGTTTATATAAATCGATATATAATTTGTAGTGTTTGTATAAATAGCGTGAATTATACAAACTCAACTGTACAATCGCGCGAATTATACAAAAGTTAAACTGTAATTACAGCTAAATGTTTGTCGCGAACCATAATTAATTCAAACTATAGGTATGTTAGCTAATTAACTAATATTTTTTTTATCCGCATAATTTTCCCTTTATTTTATATAAATGTAATTTTTAGAGTCAATTAAGTTTTTTTATGATTTGTAAATACTTTAACTTATTAATTATTGTGATTTATGATATTCTTTATATAAGTTTCAGATAATATATGCTATTATTTTTGTCCCAATTTAAGTGGCACCGATAGATTTTTGAGAGTCAACCAATTTTTTATTATCTTTTAAATATTTTTAAATTGCCAATTATTGTAATTTATAATATATTTTTAAGTTATTATCAAATAAGATATGTTACTTCATATATCTCAATTTATGTGACGTTGGTAGAATTTCGAGAGTCAGCTGAATTTTTTGTCATTTAAATTTTTAGGTTGTTAATTATTGTGATTTGAAATACTTTTTAGTCATTTTAAATAATATATGTTGTTTTTTCAATTTATGTGGTATCGATAGAATTTTAATAGTCAATTGAATTGTTTTATATATATTTTAAATATTTCAAGTTGTTGATTATTATGATTTATAATATTTTTTAATATAATTTTCAAATATATAATAGACCAAAAAAATAAAGCAAACAAATTAAAACGAAAAATAGTACAGAACGATCGAATTGCCCCTGTCTAGGAAGTAGGTATGTTGACAACCACCTGTCTGCTTCCTAGACTCGTATCTTCAAAATTAAAATAACACCATAAACTTCAAATTAATAATTAAGTATAATTATTTTTTTTATAAATTTATGGCCAAACCATCTACTTATATTTCAAAAACACCACAAACATTTTGGTGCAGGGAAAAAAGAAAGTAAATATTGTTATAAACTAACTAACTTGACAACTTTATAAAGAAAGAAGAGCAAGAGAATATATATATATATATAGAAAGTATTAATATAGAGAGAGTAGAAATATGGAGAGAGTAATAGTAATTCTCTTCTTTTATGTGTTTTGTGTGTTTTTACATTGAAGTGTAAGGCTATATTTATAGCCATATTTACAAGTGGAGGAAAATATTAGTGGGCAATTTACCCACTTAAAAAGTAAATGGAATATCCACCATTGTAAAGTGGACAACCATTTTACTTGGTTGATAATACTCCCCCTTGGATGTCCACGAGAAATGTGTCTCATTAAAACTTTACAAAAAAAAATAATATACATTGTTATTCTGAACATCCATAGATGTTGTGTCTCGTTAAAACCTTATTAGGAAAAACTCAGTGGGAAAAAGCCTAATGAAGGAAAAAGAATACACACATCTTGATAATACGCCTTGAGTGCTGCCTCATTAAAAACCTTATCAAGAAAATCCAGTGAGACAAAACCTTGACTAAGGAAAAAAGAGTACAACGCGTATTTTGCTCCCCCTGATGAAAATATCATTTAATATCTCGAAGACGACGCATTCCAATTTTGTATCTCATTTTCTCAAAGGTTGAAGTTGGCAATGCTTTGGTGAACATATCTGCCAAATTGTCACTTGAACGAATTTGTTGGACATCTATTTCACCCTTCTTTTGAAGATCATGAGTGAAAAAGAATTTTGGTGAAATATGTTTTGTTCTGTCTCCTTTGATGTATCCTCCCTTCAGTTGAGCTATACATGCAGCATTGTCTTCATACAATATTGTTGGAGCGTCTTTTGTCAAATAAAGGCCACATGTTTCTTGAATGTGTTGAGTTATTGATCTTAACTAAACACATTCTCGACTTGCTTCATGAATGACTATTATCTCTGCATGATTTGAGGAAGTGGCAACCATAGTTTGCTTTGTTGAATGCCATGATATAGCTGTACCACCACATGCAAATAAATAGCTTGTCTGTGATCGACCTTTATGGGGATCAGATAAATATCCCGCATCTGCGTAACCGATCAATTGTGGTGTGGAATCATTTGAGTAAAACAATCACATATCAATGGTACCTCGAAGGTATCTGAATATATGTTTAATTCCATTCTAGTGTCTGCGTGTTGGTGAAGAACTAAATCTTGCTAACAAGTTTACTGAGAAAGCTATATCTGGTCTAGAATTGTTGGCAAGATACATTAATGCACCAATTGCACTAAGGTATGGTATTTCAGCACCAATAAGTTCTTCATCATTTTCATGAGGTCAAAATGGATCTTTATTAATATCAAGAGATCTCACAACCATTGGGGTACTCAATGAATGTGCTTTATCCATATAAAACCTCTTTAAAATATTTTCAGTATATATTGACTGATGGACAAATATCCCATTTGTAAAATGTTCAATTTGTAGATCAAGACAAAATTTTGTCTTTCCAAGGTCTTTCATTTCAAACTCCTTTTTCAGACATTTTACTGCCTTTGAAAGTTCTTCCGGAGTTCCAATAATATTCAAATCATCAACATATACTGCTATTATGACAAATTCAGATCCAGACCTTCTCATAAAGACACAAGGGCAAATTGGATCATTTTTATATCTTTCTTTTAGCAAATATTTGCTAAGATGATTGTACCACATTCGCCCTGATTGTTTCAACCCGTACAAGGATTTTTGAAGCTTTATTGAGCAATTTTCTCGAGAATCCTTGTATGTTTCAGGCACTTTGAACCCTTCGGGAATTTTCATAAAGATATCGTGGTCCAATGAGCCATATAAATAAGCAGTGACCACGTCCATTAAGTGCATTTCATGCTTTTCATGAACTGCCAAATTCATTAGATACCTAAAAGTAATTGCATCCACACAGGGGAATATGTTTCCATATAGCAATGCCAGGTCTTTGCGAAAAATCTTGGGCTACAAGTCGTGCTTTATATCTTACGACTTCACCCTTTTCATTTCGTTTACGCACAAAAACCCATTTGTGCCCTACTGGCGTGACACCTTCAGGTGTTCGGACTATTGATCCGAAAACTTCACGTTTTTCAAGTGAAGTTAACTCTGCTTGAATTGCATCCTTCCATCTTAGCCAATCATTTCTCTGTCTGCATTCATCGACAGATTTTGGTTCAAGATCCTTATCTTGTTGCATTATTTCAGTGGCAACATTATAAGCAAAAATATTATCGATCACAATATCATTTCGGTTCCACCGTTTTCCTATCGAGACATAACTTATTGAGATTTCTTCATTCTCATTATTTTTAGGTACTTGGATCTCCTTGGTGGTATCACCATTTGTTGTGTCTCTGGGCTCTTCTTGAGCACTCGTCTCCAAATTATGATCATCTTGATCATTTATTCCTTTTCTTTTTCGAGGATTTTTATCTTTGGAACCAAATGGTCTTTCACGTTTTAAGCGTGGCCTAGACTCATTTGCCTAAATAAGTTGTCCCACCGGGACATCAACTCGAACTTGAGCATTAGCAGCTGGTATATGCGATTTAGTAACCCGTGAAAGGTTAGTAAATGCATCCGACAATTGATTTGCAATATTCTGCAAATAAATCATCTTTTGAACTTCTTGTTCACATTGATTTGTTCAAGGATCTAAATGAGATAGTGACATTGAATTCCAATCTATCTCATTTTTCAACTGCTTATGTTCTCCCCCTAATGTTGGGTATACTGATTCATCAAAATGATAATCAGCAAATCTTGCCGTAAATAAATCTCTAGTCATAGGTTCCAGATATTTTATAATAGAAGGAGATTCATACCCAACATATATTCCCAACCTTCTTTGGGGACCCATCTTTGTGCGGTGCGGTGGAGCAATTGGGACATATACCACACAGCCAAATATTCTAAGATGAGATATATTTGGCTCCCTTCCAAACGCCAACTGTAATGGAGAAAATTCACGATAATTTGTTGGTCTTATGCGCACAAGTGCTACTGCATGCAAAATAGCATGCCCCCATACTGAAATAGGAAGTTTAGTCCTCATTAGCAATGGTCTAGCTATCAATTGGAGGCGTTTAATCAATGATTCTGCTAGACCATTTTGGGTATGGACATGAGCAACCGGATGCTCAACTTTTATTCCAACCGACATACAATAATCATTAAATGATTGAGATGTAAATTCACCAGCATTATCAAGACGAATTGTCTTTATTGCATAATCTGGAAATTGTGCTCTTAACCTTATAATTTGAGCTAACAATCTCGCAAAAGCCATGTTGCGAGTTGATAATAAGCACGCATGTGACCATTTTTATAGATGCATCTATCAAGACCATATAATATTTAAATGGTCCACATGAAGGGTGAATTGACCCACATATATCACCCTGTATACGTTTCAGAAATGCAGGGGATTCAATCCCAACCTTAGTTGCTAATGGTTTGATAATCAGTTTTCCTTGAGAACAAGCAACACAAGAGAATTCCTTAGATTGAAGAATTTTTTGATTCTTCAAAGTGTGTCCATGTGAATTCTCAATAATTATGCGCATCATATTATAACCGGGATGGCCCAACCGGTCATGCCAAATGATAAAATCATTAGAATTAGTAAACTTTTTGTTTACTATGGCATGTGATTCAATAGTACCAATATTTGTATGGTATAATCTAGAAGAAAGTGTAGGTAATTTTTCGTGCACAATTTTCTTCTCCATATTTATTGTAGTAATATAAAGGTATTCAACATTTCCTTCATTTACAGTCTCAATATGATAGCCATTTTGGCGAATAACCTTGAAACTTAACAAGTTTCTTTGAGACTTACTACAATACAATGCATTATCAATTACCAATATCGTTCCTCCAGGTAGTAATAAGACCGCTTTTCCAGAACCTTCAATCAATTTTGTACTACCAGATATTGTATTGACAAAGGCCTTTTTTTCATAATTAAATGACAGAAATATTACTTTTCTTTCAATATCGTCTGAGTTGTGGCACTATCCAAAAGGCACATATCTCCATTATTCATCTTGAATCAAATTGAAGATTGAGAAATTTATTTATCTTCATAAAATAAAAATATATTGTAAGAAATAAAATAAGTAGCAATTTTGCTAGAAAAACATAAGTTCCTTTTTTTTAAAAGTTAAATTATGGTAATTTAGAAATTAATTTTTTTTATAGGATTCATAAGTCCCTAACGTACCAAATTATAAGAATTGACAAACTGAGGTGTAACACGTTAATAATAAACATAATTTTATATAAATTAATAATTACTAGTGAATTAGTTTAATGAACTTAGAATTCAAAAAGTTTATGGCAAAATATACCTATTAACCTTCAATAAATATTATACATAAGTATTAAAGACAAATATAAAATAAATAAAATTATAAAACATTAATATAATATTATTCATCATGTATAGATAATTTATTTATTGGCAAAAATATTACAATCATTATATAATATTAATGTCTAAAACATTAACAAGAATATATAATTAGTATAATGACATTAAATAAAGCAAATATTATTTTTAGTAACAATATGATATTAAGATTAAATAATAGCACATCAATAGTAATTAATTATAATATTGTAGTAAATAACAATATACAATTATCATAAAAATGTGGCCCTGATTTTATTTATTTATTTATTTCAAATATATAAACGTAAAAACACGATGATTCAAAGTACATAAAAATGACAATATATTGAAAAACATGAAATTAAGCATCAATTAAGATCCTTAAAAAAAATCTTCAACCTCCAAATGAGTAATATCATTGAGGTTATTAAAATCATCATTCCTCAAGGCCAGATTTGCTTCAATATTATCATTATGCAAATGCCTTGCCTCAACATTATTTTCGAACGCCAAGTGTGACTCTATCTGAGCATTAGAAGAAGAGGCACCACCTCTATTTGCCTTTCTTTTGAAAGAATTTTGATAAAGCCTTACAAAATGCTCAGGCGTCTGACATTTATTTTTCCAGTGACCTTTCATGCCACAACGATGACAGTTACTTTTTGAAGGGCTATTTTGAGAACTGATATTGTTCTCCCTTTTATGTTGACTACCACCACGACGATTATTAAATCGTCTTCTGTCATTGCCACGTCCACGCACATTATTGTGGCCATAATTTTTATTTTGTCTTCTTTCAGACTGGCCATGTGCTTTTACCATATTTACCTCCAGTAATGGAGCAGTTCCAGTGGGACGGGCTTCATGATTTTTCATTAAAAAGGCATTATGTTGCTCAACCACTAGAAGGCATGAGATCAATTCAGAATATTTTTTAAAACCCTTTTCACGATATTGCTGCTGTAATATTACATTAGAGGCATGAAAAGTAGTTAGTGTCTTTTCTAACATGTCCTCATCATTTATAGTTTTCCCACATAATTTTAATTGAGAAGTTATTCTAAATACAGCAGAATTATACTCAATTACGGTTTTAAAATCTTGAAACCGTAAGTGCATCCACTCATAACGAGCCCTTGGCAATACCGTTGCCCTGAGGTGGTCATACCTCCCTTTTAAGTCTTTCCACAATTCAAGTGGATCTTTCACTGTCAAGTATTCCATTTTTAGGCTTTCATCTAGATGATGACGAAGAAAAATCATAGCATTTGCTTTATCCTGACTTGATGCTGTATTTCCTTCAATTATAGCATCACCAAGCCCCTTAGCGGTAAGGTGAATTTCAGCATCAAGTACCCATGACAAATAATTTTTGCCAGAAATATCAAGTGCCACAAATTCCAATTTTGACAAATATGACATGATGAAAATTAATTTGAAAGTAATAAAGACAACTTAAAAATTAAATTTCTTTAGTAGATATACCTGATATAGAAGTTAGTTTTCTGAAAAATTAGAGCTTCGTGCTGATAACGTGTTATAAACTAACTAACTTGACAATTTTATAAAGGAAGAAGAGCAAAAGAATATATATATATATATATATATATATATATATAGAAAGTATTAATATAGAGAGAGTAGTAATATGGAGAGAGTAATAGTAATTCTCTTCTTTTATGTGTTTTGTGTGTTTTTACATTGAAGTGTAAGACTATATTTATAGCCATATTTACAAGTGGAGAAAAATATTAGTGGGCAATTTACCCACTTAAAAAGTAAATGGAATATCCACCATTGTAAAGTGGACAATCATTTTACTTGGTTGATAATAAATATGATCAAGTCATTATGACCTTTTTTCGGTCATTAAATAGTTTTCAAACTTGAGATATTTATCAAAATATACCTCATATCTATAGTAATAATATATTTTAAAAAAAGGAATAATACATAAATACGACTTCAGCTGACATCTATACCCTCCTACTTGGGGTGTTCACAAGTAGACACTTAAACTTGTATAAAATTGAGCAAGTAGACACATCTGTCCTGTGTGGCATAATACACATAGGACGGCATTATGACACAAAATTGTCATGTAGGACGGATGTGTCTATTTGTTTAAGTTTTGGATAGTTAAAGTATCTACTTATGCACTAATAAAGTTAGAGGTCAAGTTGTCAGTTGAAGTCAAGTTAAGAAAATAAGAGTCATATTTATGTATTATGCCTATAAAAAGGAAAGGGCAAAAGTTAATCCATAAAAGTAGTACTGCTCATAGGACATGAGTAATTCATTAAAATTTATTTGGTTTTCTAGTAAATAGAGAAAAAAACACAACTGTGAAATGCATCAATATACACAATTCCTAAACAACAGTTTTATTTAAAATACCAAAAGTAGCCTTGTGAGGAAGCAGGCATGTTGATCGTGTTGCCTACTTCTAGGCACTTATATATAGTAGTAATTTAAAGGAAAATAGAACAATCTCAATTTTCTTGTTAAATGTAATGCTTCCTTTGTCACAACTCTCCACCAAACCTTAATATTCAATCACGAAATTATATAAATTGTGTTGTCTTGATTTTTTGTCTTCCATAAGAAAAGCCTTTAAAGACTAACATTTCTTTCTCTTTAGGTATAAAATAAATACATGTTTGCCCCTCTACATCTCAAATATTTTTAAACAACTTTCCAGATTTTTATTTTTTTAAAATCAAATGTGTACTAAAGTCCATTTATTCAATCAAAATAACAGTAAGTCCAAAATTGGCTTGGGCGAAAAAGATCCAAGCCCAAAAATAATTTAACAGAATAAAACATAACTAAAATATCCTAAATTAGCAAAATGTAGGTAAGAAATGAAATCTTCATAAGAGACTAGAACCTCCAGCAGCTCTCCTCTTCTCCATCGTTGTGATGGCTCTAGCCAAACATTACCTCAATAGATGACGGTAAGGCTGAAATCAGAATACTTGAATGATATTCACTTTGACATTTACAGGCCTCACCAATGTCATGAATTCAACTCCATTGAAGACTTCTTCCACTCCCAAATTAGCTTCGACCACTGCACCTCCAGATAAGGCCCTTATCTATCAATCAAACCTTGAATTGATCATTTTTTAGACTTATGCTAACCTTTTTCATGATTGTGCAGGTTGAGCTCTGAAGAATTGATAACACTGCCTCAAGTCATGATTTTGGTCAACACAAACCTCCACAATCAAAATTCGGACCGTAAAAATCCTTTTTGCTTGTTCATGTAGGCTCTGTGTGTTTTGCTTGCTTTGATATATGTAGAACCTTTGACTTGTACATGTAACTAAAAAGCCTTCTTCTTGTTCTCATCCTTGTTGTATGTTAAAATGTTTGTTTTGTCTCTTCTTGATTATGATGTTTGGTGTTCATTGCTTGTCCAACTGCAGAATAGTTTTTGCTTGTAGTAGTAATTCATGTACATGATTGAACTGTATAGAATTTGTATCTGCAAAATTAGCAACTAATCTGCAAGCTTATTCCCCTCTCTGAATGTATGCACCACTGTTATTTATTTATTGGCCACTACCTCCTTAATTATTCTAATATCTACTGAGATAGCCTAAGAAACGTCCTAAATGCATCTAATATCTTCTTGATAATTAAGGAGTCAGTTTTTATTATCAGAGGTAAAGATTATGGCATAGACAATACAATAAACCACATTTAAAATCTTTTATTTCAGCCTCTAATGCAAAACAAAACTCAATCTCACTTGCTCTAGCATAAATCAAATCTCATTAACCATCTCTTATACAAAATACCTTGGAACTAAGGCCACAATTGATTTGACTACAATAATCAGAGTTACATTTATAACTTACTCCATCAGAACACCTCCACCTTACCACTATGTTGCTAAGTAAAGGTGTGCAACTTTCCAGAAATTGTACTATGAATGGCCAGTTGTTAGGTATTTCTGCTAACCAAGAATATCTAAACCTTGGCATAAAGTAAATATTTCTATTAATATCTAATACCATAGCATGTGTAGATATTCTTCCCCCGTGTTTGATCACATTTCTCCTTTTCCACGAGTGCCAAAGAATGAAACTGGCATTGCCTTGCACAAAGGTTTCTGTCACGACCCAAGCCTAGGGCCTAGATGTGGCACGGCGAATGAGACACCCGAAGGTACCTCACCCAAGCCTACTAGCATTCATTAAGCATTTAATTGGTAATGGTAAACAATAATAAGCGGAAATAAAAGCATTTTTCCATTAATGTCCAAACATACCTCTACTAATAGACTTGGCGGAGGCTAAGACATGTCCCTAGCTCACCCTTAATATAAGTGTCACGAAATGCTTTAATAAAAGTCTTACTATTCTACATAACAAAAGCTTAGAATAAAAAGGATGTTGTTCCCGAAATATGGGAACTCACCACAAACAACTTCCAACCTATACGAGTTAGCCACGTGGAGGAGATCGAGGAGCGACGTCGGTTCCTACATGGTGATATCATGTAGGCAAAAGTATGCGTTAGTACTTTTAATGTACTAAGTATGCGAGTATGCTTTGAAATGAAGAACATAAGAAAGTCATGAGTAAGCAATATGTATAAGTGAATGCGTGCATTAGGAATCATCATATAAAACTTTAAAATATTCATTTTTGTGGGGAAGTGACCTTAACCGACATTTAAGACCATGAGAGCTATTACATGGAATCCAACATAACCCCCTACGTTGGCACAGGGAGTCTACTTGCCGGGTAGGACTCCGTCAATTTTAACGTTCTATGACTTTAACTTTATTGGCTAATTGTGGATTCACTAGCCTAAATAGCCTACAAGGGCTCCTATGTTGGCGCATAGTTAATGCATCATGAGACTTTACTTAAGGACTCCTTAGGTCGAGTCCCTATCTACATGCTACATTCGGTGCTAGGTCAATCCCACGGAATAAGATTTAAATATCATAATAACATAAGCATTGTATAACTTTAGACATCAAATCATTTTCGGTGGAATAGCTCATTAAATATTTTATTTGATTCAACTATGTGAGAATTATCCCTTCACGTTGAATCCCTTCTTTGGCTAAAAGCCCTTTCATCATCATTCAATCATTTCTCAATACTCCCTTAATAATGGGCATTTGCTTCATAAACTTTCAATTCAACTTCATTTCACTTTACTTTAATCATGAGGAAAACTAGGTGGAATTTCTTCATAAAATCTTTAAATGTATTTTGAAGAATTATTGCAAGCAAGAGAGTGATGAAATGCATCAATTTAAAACATCTCAAAATAATCCACCATTCATAGTTAAAACCCTCCTTCAAGCCTTCATAGAGGTACATTAGCAAATTATTCAATTCATGCAATTGAGAGTCAAAATACATTAATATAGGTAAATAAACTCAAAATACACCATAATCTATGCATTTAAAGTCATCATATAAAAGCCCATGAAGATTCACCCTTAAAATTTCAATATAAATTTTGAAAAGAACTTTTGGACTCCATGGGTAGAAGGACCCATGGATGGAAGCTCACATACCTTGAGGAGTCAACTCTTGAGTGAAAAACTTGAAAGGAAATGGAGACTTGATTTTCTTGGAGATGGAGGAAGGAGGAGACTTTGAGAGCACTTGGGAGGTTAGGGCTTTTTTTTTTGTTCTTAGAGTGTGAGTGAGAGTGAAAAGAGTGAAGGAGACTTAAAAGCCTCCTTAATAGGTGAAATACACCAACAAAACGACCTCACTTTTGGTTGTAACACAAGAGAAGACTAAACTGCCCTTAAAATCAGGAAAATGGGCTAAAATTCTGCTGGCGCTATAGTGGCGCGTCGCGCCACTCCAGTGCCAAGCAAAAATGGGCTTAAAAACCCTGCAACCTAATAGTGGCGCGTCGCGCCAGAGACCAAACTACTGAGGCTGTTTTCTGGCGCTATAGTGGCGCGTCGCGCCAGGCCTAAAATCCTGCAGTGGTCGCCCAAGGCTGAAATCCCTGCAGTACTAGTATGTAGTAAAATGGTCATAACTTTTGACTCCGAACTCCAAAAATTGCAATCTTGGTGGAGTTGGAAAGAAGACTCAAAGACCTTTAATTTGGTAGGTTATGGGGACCCCCAATTCGTCATATTCTAGGAGATATAGTTGTTTGAAGTTGACCCTTATACGAACTCATTGGGAAACTTAGTCGATGGGAATTCTTTGGACTTGGCTTGGTGTTAGAGATCCCTTATGACCCCTAAACACATCAAGCACACTTAAAATACTTAGGAATTGATACTAACTCATATATGAATTTATAAGTCATCGGTTTCAAGCCTATACGCCTATGAAGAATGGTTCAGGTCTTGACATGAAAATTTTCAAGGCGCTACAGTTTCATCTTAGCTACACAATCCTCTTCCCACCACTTATTATAAATAGATTGTCTCAATTGAACAAATAGACCTTGCATGCCAATAGCTCATGCGAACATCATTCAATGATAACTAGCATCAATACATGATACAAACAGATGATTAATGGATTCTTGAATGTTATTGTTACAACAACAAAAATCCATAATAATTAGTTATCATGCTTCTAACTAGGACTTTCCCTATTGGAATCCTTTTAAATCAATTCCTCCACATCAGAAAAAATACTTTAAAAGGTAAAACCTTCTCCCATATATAAATTATATCTTTTTGAGGGTCTTTTCCGCTTCTGACAATATCCCATGCACTCTCTATAAAAAAACTTTCCTTTACTGCTAGGCATTTACTAATGTGTGTCCCTTTCTTCTAAATTCTTAATAGAATCCATGACATAGTGCAGATGATCACAAATATCTTTATCAAATAACTCTGTCATCACATTGTCATTCCACCTACCATCTAGTCTGAGCTGATTAACCTCTTTTATATTGTGAGTAATAGCATGATCAACAACCATAATATATTGTAGAGCTCCAAATTGTGTCCAATTATCATACCAGACGCTAGCATGATCATATATAGGTTCACCAAATTTCTTGATCAAAACTTTCTCTGGTCATTAACGTAATCTTCTAAACTTTAGATACAACCCTCCAGTCCACCACCTGAGGCCTATAACTTTTGCAGTACTTATTCCACAGGAAGTTAGATCATAAAGTATTTTTTATTCTAAAATTCTACCAAAACTTTGCAATACAACTTGTTATTAAACTGTATTTAAAATATTAAACAGTAACAAAAAACTTCTGAAAGTAATAAAGACAGAATCTGAAATAAAAGATATGAACAAGAAACCGAGCCCACTGAATGCACAGTGTGTCCTTAAGGAAATTATTCCCCTCAATGTACCAAAGGTTTTTGAAATCTTTCCTCCTAGGATAGAACGATTTACTCACCAGAATAGCGGTACAGCAAATTATGGGGACTGCGAACTACTTGATGGTTGTATATCATACGAGTTTTAGGAAGTGCAGAAAGAAGAAGAAGAAGATGTTGTTTTAGGAAAAAATCGTATCTTACATTCTGAGGATTAAGAGACATATATAGACTGTTTGCACCTTTTAAGAAAAGGCATCTGTTGGGAAAAGATTTGTCTGTTGAGAAAAGATTTGTAACTTTTCGGACAAGGTTGCAACCTTTCAAAAATCTGTTGGAAAAACGGAGGGAAATATTTTAAATTAATCCGGGAAAGAAATGGGTCGCGGGTGGCGGATCAGGATTTTTTCACTTAATTAATTAAATAAATAAATAATATTAATTAATTAAAATTTAAAGAAAATTTGGTCCAAAAAGATTATCAATCAATCATATCAATTGACCAAATCCAAATCCAAATCCAAATCCAAATTCGAAGCCGAGCCGAGCCGAGCGAGCGACGACGTCGACGACACGAGGGAATACCCTCTTCTTGACCCTTTAGCAATATGAATGAGTGCTTGTTCTTTTAAGAAAGAGACTTTTCATTTCCACCACCTATGTGGCATCAAAACTTATTTAATAAAGCAAGAGAGAACAAATCATTTTTTTCTCTCCATTTCTTTTTCCCTTAATTTCCCATTCAAACTATCAGTTAAACCCAACAATCCCCCACATGAATGGGGAATGTCTACAAGATAAAGGAATGCACGAATAAGTGTGTGATATACAAGCGAAGATTAATTGCATCTGGATAATTAGGTTTCCCTTTGAACTTTCCATAGTGAACTTATATAGGAAATACTCGATCAATCGGTAGATGCGATATCTTTGAACTGTCGAACTTTGTTGTATAACTAGACAACATAAGTCACACAATTAATCATCAATCATCTATGGTTCTCACGGTTGTGTTCGTTTCAGCCATGAACACCGCCTGGTTTCGTGAATGCATAGAGAATGGGCCTTTACCGTCATTCCCCTTGAAGCGTCTTATACTTCACATTCACATAGGTGATTTCTAAACGTGTAGTCCTATAGACACACTATCTAGTCATTTTCCGTCAGACTTAGATAATCATTAAAAAACCTTTAAAGCTTTATTAACTTATTAAAAAGCCTTAAGGTTTTATCCTTTGTTTCTGAACATTGTCATCATCACGAAAATGGGTTGAGTTATTTGACAATGTTGAACCGCCAATCATAACTTTGTTTGATCTCTTTGAACCTAGTTCTTGGGATCTCTAGTCTACTAGGTAGAGTTACCGCCATGTTGACTTTTCCTAGGCCTTAACTCCATTCCCCTCGATGATCTTTCAACAGCCTCTCTAGATAGGCCTTTTGTTAGTGGATCCGATACGTTATCTCTTGACTTTACGTAGTCAATAGTGATAACACCACTAGAGAGTAGTTGTCTAACAGTATTGTGTCGCCGTCGAATGTGACGTGATTTTCCGTTATACATAACATTTACTGCCCTCCCTATTGCCGCTTGGCTATCACAATGTATACATATGGGTGCAAAAGGTTTGGGCCAGAATGGAATATCTTCCAAAAAATTTCGAAGCCATTCAGCTTCTTCACCAACCTTGTCTAAAGCTATAAATTCAGACTCCATTGTAGAGCGGGCGATGCATGTCTGTTTTGATGATTTCCAAGACACTGCTCCTCCACCAACGGTGAAAACATATCCACTTGTGGATTTAACTTCAGATGATCCGGTGATCCAGTTTGCATCATTATATCCCTCAATTACTGCGGGATATTTATTATAATGCAAAACATAGTTTTGTGTGTGTTTCAAATACCCCAATACTCGTTTCATTGCCATCCAATGAGTTTGATTAGGATTATTCGTGAATCGACTCAACTTGCTAATAGCACATGCTATATCTGGTCGTGTACAATTTATAATATACATCAAACTTCCCAAAACTCATGCATAGTTCAATTGTGAGTCACTTTTACCTTTATTCTTTTGAAGTGCAAAACTTACATCAATTGGAGTTTTTGCAACATTGAAATTTAAATATTTAAACTTATCAAGTATATTTTCAATATAATGTGACTGTGATAGTGCTAGACCTTGTGGAGTTCTATGGATCCTAATTCCTAAGATCAAGGCAGCAACCCCTAAGTCTTTCATGTCAAATTTGCTAGCAAGCATATGCTTCGTAGCATTTACATCGACAATGTCTTTACTCATTATCAACATGTCATCAACATATAAACAAACAATGACTTCATGATTTGGAGTATTTTTAATGAAAACACATTTGTCACACTCATTAATCTTAAATCCATTTGTCAACATTGTTTGGTCAAATTTTGCATGCCATTGTTTAGGTGCTTGTTTAAGTCCATACAGTGACTTAACAAGTTTGCACACTTTCCTTTCTTTACCTGGAACTACGAAACCCTCAGGTTGTTCCATGTAAATTTCTTCCTCCAATTCTCCATTTAAGAAAGCCGTCTTAACATCTATTTGATGGATTTCAAGACCATATACAACTGCAAGTGCCACTAATACCCGAATAGATGTTATCCTTGTTACCGGCGAGTATGTGTCAAAGTAATCAAGACCTTCTTTTTGTCTATAACCTTTGACCACAAGTCTTGCCCTATATTTATCAATAGTGCCATCAACTTTCATTTTTCTTTTAAATATCCATTTTGATCCTAAAGGTTTATTTCCAGGAGGAAGATCAACCAATTCTCATGTATGGTTATTCAAAATTGATTGAATCTCACTATTGATTGCCTCTTTCCAAAATGCTGAATCAGAAGAAGATATTGCAGCTTTAAATGTTTGAGGCTCATTTTCAAGCAAGAATGTCACAAAATCTGGTCCAAAGGAAGTAGATATCTTTTGACATTTGCTACGCCTTGGATCCTCTTCGGTTGGTTTACTTTCCTTTTGAACTTCTCTTGGTCGTTTAGATCTTTCACTTGAGGATTCATATTTAGTTTTATACGGATAAATATTTTCAAAAAATTTAGCATTATCTGATTCAATTACCGTATTAACATTAATTTCAGGATTGTCCGATTTGTAAACCAAAAATCGACAAGCTTTGTTGTTTGTAGAATAGCCAATAAAAATACAATCCACGGTCTTTGGTCCAATTTTTACCCTTTTGGGCAAAGGAACTTGGACCTTTGCTAAACACCCCCACACTTTGAAATATTTCAAGTTGGGTTTTCTTTTTTCCATAGTTCATATGGAATAGTTTGTGTTTTGCTGTGGGGTACTCTGTTGAGTATTCGATTAGCTGTAAGGATAGCTTCCCCCCACAAGTTCTGGGGTAAACCAGAACTTATTAATAAAGAATTCATCATTTCTTTTAATGTTCGGTTTTTCCTTTCCGCAATTCCATTTGATTGAGGTGTGTAGAGGGCAGTGGTTTGATGAATAATTCCATATTCTAAACATATCTTTTCAAAAGGAGATTCGTATTCTCCACCCCTATCACTTCTAATCATTTTTATCTTTTATTCAATTGATTTTCTACTTCGTTCTTGTATTGCTTAAATGCATCAATTGCTTCATCCTTACTATTAAGTAAATATACATAACAATATCGAGTGCAATCGTCAATAAAAGTTATAAAATACTTCTTTCCACCACGAGTTGGTGTAGACTTCATATCACAAATGTCTGTGTGAATCAATTCTAAGGGACTAGAATTCCTTTCAATAGATTTATAAGGATGCTTAGCATACTTAGATTCAACACATACTTGACATTTTGATTTATTGCAATCAAAGTTAGGCAATATATTTAAATTAATCAGTTTTCGCAAGGTTTTATGATTGACATGTCCTAAACGTGAATGCCATAAATTATTTGACTCAAGTAAGTAAGAAGAAGCTTGAACTTTATTATCATCAACAACCATTACATTTAGTTTGAAAAGACCCTCAGTGAGGTAGCCTTTTCCTAGATACATTTCATTCTTACTGACAACTATTTTGTCTGAAACTAGAACACACTTGAATCCATTTTTTTATAAGAAGGTCGGCAGACACCAAATTCTTTCGCATTTCTGGAACATGATACACTTTGTTTAACGTCACCACCTTGCCGGATGTCATTTTCAGAAATACTCTCCCATATCCTTCAATCTTAGCAGTTTGCAGAATTTCTCATATAGATCATCACATCAGGTGCTGCAGGGGAATAAGTAGAGAAGGCTTCTCGGACTGCACACACATGCGAAGTAGCTCCCGAATCAAGCCACCATTCTTTGGGATTACCTACTAGGTTGCATTCTGATATCATTGCACACAAATCATCGATACCTTCTTTATTTTCCACCATATTGGCTTGTCCCTTTCTCTTGTCCTTTTTCGGAAGACGACAATCTGGAGCTTTATGGCCAACTTTCCCACAATTATAATAATTGCCCTTGAACTTTTTCTTGTTCTGCTCCTGATTCTTTCCAAAAGGTTGCTTCCTTTTCTTATTCTTTGGAGCAGCATCTTCAACTATGTTCGCTCCCATAATTGTTGAATTTCCACGCGACTTTTTTTCTGCTGTTTTATTATCTTCCTCAATCTTGAGACGAATCACAAGATCTTCCAACTTCATTTCCTTACGCTTGTGTTTTAGATAATTTTTGAAATCTCTCCACGAAGGAGGCAACTTTTCTATCATCATTGCCACTTGAAATGCTTCATTAACTATCAAAGCTTCAGCAATAAGATCATGAAAAATAAGTTATAGTTCTTGAACTTGGGTTCCAACAGTTCTGCTATCTATCATTTTATAGTCTAAGAACTTAGCAACCACAAATTTTTTCAAGCATGCGTCTTCAGTCTTGTACTTCTTCTCAAGTGCATCCCACAATTCTTTAGAAGTTTTCACAGCACTATAGACATTGTACAAATCATCATCCAAAGCACTTAGGATGTAGCCCTTGCATAGAAAATCTGCCTGTGTCCATGCCTCAGTAATCATAAATTTTTCATTGGCCGGCATATCAGCAGCGGACACAGGAGGGTCTTCGTTGGTGAACTTCTGCATACCAAGAGTGGTAAGCCAAAAGAACACCCTTTGCTGCCATCCTTTGAAGTTGGCTCCAGAAAATTTTCCTGGTTTTTCTACCGGTGGCACAAAAGCACGGCTTGTTGCAGCAACAGTCGCAGAAGTAGTAACATTATCACTTGTCATTTCTTTTCACTGTCAAAATAGACAAACTGTCTTAATATTTCAGAATATCAGACCTTTTACAAAAAAACAACGATGAAGTTTTTATACTTTTCAAATCGTTGTACAAGTATGAACTTTAATATTCCAACGAAGTTTTTATACTCTTCAAGTCAGAATATTTATTTCATACGGAGTAGAAAACCACACAGGTTTTAGTCTCCAAAAACAGAATACAGTTTAATCAGAAAAATAAAATAACGTTAATTTCCTTAAGATTGTTATTAAACTGTATTTAAAATATTAAACAGTAACAAAAAACTTCTGAAAGTAATAAAGACAGAATCTGAAATAAAAGATATGAACAAGAAACCGAGCCCACTGAATGCACAGTGTGTCCTTAAGGAAATTATTCCCCTCAATGTACCAAAGGTTTTTGAAATCTTTCCTCCTAGGATAGAACGATTTACTCACCAGAATAGCGGTACAGCAAATTATGGGGACTGCGAACTACTTGATGGTTGTATATCATACGAGTTTTAGGAAGTGCAGAAAGAAGAAGAAGAAGATGTTGTTTTAGGATAAAATTGTATCTTACATTCTGAGGATTAAGAGACATATATAGACTGTTTGCACCTTTTAAGAAAAGGCATCTGTTGGGAAAAGATTTGTCTGTTGAGAAAAGATTTGTAACTTTTCGGACAAGGTTGCAACCTTTCAAAAATCTGTTGGAAAAACGGAGGGAAATATTTTAAATTAATCCGGGAAAGAAATGGGTCGCGGGTGGCGGGTCAGGATTTTTTCACTTAATTAATTAAATAAATAAATAATATTAATTAATTAAAATTTAAAGAAAATTTGGTCCAAAAAGATTATCAATCAATCATATCAATTGACCAAATCCAAATCCAAATCCAAATCCAAATCCAAAGCCGAGCCGAGCCGAGCGAGCGACGACGTCGACGACACGAGGGAATACCCTCTTCTTGACCCTTTAGCAATATGAATGAGTGCTTGTTCTTTTAAGAAAGAGACTTTTCATTTCCACCACCTATGTGGGATCAAAACTTATTTAATAAAGCAAGAGAGAACAAATCATTTTTTTCTCTCAATTTCTTTTTCCCTCAATTTTCCATTCAAACTATCAATTAAACCCAACACAACTTTGGACAAATCAAATAGAGATCTAAAAACAAGACCCCTTCCTCTTTAGTAAGACAACTTTCATCCCAAGCTATCTAGTGCTTGTCTTCTTTGAAATTCCATAGGAACTTTGCAAATATTCTATGAATATCCTTCATTACACATTTTAGTGAACTAAGACTAATAACAAGTATACAGGTATCTTTCGAGTGTTATTAGAGGTGTAGGGTGGTCGACCTCAGGCCCAGGTGATAACGTACAAATATACTTCTCAAAAAGAAATATAAAGGATCGTTTACAATATATTTAACCAACTAATGAGTCGGGGTCGATCCCATGAAAAATGCGAAAGAAATACACCTACTTATATTCAGATGTAGTCAATATTTTTCAAAAGTAAAAATGAATAAAGTAAATGAGGTTTTGTATTAATTCAATAATTAGTAAAAGTGTTCGCAATAGCAAAGTAAAACAGACTTAAGAGTTTTGAGTAATATATGGAAGAAGCTAAGATTGTGTTCCCCATGACGTCGTAACTCAGTAGGCATACCGTATTAGTAATATTTTCTCAATGCGTAGCATGCAAAATCTAATAAGTTAAGGATACCTAAACGCCTTCTGGCCCTATTAGATGAACTTCACTCATCACCTTACGATCTCAAAGCGTATTACCAACTAACCCTTGTTTTTGACCTCGAAAAACTATCCCCTCCCAGGCTCAAGTTCTTAGACGAAGATTTGTAGCTTCGAATCTCCGTTGTAGTTATCTTTTCCTAATCACTACCCCTCTCCCGAGCAAATAATGAATACATGCAAGTTTTAACCCGTGCACTCGTTAAAAGGAAAACAAGACGAAGGTAACAACAATGCATGTATATACATTTGTTGTTATTACTTGTACTTAACCTACTTTGTTACGCAGTCATGGTTCTCATAACCATAATTGTGAGTTTAGCTACTCATAATTTGAAAATTATAATTTAGAAATTATAGACAAAATCTTAATTATAAACTTACAAATTGAATAAAACAAACTTGAAATTTTGAAGAAAATTTATAAAGATGGAGAAGAAAAGAACAAACTAAGTTTCTTCGACCTTCACAATGGCTCTTCCAAAATTTTCAAGCTATAAAAGTCTAAGTCCTAGATTAAAAATTACGTAAAAACAAATTTTATGAAATATTTACAAGTGTTGAAAAAATCATAAATAAAATAACTGAATCCAAAACTAATCGAGAAACTCAAAACCCAAAATAATTTGGACTCCGCGTGCGCACAGTGTTGGTTTTAATGTTTTTTCATTGTTTCTTCGGCTTTTGACATGTGGTAACACCTTTGAATTGCAATTTCTCGTTCAGTGCACACATATATATAAATATTAATATAATATTCTATTTAATCCATTAAGTTGTCTGCCTGATTTTCTTCTTTAATTCTTTATCTTTAATTTGTTTTGGCTTTAAATTTCTTCATCTTCGTGTCAGATTAATTCTACAAATAAAATATACAATTTAGCACAATCCATAAAAATTATGCTTAAAAAACACATAAAAATACTAAATGTAAAGCAGATAATGGCTAAAAGTATATATTTTTGGCCTCACATTACTACCCACACTTAAAATTTGTTCGTCCTTAAGCAAACATTAAAGCTCATAAAAAGAAAAAATCAAACTAGGAATGTCACCACTTTGGTTGATACAAACAATTAGATCATACACAAATTTCAAAAACATCAAATACAATTCTAGATCATGCGAGATATACAATAAAAAAAAAAACTTTTAACCCTCTGTCTCTAACTCATCAAATATAACCTTGCTCACCTACTCCATCAAAGAAAGCTAATAAAATCACTTATCTATCATGAAACAAGTGCCATCACAAGTAGAAATAGTCCACATATAAATTAAGGACTTAGCATCAAAGAACAACCCTCACACTTACAAAAGAATTCACATGTATGCACAAAGAACCATATGTTTCTCCATTATGTACATCTCCACTAATTAAGCATGCTTTAATAGAATCCAATAACACTTTTAACAGATTGTAATATAGGCTAAGGAATGGGTAGAAAAACTATATAATAGTGACTTACACTTCCCTAAGCACTTTGCACGTAGATTTCATCACCCATTATTTTCCTCTCTTTATTTTCATCCATCTCTTCAATAATTATTTCACGAGTAATTTCATCTCATCAAGAATGCTTCAATCATTACTTTTTTTTCAAGTAATATTTTTTTCTCTCCTTTTTTTCATGTCACATTCTTTCAAAGAGGGTTTTTTCATCACTTTGTAGCTATCATCGATTATCTTTTGCACTCAACCATTTCTTTTCTTCAAATTCAACAATTGTAATAAGTCTATGATACAGTGCGAAAGGAAGAAAGGTACAAAAAGCTAGAATTCAACAAAAGAGTCAAGAAAAACAATATGGCTACTAATAAAAGGCTACAGGTTCAAAACGGCTAACTAGTGATATAATATCTGAAAAAGCCTAAAATTTACAAGACAAATCAAAGAAAGCCTATTATCATCTTCTAAATAGAGCAATACTTTTTATTTTGCTTCAATAATATGCAGGGCAAGTTCTTGATTAAGATGAAACACATGGAATATATGCAAATTCTCACCACTCATAGCACAAGTTATAATCAAGATGGATCAATTCTACTTTTAAGATAGCCAGGACACAACAAACTACAAAATAATATAAGTTATATGCAGGTCACAACTATAAGCTTAGGTGTCAAATAGTCTATAATTTAATGAGCACTCAAGAATTCACAAGAAGGTACACTCAAAATTAGACTTAAATAACATGTATCAAATTAAAAAGGTCTTTTCTTTTCTCTTCCAAAAAAAATAATTAAAAAAACTAAAATAAAATCTACTCTAAAACAAAGTACTAAGAAAATAATAACTGGTTCGATAGATTCATGGCCCAAAACCCGAGGTCATGATGACACACATCCAAAATCCCATCCTGATGGGTAAGCCGAAAAGTAAAACCATATAAGACTCCCAAAGGGAAGTCAGGCCAGAAATAAATGCAATAAAAGGACAATGATGAAATTAACCTAAAATCTGGTGTCATAAGTGTAAAGAGCTTCTAATAAAATGATCGAATCTGATATACATCATAAGTCTTCGAATAGTAATAAAGACTGAAAATAAAAGCTAGAAATAGTGGTGGTCTAAATCCCAAGACCTCACTACTAATCTTAATAATAAAATATCTGCGAGCGAAGAAGATCAACTGCCACTCGGGATACTTTGACTAGGATTTGCATCAAAAAGGGACACATAAGTATGGATGAGTACAATCGACATGTACTCAGTAGGTTTAACTGATTGAGTATAAGAAATTAATGAAAATCTATGAAATAAACTAAGGAATGCTTCTATCTGCACGCAGAAAAGTCCCACTCTGGCTACGCTGCCACTAATTTTTATAGAACGGCGCGAATAAAATAAATACATAAATATAGTTTAATATCACAATTAATAGATAAAGCAAATATCACAGGTATCAAAGCAATACAATGCATTATGATGATGCAATGATATGATGGTACGGTGGGATCAAGGCTGTTGCGAAACTTGTCGTATGCACGTGTTGAGCTAAACTACCAATCAGGACCCATGAAGGTCCCACAGAACATATAACTCATCACAATCTCAATGTATCAACTACCTCACCACCCTGCTCATGACCAAGGACTTATGATACTAATGTCTCATTCGCTTGCCACCCATCTCGTGGTCAAGGATACAAAAGATGTCACATTTTCTTTCTCAGAAGAATTTCCACGATTCTCAACTTCCCAATGATCAATGATAGTATGAAGAGGATGAATGCAATCACAATATATAAGGCATGGAGATAATATTCAACTCAACATGTAGTACAAGGTTCAAAGGTCTCAAAACTTAACCTAAGCATGATATTCACCCTCAATAGACAGTAATGGGAAGGAATACATCGAATTAAGTGTTCACCCCTTTCTCAACATTATATCAATGCTCAGGCTGGCTCAAAACTCTTAACTCAACCCCTAAGGCGGGCATTCCAAGTCGAATAACTGCTTCACATATCTACTCAGTTAAGTCATAAATTATACAGTCTCAACATAGATAAAATATCACATAAGGTCCACATACGGGATACACAACACATATAAGCCCCCACACGAGCATCACAATATCAATTATCAGTCCCAAACTACACTACGACCTCATCCCAAAGTCTAAAACATAGAATTTGACTAATTACCCCAACTCAGCTCTAAGAAGGATAGCCAAACCAACCTTAATTGTCGAAACCACACTCGAACGCTCTATCGGACGAACGAACTTTGAATTCAATGCTCGAAATGATAACCCACTATCAAGAATGAAACATACGCATCATAAGGAGTTCAATGACACCTACATTGGTAGGTTTCAGAATTGGGGGGTAAAACAGTCCAAAAATTGATAAATTTCAAGAAGGTTCATTTGGAATTTTATTGCAAAATCACGTTCTACTCATTGAGGGGAGTTTATGGGTGAAAAACCAATAAAATTAGGCCAAGAAATAAGGTAAAAATCAATGAAACCAACTTGAAATTTAAGCATTAAATCCCCCAACAATACTCACTTAAAACTAAACTTATTCAAGGATTAAAGGAAGGAAATTCATAAATAGATGATGGGGAATTGCAAAAGAGACTTACCGACAAGATATTCCTCATGAAATCTACCCAAAATCGCCTTCTCCAAGCTTAAAATCGACCACAATGGTGGTTTTTCGAAAATGAGACTTTTTAAATTATTTTACACTATTCACGCATAACTTGTGCATCGCGATCGCGAACTACTTCTTCTCGCGATTGCGGAGCACTGGAAAAGACACTTCACGATCGCTTCCCCACCTCTCGCGATCTCGATACACAGAGAAATAAACCTTTGCGATTGCGTAGAGTAATTATTAGGCAAGTCGCGAACAAGAGGAATACTTCGCAAACACGAAGAACAAAATCACTTGCACCAGAAATCAAATCACAACTGAATGCTAAGTCCAAAAATTCTCTCGGTTAGACCCTTGAAAATCATTTGGGGTTCGATAAAAATAATCTGGATATGCTACTATACTGAAATCAATATTTTAGACTCAATAAAATTGTCAAATTTTCGAAAGGAAGTCATTTTGACCAAAATACCCTCCCGGACCTCCTTACTGGCCTAAAACTCAACTTTTGGCCTAAAAAATTTAAAACGACGATTAAGATCCCGGGGCTCTAAATTAATGTTCAACTAGACCAATTTCAACATTTTGAATGCAACGAAACTATCAGAATTCTCATCCGACGCTCAGATCTCAAAACGTTGGCTGAAGTCAAACCAACTCATTTAAAACTTCACTTTCCAACTTGGGACCTTAAATTCACATATCAACCCTAAATCTGATTCCGACGACTCCCCTAGACCAATTTTCATATTTTGGAGTTGATGGAACTGATATCCATTTCCGAGATTCGTAGCCTCGATCTGTATCGAAAACTATTTTTTCACATTTTAACTCTATAAAACTCAAGAATTTTCCCAATTCACTATCTATTAAGACTTTAACACATTCAACTACACAAACTGAACAAATAACACTCAGGGGCACTAATGATAGGGGTAAAATGGTATTTTTGCGTAAATTTTCTAAAAATGATCCTCAAGGTCATTACAATGGGTCCCCACTCAAAAAAATCCAAAAACACCAAGGGGTGGGAGAAATAAGCTCTTAAAAAATCTAAGAACCATCAAATATTATTTTAATCTAAAGAATAAAAAATCTTTTTTGTATTTTTCAATTTTTTTTCAAACTAAAAATAAATAAATAAATAAATGGAATTATATAGCATACTTTACTCTTAAAATATCGGAAGATATTCCACCCCAACTTAAAATCATGCTTTGTCCCCAAAACAAATTATAGATAAGAGATGAAACAAAAGGATAAAAAATACTTCCTAAGACCATTTAGGGCATAACTAGCAACATATTTCTTCAATTTTCGTCAAGGGTCGCACGCACCCACACTTAAGCTCAAAGTGTGTTCCTTAGATTCAACTTTGCATACTCAGACTTCCCATAAATCTGCAAAAATAAAACAACACAAAAAAGTGACACTATAAATTATTTTTTAAAAAAAGTAAAAAGTTACACTACAAATTGGGTTGTCTCCCAATAAGCGCTTGATTTAACGTCGCTACATGACACCATCAATTTTACTATTTTTCTTCTACTTTGAGGATATGAATTGCACTCCAATTTTGCATTAATATTTCTATTCCATTCAAGAGGTAGTAGTAGAAAAATAAAGGAACCAAGCAATATAAATTGTATGTTGCAATTTTTGGCCGTTAAATGAGAAATGTAATTTTTTATTTTTGAAATAATAAATTCAAGAATATAGAGACATTGTTCCTCTTCCATAAACTCTTCCACATGCCCATATGTTCAATTAATATCTCATCATCTAAACATAATGTAGAAGAATGATTGGAATGAGGTCTAATGTATCCTAACTCATGAATGATATTATTATCTACACCCTCATATTTACACACACTAGAGTTTTTAAAAATAATATTATCTACTTCCTTACATAACTTTAGCATATAAATCTCAACAATGACAATATCAATTGAAGTATGATCAAATAGTTGGCCCTCCAATTTTAGCTCCTCAAGTTGGCTTATAAGCATTTTTTCATCCTCACACAATTTATAACTAAATTGTTGGACGTCAAACGCGTCAACCTTTGCACTCAACTCAATACTTAAATTGTGAATATCTAAGCCAAACATCTCAACCTCATGAATTAAATCAACTCTTCTTTCTATAAAGTTTATCAGCACATGTTTCATGCTCTGATGTAGACCTTCGAATAGATCTAATAATTTTTTACAAGGATCCAAACTATCAAAAATACCAGATTTACAAAAACACCTATCACTCCAAACTTTTGCATATGTCATCTCAAGAAGAGTATAAAAAAATAAAGAAAAATAATTTTTTAAAAAGAAAAAAAAGAAATATGGACTACAAGTAGAGCTAAATACCTAACACAATTTCTAAAAATACATTCCCCGCCAACGGCGCCATTTTTTATAACGTCAAAATATATTTCTCAAAAAGAAATATAAACGATCATTTGCAATATATTTACCCAACTAATGAGTTGTGGTCGATCCCATAGAAAATGCAGAAGAAATAAGTCTACTAGCGCTTATATTCAGTTGTAGTCAATATTTTTCGAAAGTAAAATGAATAAAGTAAATAGGGCTTTGCATTAATTGAGTAATTAGTAATAGTGTATCAAAGTAAAACAAACTTAGAGTTTTGAGTAATATATGGAAGAAACTAGGATTGTGTTCCCCATGACATCGTAACTCGGTAGGCATATCGTATTAGTAATCTTTTCTTAATGCATAGCTGTAGTGACCTCCAAGGTCATTTTCATGCTTTTGCGTGATTTTACTATTTTGACCCTTCTCATAGCTTCTTGATAGCTCTTATGTGATATCGGGATGGATGGCACACTTCCAAGGGTGTTCATTTGAGTTTTGGAGGTGGTTTGACCATTTTGGAGGCTTAAGGTTTGATAGAGTTGACTTTGGTCAACATTCGGAGATTCGGGTGTCGTGTGAGAATTTTGATGGTTTTATCAATTCCGAAAAGTCCATTTTGGTCTATAAGGAAGGTTGTTTTTTATTTTGGAGTCTTCGTTTTGAGTTTGGGTGGTTTTGCCATTTTAACTTTAAAGTTTTGCCTAGTTTAACTTCGGTCAACATTTTTAGTAAATGCGCTCGGATGAAAGTTTTGTCAGCACGGTTAGCTCTAGAATCCTTTTTAGTTGGTGTAATCCCTTGGGAGAATTCGGGATGTTCCTATTCAAAATGGAAACAAGGAATGAAAGTGCGGAAAGATGAGAAAAATGGTACCAGGAACCGACCATGGAAGGCTATTCGGGCCGAAAAATGCACCATGCCCCGTGGTGAGCCCCCGTGATGGTGATTCAGAGGCTCCATCCTGCAGGAATGGACCATGAAGGAGGACCACAAACCATGGTGATTACCACGGGACGTAAAGACCTCTATGGTGAGCCATCCTCAAAGACCTCAGAAAAACATTCCAAGGCACAGACCACAGACAACCACCACAGGTCGTGGAGCATTTCACGGACAATGTAGTGATACGTGGAGGGCACCTTTGTAGGCTTTCTGCAGGACCTGCACCACGGCCACTATTCATGGGCCATGATGCTTTTCACGAACCATTAAAGTCTCTATAAAGAAACTTTAGAGGCTACTCTGTAGGCCTTTTTCTGAGATTTTCCAAGTCCCTTACCACGGGACACCACCACGGGCAGTGGTGAGCACCGCAGACCGTGACGGGGTCCCATGAAGCCAGTTATGGCCAAAATTTTTAAAAGGTATTTTGGTCTTTTCCTATGTTTTAACACAAATAAGGTTGTTTTGCAAGCAAAATTTCACCTATATACAAGACCCAAAGTCCTCGTACTCTCATTTACTCTCCCTCACCTTCTACGACCCAAACCCTAACTCCTCAAGTTCTCTCAAGTCTCTCTCTCATCTTCAAGAAAGGGATCTAGGGTTTCACTCTAAGAAGATCAAGTTTCCTCATCCCTCTCATGTTTACCATTATTTATTCATACACTCCTCAAATATCTTTTGGGTTGAGATTGTTGATGTTTTCTTCGATATTTTGATAGAGTGGCATCATTTGGAGGCTGCCCGGAATGAAAAGACTAAAATTTAGTAGTTCGGGTGCAGTTTCGGCTTTGAGGTAGGGTATTGTTTACTTTTGTTATGCTTTACTTGGCTAGAATTGATATATTTTGAGTAGTAGTGTATGCTTAGGTTGGTGATTTAGGTGTTTTGATCCCATTGAGAAATTTAGAATCGATGATCATCGATAGTGACTAGTTTGGGTTTTAGTCGTTGGATCCTTAGTCTAAGTGATATCTTGCCTTGGTTACATCATTTAGAATCCTTAGATATTGCTCCTAGGTGATTTGAACTTAGGATGCCGATTATTGACTTGTTTAGTTTCAGTTGGCCCCTTATTATGATTTTTGGACATGCGACTTGCCTTATTTACCTCACCGGTGGTAAAAACCTTTTCAAAATAAAAGAGAAAAAGGAGAATATAAGACTTTTTTTTGATGCCTAAATATGAAAAATTTAAATGGAATACGGTGATACCTTATTTCTGGTATTATTTTGATGATAAGATTGATTTGTGAATTTTGGGGGGCCCGGTTATATATATCTTAGGTTATTATTATTAATCCTATTATTGAGAAGCTCGAGGTATAAATTTTGGGCGGCCTATGATACCTATTCGGGTTACTATTATTATTACTATTATTGAGAAGCTCGAGGCATGAATTCCGGGCGCTTCATGATATTTTTGAGGACATTGAGCCTTAGCTTTGAGTTTACATTTGAGTATTATTTCGGTATTTTTATCAGATGGGATTATTGACATGCTTACTGATTGGTCGGACTTGATTGGCTACCTTATGATTATTCCCGTGCCCCTTTCCCCGTATTTGTAGTTTGTATTCTTCTCTCTTATGTTATTAGTATCATCGTGAGACTTATTATATATTTTTATTCTTTTGAGCTCGGTCGGCCTATAATGCCTATTGGGTATCTTGTGTTTTGGTACTCATACTACACTTCTGCATCTTTTTGAGGCAATTTCTAGTTTGAGCCACCTCAGCGCGCTTGATCATTCGTAGCGGTGCCAGTTCCAGATTGTGGTGATATCCCGGCATTTAGAGACTTACTATATTCCCTCCGTTGTTCTGACATGTATTTTGTATTTTGGAGAGTTAGATCTGTGTTGTATAGTTATACATATTGTCAGCTTTTGTACTTAGTAGGTCTTGTATAGGTGACACCAGGTACGGGGTTTGGTCTAGTGTCAGTTCATCATTTCTTTTGTCACTATTGGGCCTTTTGTATATTTTGTATCGTATTTACATATCTATACCTTGGCCTGACTTTTTCTTGGGTTATATTCCTTTGCTTCCGCCTTCTTATGTTATTAAATATTTAGTTAGATTGAGATTTTCCTTCCGCTTGTCTTGGATTTGGCTTACCTACTCGGGGGTTATGGTAGGTGCCATCATGACCCGGATTCGGGTCGTGATAGTAGCATGCAAAATCTAACAAGCAAAGGACACCTAAACGCCTTCTGGCTTTATTAGATGAATTTCACTAATCACCTCTTGGTATTAGAGCATATTTTGAACTAACCCTTGTTTATGACCTCAGAAAAACTATTCCCTCCCTGGCTCAAATTCTTAGACGAAGGTTTGTAGCTTTGAATTTCCGTTGTAATTATCTTTTTCTAATCACTACCCCTCTCCCGAGCAAGTAATGAATACACTCAAGTTTTAATGCGTGTACTTGCTAAAAGGAAAACAAGGTGAAGTTAACAATAATACATGCATGTACATTGGTGAATAATTGCTTGTACTTAACCTACTTTGTTAACCAGTCATGGTTCCCACAACCTTAATTGTGAGTTTAGTTATTCATAATTTGAAAATTAAAATTTAGAAATTATAGATAAAATCTTGATTATAAACTTACAAATTGAATAGAATAAACTTTAAGCGTTGAAGAAAATTTATAAAGATAGAGAAGAAAAGAATAAACCAATTTTCTCCGGCCTTCATGATGACTCTTCCAAAGTTTTCAAACTATAAAAGTCTAAGTACTAGGTTAAAAGTTATGTAATATTTTTTATGGAATATTTATAAGTGTTGAAAAAATCATAAATAAAATAATTGAGTCCAAAACTAATTGAGAAACCCAAAATCCAAAATAATTTGGACGGTGCGCGTTTTAATGTTTATTTGCTGCTTCTTCAGCTTTTGACACGTGGAAGCACCTTTGAGTTGCAATTTCTTGTTCAGTGCACATACATATAAATATTAATATAATATTCTATTTAATGCATTAAGATGTCTGCTTGATTTCCTTCTTTAATCCTTCGTCTTTTATTTGTTTTTGATCCAAATTTCTTCATCTTCATGTCAGATTAATCCTACAAATAAAATACACAATTTAGCATAATTTGTAAAATTTACGCTAAAAAGAACACATAAAAATACTAAATGTGAGGCAAATAATGACTAAAAATATATATTTTTGGCCTCACATCACCAGACTCAGACTACTATAGGCCGACCGGCTCAGCATGGTACTAATTTGTGTGGCGGTCAACGCCAAAAAAGATTCTATGTCTTACAGACTCGTTAGGAATAGGAGGGCTCTCCCGATATTGTGACTAGTCTGTTGAAAGTTTTTGAATTTGATATTTACGCATTGTTAGATCCTGGTGCTACTCTATCATTTGTTACTCCTTATTCTGCTATAAAATTTGTTGTTAGTCCCGAGATCTTGTTAGAGCTTTTTTTGGTCTATACTCTTGTTGGTGATTTAGTTTTGGATAAAAGAGTCTATAGAAATTGCTAGTCTCAGTTTTTCATAAAGTTACCTCAATCGATCTTGTAGAGCTTGATATGACCGCTTTTGATGCTATTCTTGGTATGGATTGGCTTCATGCATGTTATGCTTCTATATGTTGTAGAACCTATGTGGTTAAGTTTCAGTTTTCTAATAAGCAAGTCCTATAATGGAAGGGTAGTAATTTCGTGGTTAATGGTCAGTTCATCTCATACTTTAAAGATTGAAAAATGATTTCTAAGGGTTGCATATACCATCTAGTACGGGCTAGAGTTACTATCCCCGAGACTCTTATTCTTGAGTCAGTTGCAGTTGTTAATGAGTTTTTAAAATTGTTTACCGATGATCTTACCGGTATCCCTCCTAAAAGGGAGATAGACTTCAGTTTTTATCTTCTTCTCGATACCCAACCTATATCCATTCCTCCTTACCAAATGACTTGGGTCAAACTTAAGGAGTTAAAAGATCAGTTGAAAGAATTGTTGGTAAGGGTTTATAAGACCGAGTATCTCTCCATCGGGTGCTCCAGTCCTCTTAATTTGAAAGAACGATGCTTCTCTCTGTATGTATATTAATTATCGACAATTAAACATAGTCATGATTAAGAATAAGTATCCCATCCTAAGGATTGATGAATTGTTCGATCAACTTTAATGTGTAAATTATTTTTCTAAGATTGATCTTCGGTCGGGTTATCATCAACTCCGAGTAAGAGAATGTGACATATTGAAGACAACTTTTAGAACTCAAAATGGTCACTTTGAATTCTTAGTTATGTCTTTTGGACTATCGAATGCTCCTGCAATTTTTATGAATTTGATGAATAGTGTGTTCAAGCAATATTTGGATAGGTTTGTTATTATGTTCATTGATGATATTTTTGTCTATTCTCGGAGTGAGGAGGAGCATGTCGATCATTTAAGGATTGTGTTGCAAGTCCTCAAGGACCGTCAGTTATTTGCTAAGTTTAGAAAGTGTGAGTTTTGGTTGAGGCTAGTTGCTTTCCTTGGTCATATTGTCTCCGGTGAAGGTATTATGGTGGATCCAAGAAAACCGAGGTGATAAAGAATTGGTCTAGACCTTTGTCTCCTTCTGATATTCAAAGTTTCTTGGGCCTATTCGGTTATTATAAATGGTTTATGGAAGGGTTCTTCTCTATTGCATCACCCTTGACTACTTTGACTAAAAAAAGGTGAAATTTAAATGGTCTAAGGCATGTGAGAGAAACTTCCAAGAGTTGAAAGATAGGCTTACCTCCGCTCAAGTGTTGGCTTTACCAGAAGGATCTGATGGGTTTGTGGTATATTATGATGCTTCAAGGGTTGGTCTTGTTTGTGTTTTGATTCAAAATGGCAAGGTGATAATCTATGCTTCTAGGCAACTCAAAGTGCATGAAAAGAAACATCCGACTCATGACTTGGAGTTAGCAGCAGTTGTGTTTTCTTTGAAGATTTGGAGACATTATCTTTATAGTGTCCGTATGAATATATTCACCGACCATAAGAGTTTGCAATATGTGTTCAACCAATAGGACTTGAACATTCGACAAAGGAGATGTCTTGAGTTATTGAAGGATTATGGTACAGGTAAAGAGAATATGGTTGCCGATGCTCTTAGTAGATTGTCCATGAATAGTGTTTCCCATATTGAGGATGAAAAAAGGCGTAAGTTTTTGATATTCATAGACTATCTTGTTTGGTTGTTCGTTTGGTTGATTTTGAGAATGGTGGTGTTATTATCCAAAATGGTTTCAAATCGTCTCTTATGATGGATGTTAAGACAAAGCAAGATACTGTCCCTACTTTGGTTGATTTGAAGAAATTGGATGCCTCTAAATCCATTGAGGCTTTTTCCCAAGGGGGAGATGGTGTGCTTAGATATCAAGGCTAATTGTGTGTTCCTAATGTCGATGGATTGAGGGAAATAATTCTGTCCAAAACTCATAGTTTGTGGTATTCTATTCATTTGGGTTCCTCAAAAATGTGTACATGTTTGAGGAAAGTGTATTGGTGAAATGGTATAAAAAGGGATACTGCGGAGTTTGTGGCCAAGTATCATAATTGTCACTAAATTAAGGTTGAACATATATAATTAGGAGGTTTAGCCTAAGACATTGCCTATTTAAAAGTGGGAAGACTTGAATATGGACTTCATTACAGGTTTGCCTCATGCCCATAGGCAACATGATTTGATTTGGGTCGTCAATGATCGAATGACTAAGTCGGCGTATTTTCTTCTTTTAATACTTCCTATTCCGCTAAGGATTATGCTAGAATTTATATTCGAGAGTTGGTTAAGCTTTATGGTGTTCCTTTATCTATCATATTAGATCGAGGTACTCGATTTACTTTGCAGTTTTTGAGGTCATTCTTAATGGGTATTGGCACCCAACTTAGGTTTAATATAACTTTTCATCCCCAAATCTATGGTCAAGACAAACGTACTATTATGACCTTGGAAGACATGTTGAGAGCTTGTATAGTTGACTTTAAGGGTAATTGGGATGATCCTTTGTCATTGATCGAGTTTGCCTATAATAATAGTTACCATTCTTGTATCCAAATGGCTCTATTTGAGTGTTTATATGGTAGGAGATGTAGGTTTTCTGTTGGTTGGTTTGAAATTGGTAAAGTTTCCTTGATAGCATCTGCATGAGGCTATGGAAAAGGTTAGACTCATTATAGAAACATTCAAGACTACCCAAAACCAACAAAAGTCCTATTCATATGTAAAAAGAGAGGAGCTTGAATTTGAGGTTAATGATAGGGTTTACTTGAAAATCTCACTCATGAAGGGTATGATGCATTTTGGCAAGAAGGGGAAGCTTAGTCTCCGATATGTAGGCCTATATCAGATTCTAAGGCATTTAGGTAAGGTGGCATATAAGTTGGATTTGCCTTCGGAGTTGTCATCGGTTCACCCTGTGTTTTGTGTTTCATTATTGGAGAAGTGTATTGGTGATTCTAGCTCCATTGTGTCTTTGGACATCATTGGTGTGAAGCAGATTTCATCCTATGTAGAGGTTTTAATTGAAATTATAGAATGTCAAGTTCGAAAGTTGAGGAACAAGGAGGTGTCATCCGTTAAAGTGTCGTGGAGGAACCAAGAGGTTGAAGATGCTACCTGGGAGGCCTTGACCGATATGATATCACGATATCCTCATCTTTTTTCTTTCGCTCCAAGTTGAGGGATTAAGTTCCTTCATGATTGCTCCTTCAAATTCATGCGTTTCAGTCATTTTCATGTTTTCATATATATGCATGTTAACAAAATGAGTTTTAAAGTCATGTTTTAGCTTGGGATTAAATATTCCATGTTTTAAGCATCATCGCATTCAAATTGGGTTGATAGTCTCTTTCTGTACTCTGTTCATGCTAGCTTGAGTCTCATCCGAAGACGAATATTCCCAAAGGGGGAAGATATTATAAGATTCCGGAAGTTGGAAAGTTGGAAAAATAGAGTTGGGAAGGAATTTCTCAAAAATTGCAGCTTTTTGGACTTTACAGAGATCCTTCATAAACCGTACAAATGTTCACAATCTCTGGAGACTAATCGTTAAACCTGCCCAATGAGGAAATTGGACAAGTGACCTTATACGGAGGGACTTATTATCCATACAAATCCCTACGAACCGTTGATCCAACCTTAGAAAGGGGCCACTGGGAAGTGGCACAAGGAAGAACTATACAGACCCTTTACAGACCGTAAAAGGAACCATGAACAATAAAGGTATCTTGTGGGAATGATTAGGGAAAAGGATGGGCAAGGTGAGGTCTATGACCCGTATAGTTTTCCACGAACAGAAAGGTTGTCCATGAAACTCAACCCTAAGGATCTTGCAATGAGCCAACCTTCACGAAGACTTTTGCGACCTATAGAGAAGGTAACGATCTGTAGACCCTATCGTATAAAGAAAGGTTTCAATAGGTTGGTTAGGTTGTTATTCATGAGAGCCTTGACAACGAGTCATTTATTTTATATCCCTTAACCCATCCTTCAAGATTTTCCCTTTTACCAAACTTGACTCATCATTTCTACGGACAACTATACGGTCCGTATAAGTTTACATAGACCGTAGAAGTGGCCCGTAAAGTGTCCTCCCCCAGGTTTTAAGTCAAGGTTATTTGGGTATTTTTCCATTATTTCAATATTGTATTTGGACATTTTTGGGTGTTAATTCCTAGACTATTAACTACCCAAAACCCTTTTCCCTCATTCTCTCAACTACTCCCTAAATAAAATTTTCTCACTAGAATTCTCCCCTAAGGCTATCTTCTTCCTCAAGCTGTAAGGGTTCCAAGGATATTCAAGTTCAAGCCTCCCAATTTCAAGTTCATTTATGGATTTGATTAATCAAGGTATTTGGGAATTCATCCATGGATCTTCTTCCATCTATGAAGTCCCAAGTCTTTCGCAATTCTCTTTCTATGAATTTCATCTAAAACCTAGTTTTGATCAATTTGCATTGGGTCAATTCAATTATGCTTTTATTAAATTATAATGATCTAATCATGCATAATTTTAATTCAATTACATGATTTCAATGAATTTTTACAAGGACCTATGCATTATTCTGTGAATTTCAAGTTTGGACTATGGATTTATGATCATGAATTTTATGAAGTACCATATATGATTTATGAAAGTTATGTATTATGATTCAAGTATGTTTTTAAGTATAAAACCATGAGTTGCGAAAGTTTTTCTCACAATATGCAAGATATCATGATTTGGATACTTAGAATGGTAAGTATCCACAAGTTCAAGTTATGATCATGATTTTCAAGGCGTTATTCTTATGATATATTTTCATGAATGTTGGATTGGTTAATTTACCTTTCCTAGTGACTATTTTTTATATATTCTGTTGGGATAGCATCGAGCGAACATCGTGGTGGGGATACACAAGAGAACCCTTGTAGCAACTGTTAGTTTTAAAACTATACGCCATCGAAGGTGCCTATATGACTTAGCTAGTGGATCCATATATAGCTCATGTTCTTACTTATATGGAGTCTACCTTGGCAAGTAGCCCCTTTCTTCTTGGTATGGGAGTTACATTAGATTCCATGTTATAGCTCACATGGTCTTACATGTCGATTAAAGTTGATATCCCACATATGTAAATGCTATATCTACAATTTTTAATGATATTTTTGGATGCATTGACCTTATGAAATGATTTCAAGTTTTATTCATGTTTTCTAAATATTAGTTATGCATCACATGTTCATATTGATTATGTCCTGTTGTTCTTGTTCATTCATGCTTCTTACATACATATTACATTTCATCTACGAACGCATACTTATGCCTATATTGTATCATAATGCAGGATCCGACGATCGTCACCCACATCCCGTTTGTGGCTAGAGCTTGAGCTGCTACTTTTATTGTTGGGATACGACATTTACGATTTATTATGTTTTCTCGTGACTTTTACTCCTTATGATGGTGAGATAGGAATGTGTCCTATGCCCCATCTAGACTAGTAGAAGCATGTTAAATTTGTCATGGAGTCTATGTTGTCCCGTTATTCGGAGATTTTAACTTTCTGTTCCCTTATGATGAGATTTTCTTATTGAGACTTTTATTTTGCATTCATGATGTCTTTTGTTATATTCTCATTCACCTTATGTATGCTCATGTATGATATGTCAAGAGGCTTGGTTGGGGTCTCTCGGGATCCTAATTATTGTGTCACATCTAGGGCCTAGCTTGGGTCGTGACAACTATCAAATATATGTCCCTTGGTTTCTTCTGAACACCAAGATATTTCAAATAAAATACTAAACATTAATTTAGTAGATAGACTATCCCTAGGTCACATTATTTATGAGAAATTACTCGGATTATCCCATCCCTGGATCTAACCTGTAGAGTAATTTCTTCAAGTCCTCACTATTGAGTCTTACCCAACTCCATTCTAATTTTCCAAGCCAAAATGGGTTAGAGATATCAATCAATATTTGCAACCACTAATTTTTTGGATTAAAATTTTAAGACTACAATAGATCCATGTCATACAATCAATTTTAGAGAAGATTATTCAAACCCATTCGGGTTTTTACACCCCCATCTAGCAAATACAACCCTGGCTAATGATTTAGCTAATCATAAAACAAGGAATAAAGAAAATACCCATAAAGGAAATCTTCATTCCATGCTAAAATGATGAATAGAATCTGAATCCAAGCTTTGGATTATACAATATTGAAAGTTTCTTTGTCTACAAGCTAAGAGTTCTTCATTATGGCTATGAAGACTTCAAGTAAATTCACTCAAGCTTTCCATCAAAACTCTCAAGTTCTTCCAAATTATTTGGTTTTCTCACTTAAGGGATGTGGGTATTGATTCATGGATTCTTTCATCCATGAAGCCCAATCAATTTCACAAGTTTTCTATCAAATTAAAGTATGTATTTTATGCGTATTATGATCTCTAGTCCAATTGAATGAATTATGATTCAAATTATGATTATGAGTCTATTTTGATATAAATTGATGGTTATTGCATTGAATTGAATAGTTTTTCCATGAATTCTCCTATATTGATCTCTAGGGTTTATGATGTAAATTATGGATATTTTCAATTATACTTCCTAATGATATCATCCTTATGAATTATGTATGGGCTGATAGAAGGTATATGATCATGCATGTTTCCAAGTAAATTTCATGATTTATAAATTAAGTGATTATGCAATTGAGTTTTAGTCTAAGTTCAAGGTATGAATTTCATGCAAGTTATAAAGTAAGATGACATAGGTCCCTATGTAGTGACCTAGTATCTAATTATATGAATTATGCAAATATGATTGTAATGATGAATGGACAATTCACACATTACAAGTATGTTATGAAAATGAGCTACTCTATGATTTCAAACCTATTATCATGACTACGATTTATGTAATTATGATTTCTATGTTATGTATGTATTCCATGGGATTTGACTTAGCACCGAGTGGACTTGAGGTGTAGGACCTACCAAAAGACCTAGTAGCAACCTCATGTCTCTTAAACTACGTGCCACCATAGGTTGCGTTCATGGCCTAGCTATTGGATCCACATATAGCGTATCTATGATTCACCTAGAGAGGTGGAGTCTAACTTTGCAAGTAGATTTCCCTTTTTCTTTATTGTATGGGGAGACAACAGGATTCCATGTTATAGCTCTCGTGGTCTTATTATCGATTGTGGTCCTATCCCACATATATACGACCTCATATGTATTTTCATGATCTAAATTATGCTTTTTTAATGTTTTGGTCATTATGATTTTCTCATGACTTTACTCACTTCATCTTATCATGCGTTTTACTTGACCATTGCATTCCATAATTTACGTTTCATTTCATGCCCTCATACTTAGTACATTCTAACGTACTAATGCATACTCTTTGCCTACATTGTCTCATAATATAGGGATTGAGATTCAGGATCATATTCATCCATGGGGCTAGTTAAGCTTTCCTATTCGGCGGTGTTTGTGGTGAGTCCTCATTTATCGAGGACTAGTCATCGAGTTGTTTATTGGTTTTCAAAGGCTTTTCTTATGTTTTATATTGAGGGTGAGCTAGGGATATGTCTTAGCCCACGCCCATGCTCATGAGTAGAGGCATCTAGTTGTACAAATGTTTCGAGTGTTTGTTGTCATGTGACATTCTTATTTACTATTCATGGTTTAGACTCTCTTATGATGTTTTCTCTTTTACTTTACCTTATGTATGCTTATGATATGTACAAGAGGCTTGGTTGGAGCCCTTCGGGGTTTCGATTGCCGTGTTATGAAAGTCGTTGGACTTATCCAACAAGGGATTCGTGGAATTTCTGTGGATTGCGACTAGGTCCTAGGTCGGGTCGTGACATTTTTACAACCGTTAAAAAGCAATCAAATGGAAGGGAAAAACAACACATGCATAAAAAATATTCAAGAATCACTTTTAAATTAGCTTACTTCGATAATTCATCATGGTTCCCACTAATCTAGTAATGCAATTTAGCTATTCATAATTTGAAAATCACAATTTAGAAATTATAGACAAAATCTTAATTATGAACTTGCAAATTAAATTGAATAAACTTAGAATCTTAAATTCTCTAAGAAAATTTAATAAAAATAGAGAAGAAAAGAATATTTAATTTTCTCCAACCTTCACAGCAACTCCTTCCAAAGTTCCCAAGCTATAAAATTCTATGTCCTAGGTTATGTGTTAGTTGTAAGTTGTATGTTCATTTCCTAAAAATTATTTTTTGTGTACTATTTATAGATGTAGAAAAACCCAATTAAACTAATTGAGTCCAAAATAAATTAGAAAATCCAAAACCAAAATGAATTGGGTTACTATACGCCGACTTCAATTTCTCTTGCTACTTCAATGGTTGCCACATGGCAGAATGCACATACATAAGTCCCCTTCTCTTTTTTTTTCCAATTTTTGCATATATAAATATATTATTTTATTAAATTTAATCCATTAAGCTGCCTTCTTGATTTCCTTCTATGATTTCTTGTTTTTAATTCATTTGTGCTCCAAATTTCTCCATCTTCACATTATTTTATTCTGCAAATAAAATAACCAATATAAGAATAATACATAAAATTCATGCTAAAAACGATAATGAAAAGATTTAATGTGAGGTAAATAATAATTAAATATATATATTTTTGGCCTCACATCACATAGATGGTTACTGCCTCAGAGGGATGTAGGCATGATTTGGATCAATCTAGACCTTATGAGGAAGAGGGATAGTAGGGTCAATGGTAAGGTCGATACGACCTGATGGAGGAACCACCTCCCATCTGTTGGACATTTTCATAAGACTATGATATGAGAACATGGGGTACGGATTACTAAATGATGCCTGTGGGAGCGTACACCCTTGATGATGTGCGGTTGCTTGTGGTGTTGGTGTTGTTTGTCCTTTTCCAACATCGAGATCATGCGTTTCATTGTCACTATGAACACCATTACACCTCCAATCATCTGGTGGTTTGCAACAGTTGGTGTGGGCTCAAAGTCACTAACTGACATGTTCAAATTGAGTTCTCTAGGGAGAGGGATCGGTGGTGGAGGAGGTCTAGGATTGCGCAATATTTCTACTTTCTTTTCTAATACGTCTACTTTCTTGCAAACTCTTCTCATAGATTTGTATAACAACATCATTATGTTTGTTAGTTAATTACTATGCTCTTCGGCCATTACTGCTAATATGGCAAATTCTCGATTAGAAGGTCTTAAAGAAGAAATAGATGTCATGGCGATTGGAGATGCTGCAATTGGCCTCCTTTGATGTCCAATCGGTGCATATTTATTCCAATTATTTTTATGTCACCACCGGTCTGATTTGAAGAAGCTTGTCTCCCCCTTGTATGTATGTGCATCCCGAATCCATGCATAGGAATGTAATCATTGTCGGGTAGGGTAGAACTCCTATATATTTTTAAGCCACCCGCTTAATTTGTTTTGCCATAATTTTATACACAAAAACTTCATTTCTTGTCATGAGGTGAGCAATCAAATCTACAACTTCTATCGAAATATGAATTGTATTTCTTGAAGGCATTTGACTCCTTTGCACAAAATCAAACTAGACTTTTGCCTTGGGGAGGAGGTCTTGTCGCTTAATTTTGCTACTGTCTCTTTCCCATCTTGGAAAACCTATAGAAATGATTTTGGCTTCCCATGCATATTGATTTCGCAATGTTTCCTTATGGTTGGTCGAACTTATTTCCAAAACTGGAATATCTAGCCACCAGAAAGTGTAAATTGCTGCTAGAATAATAGGAACTTCTTTCCCCCTTACTAACATCATTGTTATGGAGGGGCTTTCCTCTTTGCATTTCTATTGAGCCTACTGATCTATTTGTTCGGGGCGTGAAGCATAGAATTCCCATACCATTTCTGGAAGATACTGATCCCAAGAAGTTAAAATGAGATGCCACTCTCATTTCTCCAGTTGCATAGATACATTGGAAAAGTCTTCCTTAAAAGATTCAACATCCAAAACTGCATCAGTGTATGCTTGCTTTTAAATCAATGATAGTGGGTTTCTATTTTAAAATTCCAAACTGTACTTGTTGTGTGGGTTGGTTCAGTTGTATGATGGGCCTCCTACTAGATACAGTCATGGTACAGTGAGATGCTAAATGAAAAAGAGAAACAAACTATAGAAGTTAATAAAAAAAGAGAAAAATACATAAGTGGAAAAAAAAGAATAAAGAAATTAAAGCTCAAGTTAGGCGGACGTTGGACCGATGCTTCACAAGTGCGAGATCGTTAACTGCTGATGCAAATACCGCTTTTAATTAGAGGACTGACAAGAAATTATGTGATCCAATATCACACCAGCATTTCATCAATGGAGACCTATGGCTCGCAAGTGAAACGCCAGTGGACAATTTGGGAACATGAGTTCCTTCATTAAACCGGTGCTGCACCTGCGAAACATAGCGCAACAGTTGTGAAGGACAGGTGCTTCAAAGTCACTTCTTACAACTAAAAATGATCGATTTTAGTTCAACACCTTCAAAAATCAACTCCAATGGGTACTCAGACTTCCCCAAAAGACACAAGAAAAGTTTCATCACATTTTGATGATTCTCCTCAAGAAGGGCGTTACCCGTCTATCATTGGGAATCATAAATCTCACAAGCAAGAAATATATGCATTGTATGCACACTACATGAGCACTCATTCACAATTTCATCCTTACCAACATATAAAAATTACTCACATTAGTTCACAAATACAAGGTAATGCTACTCTTTCACAAATTTTGCTCAAAAATCAAAGATTCACATAATGGAAATTTTTACCTTAGATTCCATCATAGAATAATTTCATGCACTACATAAATACAATGGGTTACTTAGACTTCACACAAAAACTCAGATTTGAAGCCAAATATGGTCAATTTTCCATGCTAAACATCATACCCAAAAAAGATAACTTCAGATCTAGCAATTTTAAGCACTAAAAACTCTTTTTCAAACATAAAATTTTAAGTTTTACAAAGTGGGTTTTGAAGCAAAGCTTAGTTTAAGCATGAAATTCTTAACAATATGGATCTCAAAATTTCATAAATAGAGTAACATACCAGATTTTTGAAGATAAAAGGAAGAAAAGTAAGAGCTTCAATGAAGGTTCCTATCAACCTTGACTCAAGAACTTCTTCAAAAATTGATATTCGGATTTTGTAGAGGGTTTTTTGGTTTTGAGAATAAGAAAAGGGTTTATTCAGTGAGAGGAAGTGGACAGAGTTAATGGGTAGTTGAGGAGTTGAAGCGTTTTAGAGGGAGGAAGTGAATGTGGGTGTAGAGGTTTAAGGGAGAATGAATGAGGAAGAAGATGAAGGGTTTAAGGATTTTGGGAAAATGTAGTCAAAACTAACTTTAATTCATCCAAGAGTCAAAGTTAAACCTCTTCACACTTACCTGCTTGCTCGTGATTAGCCAGACGTCAATGACAACTTGAGAGACATTGAACACAATTCAAGAAACTACCTTAAATAGGTCAGTGCACTGATTTGCACCGACGCTTTGACTGGCATTGTATAATTTTCAATTGACAATTCACTGGTTAAATATAGATTTCAATTTTTCTTCCCAATGGTCTATTTAGAATTTGCATTTTACTGGCCGTGTGTAATGTCGAGGAAATGACCCTTCATGTCATTTTCCTAATATTGCTTCTATTTCATCGTTTAGAGCATTTCTATAGTGATCCTAGGTTATTTATGATATACTAGCGACGATAGCGCGGTCGCTTGATCGTTCGTTTGGATTTTAGACCCGTTTCCCCATTTTGAAGCTTTTATAACTTGAAAAGTTAATTTCGGTCATAATTTTAGGAAAGTGACCTTAGAAAGGATTTGACGGTTCCATCATCCCTGAAATGGCCAAATTAGGCAAATAGTATAATTGGTACGAGTACCGAGGTAATCGGTATGAGTTGAGGCTATTTGACGCTTTTGTCTTTGAAATTTGGCCCATGGTTGACTCTAGTCAACATTCTTGAAAAGCATGCTTAAATGAAAATTTTGACAGTGTGGTTAGCTCCGGATTGTCGAGTTTGGTCTAGAATGACCCTTCTTTGCTTTCCAAGACTTTCGGTCTAATCTCGAGGTATGGTGTAGAATTTTGCCCAAAATAAACCTGGGTATAGGACACACTTTCATTCGTAATGACCTCATATAGAAATTTTAATTGTGCCATTGAGTCAGAAACATAAAATTGGTGGGGTAACATATCTCATTTGCACGCAGGGATTCCGAATGAATTTTTAGCACCCCTTCGGAATATTTGAACTTGAGAAATATGAGCATTTTACCTGATATCTGGTGTAGCCAAAATTGTTATCTGCGATCATGGGACCTTGGTCACATTCAAGAGGTCCAGTAAATTAAAATCTGCATTCGTAGGACTAGAGCCGCGTTCGCGGAGGTGTGTGTGGTTGGCCTCCACATTCCATTTGCGGTGATGTGATACTTTTGCCTCCGTGTTCGCGAGCCTATGGCCACGTTCACGAAGTCCAAGCTTCTTGACCTCTGCGTTCTCAGGCCACTTGGGCCGCGTTCGCGAAGGCCAAATCTTGGTCTTTTAATAAAAGACAAGTACGAAATTTCTGCATCACTTCTAAGTTTCAACATCAATTTCTCCTTCAATACAGGACCATATTTGGAAATTTAAGGATCTAAATTCAAGAGAATTTTGTGGGAAATCTATTGGTAAGCTCAGAATCTTGAGAGGAGGCTTCGTGTGAGGTAAGTTTACGAATTTAGCTACTAATTTTGGTAATTTTGGAGAATTGTATCTTGGACAATTTAGCTCTATTTTTAGTGATTTTTAGGCTATATTGTGGGGATTTTTGCAAGGAACATCATGGTATGTTTGGTTTGGGCCATGAAGGTGTCGTTTGTTGGAAATAACTGCATAAAGGTGCTGCCATTTTCATCTCTTTAGCTTAAAATTTGGGAAATGTTTTGCATGATCATCTTGCATTGTTTTTCCACCCCGAATTGTGTTGTAATGTGATCCTTGAGCTTAGGCTGTTGTTTAGAACCTATTTTTGGGGTTAGTTTCAAAATTTTGGATTCAAATCCCACATTTCCCTATTTTAGACCCCTAAATTGGTCAATCTCCAAAAATTATGAAATTAGTGTTTGAATGACCATAATGATGTTGCGATTCTATTTTTGATAGCGTGGCAGCGTTTCGAGGACGTTCGGAAGAGAAAAGCTCTGGCAGAGTGATTTAAAGCACGCATGTTCAGCCTACATGTAGGTTACGACTTTCTTTTCTTTATATTGAGCCTGAATGTGTGTAAGCATGTTGAAGTAGATTAAATTTGGTTTGGGTAGCTTATTTGTATATTTTAGGTGTTAGCAATTTTATTTTAGGCTTTTATCGGGTTTTGGGAAATTGGAAGCATGTGTTCCTTACCGTTATTTGTTGGTATTGTAAGAAGAGTTGAATGCATGTGTTGTTGATGTTATGAAGCATGTTTGCCTTAGTATAGGTTGTAAACTTGCCTTATTTGCCTCAGCATCGCTCCGACAGGCATACATCCTTATAGAATGGTGTAGCTAGATAGTGCCTAATAGTTGGCCTTAGCTAGGCGGTAACCTTGCTTTAATGAGTACCCTTATCCATACCTTGGCATGATTGTGACTTTCAAAATATGTCAGGAAACACTAGACTATGTGAGCATTCATTTTAGGCTCTGGATCGAGCTTGGTGGCATATTAGTTCACTCATTAGAAATGAGATTCTCTGAACTATTATCGTCCAGTTGGAAAGGAGAATATTCGGCACCTTAGGATAATTATCTGTGAGCATCCGGGTGTCCAGACCCGACCTCTGTTCTGAATTTCCATCGGGGTGTATCCGAGTACCTAGCCCCTCCTTTTGCCGACTTGCTTATATGGCAAGCATCTGGGTACCTTGCCCCAACCTCGACCGTACCAATATATTATGGCAAGCATCCGGGTACCCAGCCCCTGCCTTGTCCGTACTGATGCATTACAATGAGCATCCGAGTACCCAGCCTCGGCCTCGACCCCCTTGAATACTTAGGCGAGCATCTGGGTCCCTGTCCTAACCTTGACCCCTTAAGCATTCCTGGTTCATCGATTCTTGGAGATTCTTGGTTCGAAAATGAAAAGGGTCTTCGATTCTTAGCATTACAGATTCTTGGTTCCTAGCCTTAGTAGTTGTAACTATTTTATGTACTCGACGGGCATATGGGGGTTTATTCGGGTTTTTATTTTAACTTGTGCACACGTGTCTCAACTGGGCTTATGGGGGGCCAGTTGGGTGTAGATAACTATAGTTCTCTTAGCTAGTACTTTTACCACCTTAGATGCTTATTATGATTCATGTTTAGTCTTATTCCTCTTTTTCATATTGTTCTTACCTTTTCTGCTCAGTCGACCTATGATGCCTAGTTGGTACCTGTTGTCTTGGTACTCATATTACACTTTGCACCTACTTTTGTGATGCAGTACCGAGCATCATCCACTGTCGCGGATAGATCGAGCATGTTGCAGTCAGCTCTGGAGACCAGGGTGAGCATTTGCTGTTTTGAGATCATTTCTGTCTCCTTCAGCTTGGATGGCCCGTCTTATGCATTTCTGAGACTAGCCAGTTGATGTGTATATTTTTGGTCCACTTTTGGGACTTCCACTCATAATTTGTGTATTAGCAGCTCTGTACTTGTGACCTCCAGGTTCTGGAAGGGATCCTTAGTTATATATATCAGGTTTTAGTTTTGTTTTTGCTTATTTACTTTGTCTATGTTAGAATTTCCTGTTCATGATTAGTTTCTGCCCTTAAACCCATTACTTGCCATTCCAGGTTATGGGTTGGCTTACCTACTGGTGGGTTATAGTAGGTGCTATCATGACCTGAGAAATTGGGTCGTGACAGTCGAACGACATTACGCTTGTCTAATGTATATGGCCATCGTTCTCGATTTCCACCTTTTATGCTTGGGATCCCATTTTCACTCCTAAAACACACCAAAAATTACAAAAGTTAAGTAAAAACAAAATTAGAAAACTTGGGTCGCCTCCCAAGAAGCTCTTAATTTAACATCACGGCATGACACAATTACCTCACATCACTAAATATTGGGTGGTTTTCCTCTTGTGGATCTTCTACCTGCTCATCCATTGATTTATTTACCGATACAACTCTGTACATATTAGGTGGCCTCATGGGCACACACACCTTTAACTTTATGGATTCATTTCCAACTTGAAATTGTAGTTCTCCAAGCTCCACGTCCACTAATTCTCTTCCCATAGCAAGTAATGGTTGTCCTAAGATGATAGGCACCTTTATGTTAACTTCACAATCTTTCACAACAAAATTTACCTACAAAATAAACTTATCTACTTTGACAAGCACGTCTAATAGTATACCAACCGGTCCTTTTATAAAATGATGTGCCATCAACAATCTCATTGGAGTGGTTTGGGATTCCCAAGACCCAACTTCTTGAAAATCAAGAGGGGTATCAAATTGATGTGCTAGCTGACATTGGGCATATTTATATGCCTAATAGCCACGTGGAACCCACATTTTTAGCTCATTTTGAGAGTAAATCCCATGTTGTTGATAGTATTGTAGTTATAATTATGTGTTTGTACTAACCAACGTGATTAGGTTATTATAGGTTGGAAATCATACAAAATGAATTAAAAATGACAAAAACGGAAGTTGAGATTAAACAGGAGCTAAAAACTTAAGGATGGAGTGCTGATTTTCTGAAGAACCCATGCCCGTAGGGGCTTCACATCGTAGAACTGGGAAGTGAAATTTGGAACGAGAAAGAATTTGAAACAATGAAGTCTGTAGTGTGTCCGCATTGCGGAGAAGTGTCATTTTGTAGAACCTGAAGAAATAAAACACTTTTGTGTCACGGACTTGCGATGTGAATTTTGGTCGTATTTTTCCAACTCTATAAAAAGACAAGCCTTTATTATTTTTATTTGGTTCTTTTTCTAATTCAATGGAGAGACGACTTGATGACTTCTCGTCAAGAATATTAGGGTTTATTTCTACTTTTTTCATATTTTGAATTCTTAGATGATTATTGGACGATCTATTGTTATGAATCAAATTATGAGTAGCTAAACTCTCTTGTTATGGGGTTGTGTCTATGAGTGATGGTTTAATATTAATTTTTTTGGTGAAGATAGGTTATCAGTTAAAGTTATTCTTTTGTTCGTGCTTTTACTATTTTGATGCCCGATCAACATTAAAATACATTTCTTGTCTGCTCTTGAACTCTAGAGAGGAATTGACGGATAGAACAAGAAATGCAAGGAGCACGTTCGTTCTAGGGTAGAACTTAGAGTGATTCGTATCTAGGATAAAGATATACCTAGTATACCACATTTGGTTACCATGGTTGGTTTATTCTATCCCCACTCAACGATGTAGTTAGACTGTCAATTGTAGTAGGCAACTAGAGGTCGAGAGATCATAATTTTTAAAATTAACCTTGCAAATTAGTTGCTTGATGACCTATCAGATTCTAAAGTAAGAGATATTATAATTGAACTCATGCTAAGATGCAGCCCTGGAATTTCTCGAGTCTTTGACAAACTCCACTTAAAATTGAGTCAACTGTTAGTTATCTTAATTAATTTAATTAGTGAAAATTGTTAGTATAAATCACCATTCAAAATTTTCTCACACTCGTGCATTTAATTATAGTTGCACTGAAAATTAGTTATTTGTTGAGTTAAAGTCCTTTGGGTTTGATAATCCAACTTGAAAGAGCCACTATATTACTTGGTTGACTGCGTACACTTGAGTGTGCTATTAGCAATAAGTTTTTGGCACCATTGCCGAGGACTTTAAAAATTAACAGATATTTTATTTTCAAGTTTCTTGATTACTTGTGCAAGTGTTAACTTGATCTTAGTTGTCATTCCTTGAAAGTAACTCATGTAACTACATTGAGAGAGACGGAGAAATTGAGAGCCGTTGGCTGAGCCTGAATGATTTATGTACCATCAAAGGAGATAAGGCTCTGCAAGATCCTGAGCCTCAAATCTAGTATGAACAAGATATGCATATTGAAATGGAAGCTAGGACCATTCGTGATATGACAATCCCACTCAAAACAAATGTTACATCTAGCTTTCAGAAACCAAGAATTGTGGGTAGATTTGAGCTGAAACAGAACATGGTGCAACTTTTCACACCAATGGAAAGTTTGCCGGTTTATCTCATGAAGATCCTCAAGTGCATATCCAGAATTGTTTGGAAATCAGTGATAATTATATGTCAACTGGGTATCTCCTGACTATGTGAGGCTCACTTTGTTTCCCACTTTCCCTTCTCTCTTTTAGGTGAAGCAACATGGTGGTTGAAGTCGGAGACAACAAACTCCATTACCTCATGGGATGATCATGCTCGTAAGTTCTTAGTAGGTCTTCCCTTCAGGGAAAATGACTAAGCTAAGGAGTGAGATAATGAGCTTCAAACTAAGGGGAGGAGAGAATCTATACCAATCTTGGGATAGGTTTAAATCATTATTGATAAGTTGCCTACATAACCACCATACTAACTGTAAGATCAATGAAGTGGAAAAGTCAAAGCAAGGAGAAAAGTTGCAAAAAATATACTGGTGTAGGTTCCTATAAGATAATCTACTGACCGTAGGAAGCTCTATGGGCCATAGAAGGCATTCATAAGGATCCTAGCACTTAGGAAAAATTTAAGTTTTGAGATGAGTTGAGTTTACGGCCCGTAGAGAGGGTGACGAGTCGTAGAAATTGCTCGTAAGGATGGTGCTGAAGAAGGGAAAATTCTCTAAGTATAGACTCACCCTAAGAGGGGTTCCTCTGGAGCATAGGAAGGACCCATAGGTGAGGTTAAAAAATCAGTAAGAACATTAATGGGTGATAGGTCGGACTTGTAAAAGGGTTACTGAAGTTGGTACATTTTAGGGTTTCGAAACTTTTACTACGAATAAGAAGTATGATCGACAGACCGTAGACCCCACTCGTAGGATGAGTCCTGGGTTTTTGGATTTTTGGCCAAGTGTTGGAGTATTGACGACCCCTTCCTTTGAGCTGTAAGACCACCTATGACCCATATCTCCTCGCCCGTAGGTCCCTCCGTCCAGATTTAATAAAGGGCGTTTTGATCTTTTCCCATTATTTTTTCTATGCATCTAGACATTTTGGGGTATTATGCAAAGCCTATAACTACCTATAACCTTCAAATTCCCACCATTCCCTCTTATTTTCTCAAAATCACTCCAAGACATCAAGGATTCTCTCTCAAAAGGCTCTTCTTCATCATCAAGTTAAGGTTCTAAGGTTTAAAGTTTTTCTTAAGAATTTCAAGTCAATTTTCATCAAGGTATTGGGAATTCATTCATGGATCCTTTCCATTCATGGAGTCCCAAAGGTTTCCTCTATTTTCTATCAATTTTAATTCTCCAAATTCTAAGGTTTTGATCAAGTTTCATCGAGTCAATTCAATTATGCTTCTACTTAGAGACTATTTGGATAAGCTTTTTTACAGCTACTTATAAGCTGAAAACTGCTTATTATAAGTTAAAAAAAACTGGGGTAACCCAACTTATTTTTTTGTCTTATAAGCTATTTTTAGCTTATAAACTGTTTTAGATAAGTTACGTCAAACAAATCCAATTATTTTCTGGGGCTTATTTTAAGCACAAAATAACTTTACGTTGGACAGTCAAACACTCAAAAAAGTTGAAAATAACTTATAAGCAACTTATAAGCTAATCCAATCAGGCTCTTAGTCCTAATACCCTATTCATGAGTCATTTCAATTGAATTACATGTTTTCAAGGTATTTTACAATGACCCATGCATTATGCTATCAAATTCAAGTATGAATTATAGATTTATAATCATGAAGTTTATGAATTCTCATGTGTGATTTATGAAACTATGTATTCTGATTCAAGTATTTTTCAAGTGTAAAATCATGAATTGTGAAAGGTGTTCTCACAATATGCCAGTTCTGATGATATGGATGTTTAGAAAGGTAATTATCCACAAGTTCAAGTTATGATCATTATTTTCAAGGAGCTATTCTTATGTTATATTAGTTCCAAAACTACGTGTCACCGTAAGTTAATGTTGCGTCCAAACGCACACGCGAGTGTATGCGGTCGTGCAAGTAATAAAGTGACTCTTTTTTGGACCCGAATGTCGAACCCACAAGGACTTGTTAATTAACTATTTTACTAAAATATATTAAATATAAATATTTATCTAAGCAAGCTAAAAGAGTTCTACTAATAATTATAAGCTAACAAGTGCAAGAAGTAAATAATGAAATATACTTACAATGATTGAGAAAAATCCCAGGGCTGCAGCGTAGCATGAGTTTAGGCATAATATCTTTTACTTTAGAATCCGATAGGTTATCAAGCTATTGATTTACAAGGTTTATTTTATTATCATAATCTCCCGACCTCTAATCTCCTACCACAGTTGACAGTCTAACTACATCATTCGGCAGAGATAAACATGAACCAACCATGGAGCATTAGCTATTATCTTTTTTATTAACCAAACATGGTTTATATGTATGTGTCACGGGCAATCTATACACGAATCATCCTAATTAACCCTAGAACAAATATGTTCCCTACATTCCATGTTCTATCTCCTATCCATCTTCCGAATTCAAGGTAGACAACAAATTTATCCTAATGTTGGCCACACATTAAAATAGTAAAATCAAGAATAGAAGAATACCTTTAAATAATAACCAAGCTTCATTCAAAGAAATTAATATTAAACCATCACTTGTAGCCGCAGCTCCAGAACAAGGGTGTTTAGCTACTAGGTCAAATTTTTTTTTAAAAAAAATAAATTTTATGTAATATTTTGGCTTCACATCACCACCCCACACTTGAACTTTTGCCCGTCCTCTAGGAACTATTAAAGCTCATCAAATAAATCAAACTAGGACCACCACCACTTTGATTGATACAATATATTAGGCCATACAAAAATTCAGAAACATCAAGTATAATTTCTAACCTCCTAGCCTCAATGAATGACTCTAACTCATCAAATTTAAGCTTGATCACCTACTCCATCATAAAGATAATAAAATCACCTATCTATCATGAAATAAGTTCCCTCACAAGAAAAAAATAGTCCACACATTCAATTTAAGAATTGAATATAAATTAAAGACTTAGCATCGAATAACAACTCTCACACTCACAAATTTTTTTAGGCCAGGTGGGATAGGGGAGCAGTCGAGCGTGATGTATGCACAAGGAACCATAGGCTTGCCCATTATGTAAATCTCCACTAATTAAATATGTTCGAATATAATCCAATAGGACTTTTAATGGGGTGTAATGTAGGCTAGGGGACGGGTAGGAAACCTATATAATAGTGACTTACACTTCTCTAAGCACTTTGCATTTTAAGACTTCACCCGTTACTTTCTTCTGTTTATTTTTAGCTCTCTCTTCAATAATTATTTCACTAGTAATTTCATCTCATCAACAACGTTTCACTATTTGTTTTCTAACCAATTTTTGTTTTTTTTCTTTCCATGTCACATTCTTTCAAAAAGGGATTTTTCATCACTTTGGAGCTATCATTGATTAACTTTTGCATTCAACCATCCCCATTATTGAAATTTAACAATTATAATAAGTCTATGCTATAGTGTTGTAAGACCCAGAAGTCCAAAAGTTGGACCTAAGGAGAAATTCTCAAATTCCATACTGACTTAATGTTTACGAGTCACTCTACGACTTATGGAACTTTTCACAACTCGTAAGAGTGAGTCGTAGAGTGACCTCTTGAGTATTGTTCAGTGCCCCCCTTAGGAGAGGTTCTACGACTCAACAGGATGAGTCGTCGTCTTGTTGACGAGTCATAAGAATGACTCATTTGTTAAAGTTTGAAGACTCAAAGTTTGTAGGTTTCAACACCTGCAGGACGAATCCAAATGATAACTCATAGTCATGAAGATGAGTCATAGGCATGACTTGTATAAAAACTTTAGAGACTTAAGTTCAGGAACCAACTCGTAGGGTATACTTTTGGATTAATTGAAGGGTAGTTATGTCATTTTCTAAATTTGTTCAATGAACCTAGACACAATTATGGCTAATTTCAAGCCTTTATCTACCCAATCCTTTGAAGTTTCCCTCATTCTAAATCATTCATCTAAATACTTCTAAGGCAAGAACTCAATTCTCTCAAGGTTTGTCGCTAAGTTTCAAGCCAGAATTTGGAATTTTGTCAAGGTTTTTTCTCAAATTCTAAATTAATTCAATCAAGGTATGTGAGATTGATCCATGGGTTCCTTTCACTCATAGAGTCCCAAAGTTTTCTCTAAGTTTTCCTCAATTTTCAATGGTTTATTAACCCTAGTTTTGATGAAATTCATTGTGTTATTCCAAATTTATTTCAAATTATTATCAATGATTATTCTAAGCATGTTTTTACATGAATTTCATGATTTTAAGTTGAATTTGAATGTCCATGCATAAAGCTAACTCCAAGTTATGAGTATGAAGTTAGAGATGATTTTTATGAGTTGATTATGAGTTCAATGATCTTCAAAGACCATTTTCATGAATAAAGTTGAGATTATGATTTGATGATGAAGTTATGATGATGATAAATTATGATCAAAGATAGTTATTATGGTGTGATAAGTATAATTCTTACACAATCCTGTTTAAAGATGGTTATAAGGACAATTCTCACTGAAGTTCTGGATTCCTATGAATCACTAAAGTTAACGAGCTACTTCTAATATGTTTTACAAAAATGGATTAATAGGTAATTACTATCTTTCCCTATAATGTTTATGGTCATGTTTTAATGAATTTCGTTGGGATATTGACTAAGTACTGAGTAGGAATTATAGGTGGGGTTCGGTTTGATAATGCAATTAGTTACCCAAAGGAATCCTAGTAGCAACCTACAGTCCCAAATTACATTGCCTACGCCTAGCTAGTGAATCCACATATAGCATAGTTAAGTTGAGTTAAGTACCATGAAGGAGTATACCTGACAAGGTAGCCTCCCCCTTCTTGATGTGGATATCTTCGGATTCCATGTTATAGCTCGCATGGTCTTAAGACGTCGGTTAAAATTCTTATCCACACAAGTTGAATGTTAAGCTATGAGAATTACTATGAAGTTTTATAATGCATTGACCATAAGTTTTCATATGCTTTCAAATATTTTTAAGCTTTGCTTATGTTCATTATGTTGGTCATGCATCCTATGTCATATTGCTCACATTTCTTTACTTGTCCGTGCATATATCACATAGTACCTTCTATGTAATAACGCATATTTTGCCTACATTGTCTCTTAATGTAGGTACGGACGGCACTCACAATCATCCTATTCGAGGCTAGAGTTGCTTTAGTTATCAAAAGAGTTGGTGAGTCCTTTTTTCATCGAAGACATGACTTTCTTTTCACATTGCTACTTGGCTTTTCTTTTTATGATTCAGGTGAACTAGGAGATTGTCCTAAGTCCCCATCAAGAATAAACTTAGAGGCATGTTTAGATATTACTTTGATGTAGTCCATTTTGGGCACTTATTGAGTATTTGTATCTCTTAGAATTCACTTCTGAGTTGCTACTTTTGCTTATGTTGTTATGTTTCTTTATCTTAAGAATGCAATATATAAGATGTCTTGGTTGGGATCCATCGTAATCCCGATCGCACTGTCACGGCTTGGCCTTAGTTCGGTCATGACAAATGCTCAAAGAAGCAAGGTGCAAAAACTAGGGATTCAACAAAAGAGTCAAAACAAAATTATGGCTACCAACAAACGGCTACACGCTCAAAAGGGTTGACTAGCGATATAATATCTGAAAAGTCTAAAATTTATAAGACAAATCAAAAAACGTCTATTATCATCTTTTAAATAGAGCAATACTTTTTATTTTGCTTCAACAACATGAAGGGCAAGTTCTAGATTAAGATGCAAAATATGAAATAAACAAATTCTCACCACACATGGCACAAGTTTTAATCAAGATTGATCAATTCTGATTTTAAGATAGACAGGATAATAACAAACTACAAACTAAAATAAGCTATTTAAAGAATCACAATTATGAGCCTAGGTGTCAAAAAATCTATTATTTAATGAGAAATCAAACATTCACAGAAAAATACCACTCAAGATTAGGCCTAAATAGCAAGTACCAAGTCAAAAGGTGTTTTCTTTTCTCTCCAAAAAAATGAAAATAAAAATAAAAATAAAAATAAAAATAACGAAAATCTACTCCTAATAAAAAAATGATAATTGGTTCAAAGGGACTCCCTCAGAAAATAACCAAAAAGAAAAATCAAGAGGTGGACTAAGTGTGATTGTACTAAAGAATAAAAAATAAAAAAATAAACAAAAATTAAAATATTTTTGTATTTTTTTATATTTAAAAAGTGTAATAGTGAAGAATAAAAAACAAAACAAAAAAAAAATTACAATTTTTTTTGTTCCAATGGAGTCCACGACAAGTCTGCGCAGCGGACATGACACGGGATATTTTTTTTGGATAAAACAATTATAAATTACTATCACATACATTAAACAAACCTAAAATACGCTCCACTCTAAACATTATATTAGGAAGAATCTCCACCTCACACTTGAAAATATGCTATATCCCCAAAGCATCAATTAGAATTTAAAACATGGGTAAGAAAAACTCCCTGAGGCCTCTAGGCCTAGCTAGTAGCACGTTCTCTCAATGTTCATCAAGGGTCGTACGTATCCCATACTTAAGCTTAAACGTGTTCCTTTACTTCAAATTGTTGGGTACTTAGACTCTCCTACTCTGCAAAATAAAAAAATACAAATTAGGTTGCCTCCCAACAAGCGCCTGATTTAACGTCGCGACACGACTCAAGTTACCACTTATTTTTCTCTCCACTTCAAACTTATGAATTGTACCCCTAACTTCATATCAATTTTTCTGCTTCTCTCTAGGGGCGATGGTATAAAGATAAAGGAATGTCACGATACGATCTAGGGCCTAGTCGTAACACGATGATTGTAACTCCGAAGGGCTCCAACCAAGCGTCTTGTATATATCATAAGCATACATTAGGTAAAGTAAAAATGGAAACATCATAAGAGAGTCTAAATCATGAATAAAAATTTAAGAGCGACACATGACAACATAGACTCGAAACATTTGTCCAACTAGATGCCTCTACTCATGAATATGGGCGGGGGCTAAGACATGTCCCTAGCTCACCCTCAATATGAAACATAGCAAAAGTCTTTGAAAATAATGTCTAACTCGATAACTAGTCCCCGATAAATGAGGACTTACCACAACCGCTTGATAGAAAAACTTAACTAGCCACATAGATGAGTGTAATCTTCAACCTCAACCCCTACATTAGGATACAATGTCGGCAAAAAGTATACATTAGTATGTTGGAATGTACTAAATATGTGGGCGTGACATGCAACGTAAATCATGGAGTGCAATAGTCAAGTAAATCACGGAGTGCAATGGTCAAGTAAATCACATGGAAAGATGAGATAAGTAAAGTCATGAGAAAATCATATTGACCCAAGCATTCAAAAAGCATAATTTAAAAATCATAGCATACATACGAGATCATACATATGTGGTATAAGAACCATAACCGACAATAAGACCATGCGAGCTATAACATGGAATCCCATTGTCTCCCCATATAATGAAGAAAAAGGGAAATCTACTGGCCAAGGTAGACTCTAGCCCGCTAAGCGGGTCATACATATGCTATATGTGGATCCACTAGCTAGGCCAAAAGGCAATCCTACGGTGGGCACGTAGTTCTGAGATAAGAGACTTTATATAAGGACCCCGTACTTCGAGCCCCCACCTCAAGTCCACATTCGGTGCTAATTCAAATCCCACAGAATACATACATAGCATCGAAATTGAAATTTCATATATCATAGTCATGATCATAGGTTTGAAATCATAGAGTAGCTCAATTTCATAATATACTTGTATTGTGAGAATTGTCCTTTCATCATTACAATCATACTTGCATAGACATAATTCATACTTGGAGATTCATGATCATAGCTTATACTTGAAATTAGGATAAGACATGAATGCATGATCAATTGACTTGAAAACATGCATGATCATAAACTTTATATCAGCCCCATACGTAATTCATGTAGATTGTATCATTAGAAAGTATAATTGAAAATACTCATAATTTACATCATGAACCCTAAAAATCAAAATAGGAGTATTCATGAAAAATTCTTCAATTTAATGCAATAACCATCAATTTATATCAAAATAGACTCATAATCATAATTTGAATCAAAATTCATGCAATAGGAGTAGAGATCATAAAATTCATAAAATATCATACTTTAATTTGATAGAATATTTGAAAAATTGATTGGGCTTCATGGATGAAAGGATCCATCAATCAATACCCACATACCTTAAGTGAGAACACCAATTAATTTGGAAGAACTTGAGAGTTTTGATGGAGAGCTTGAGTGAATTTACTTGAAGTCTTCAATGGAGTCCTTGAGAGTCTTTTGTAGAGAGAGAAATATTTGAGTAAGTGAATTTAGAATTAGAGGTTTAAGTTAATTTATAGAATTGAATTAGGTCCTAAAAACGTTTAGGTTCATTAGCTAATAATTTGAGAAAAGTCTAAAACGCCCTTACTAAAAATCCAATTAGGCCAGAAAACCCTTGCTAGATAGCGACGCAGACTTGTTGCGGACCTTTCTGTTTTGTGCAGTTTCTTGAGAAATTTATCTTTCAATCTGCGGGTCCTATAAATCCATCAAAACTATTTTTCTGCAGGTTTTGACCCCCTAATTGAAATTCTGAACTCAAATTTTCTAAAAAATTAAGGATGATGCATTACTTGAGAGGCCTATTCCCAAGGCATTCTTAAGGCACTTATGAGCATTTTGAGGGATGTTACAAGGAACCAACTAATAGATGTCGCATCTTACAATTCTTGTTCCTTATGTGTGGAATGTCATTTTGTCTATGTAAATTGGAAAACTTTAGGATGTATGCACCTTGTTCCTCTTCTAGAAACTCTTCCACTAGTTCAGATGACTCGAATTTCATGTCGTCATCTAAGTATAATGTAGACAAATATTTCAAATGAGGTCCAAAATGCCTCAACTCCAAAGAAGCATTATTTACAACATTCTCACTTCTATACTCCTTCTCAACGTCGACATTAAGGAATAAAGTATAGTTGAATGGTTGAAATTTCTCTTTTTGCTCCACTGGTTGGTCATCATCCACGTCAATTATTGATTGGGTATTATCTAGGCGAGTAACTTGGAGATTCCAAGTGTCAACCATAGTCTGCATTTTCATGAGTTTTGAATAAGTTATTTCCATGGCTTCCCTTATTTCCTTTTGTTGTTTCATTACTTGCTTCAATAACTCAATAGTGCGAGCTTCTTGTTCCGCATCCTCCACTTCATTACTCCTGCCAACATCACAAACAACAGAAGAGTCATAATAGGGGCTCAGTGGAAGGGAAAAAGAGCAAGGACAATCATTCCAATGACTATCTGGACCACCACATATAAGACATATATTCCATTCAAAATATTGGGTAGGTGCATACAATCCGCTCCTTTGAATAGTATGAAAATCAACATCTAAGTGATGTACTCTACAATATTAACAAGGATACCCATCATCCAATCAATATCTATCGCAAGCGTCCATCTCAATAAGAGTACCAAAATATTCAATAAAAAAATAATTATATGAATTATAACGAAATAAAAAGAAAATTTTAAAGCTTAAATAAATAAAAAGAAAAATATAACCTAGAAAATAGTTAATTTCTAAGTCTTGGGCAACAACGCCAAAAACTTGTTGCGTCCAAACGCACACACAAGTGTACGTGGTCATGCAAGTAGTAAAGTGTCTTTTTTTAGAAGCCAGATGTCGAACCCACATGGACATGTCGATTAACTATTTTGCTAAATTATATTAAATCTAATTATTTATTTAAGCAATCCAAAAGAGTGCGACTAATAATTCTAAGCTAACAAGTGGAAGAAGTAAATAATGAAATATACTTACAATGGTTGAGGAAAACACCAGGGCTGCAGCGTAGCATGAGTTGAGGCATAATATTTTTTACTTTAGAATCCGATAAGTTATCAAACTATTGATTTACAAGGTTAATTTTATGATCATGATGTCCCGACCCGACCTCTAATTGCTTACCACAGTTGACAGCCTAACTACATCGTTGAGCGGGGATAAACATGAACTAACCATGGAGAATTAAGCTATCATCTTGTTTATTAACCAAAATGGTGTATAGATTTGTGTCACGGGCATCCCATACATGAATCAACCTAGTTAACCCTAAAACAAACATGTTCCCTACATTTCATGTTCTATCTCCTATCCGTCTTCTGAGTTTAAGGTAGACAACAAATTTATCCTTATGTTGGCCAGACATTAAAATAGTCAAATAAAAAATAGAAGAATAACTTTAAATGATAACCAATCTTCATTCAAAGAAATTAATATTAAACCATCACTCGTAGCCGTAGGCCCAGAACAAAGGTGTTTGGCTACTAATGTCTTAAAAAAGAAGAAGAAGAAAAAATCCTAGGTCAAAAATTGATTCTTTTTTTTAAAAAATTAATTTTATGGAATATTTATAGGCGTAAAAAAAATTTCAAATAAAACTGAGTTCAAAATAAATTGGAAAACTCAACCCCCCCCTCCCCCCGGAATTGGGTTCCGCGTGAAACATTGTTTCGCTTGCAATGAAACAATTTTGCTGCCGCCTGCTTGATTGCCACGTGGCAGTAGTAATTCAATTTGAACATGTTTGTTGCTTCTTTACATGAATAAATATAAATATTAATATAATATTCACTTTAATTCATTACGCTGTCTGCTTGATTTTCTTCTTTGATCTTTCTTCTTTAATTTTTTTTGGCTTCAAATTTCTTCATTTTCACGTAAGATTAATCCTACAAATAAAATATATAATTTAGCATAATTTATAAAATTTATGCTAAAAAATAACAAGTAAAAATACTAAATGTGAGGCAAATATTGACTAAAAATATGTATTTTTGGCCTCACATCAATTTCCTTTATGCCTTAGCTAGTGGATCCACATATAAATCATGTTTATGTTTATGATACGGTGTCTAACTTGGCAAGTAGACTCTCTCTTCTCGGCGTGAGAGTCATAATGAATTCCATGTTATAGCTCATATGGTCTTATATGTCGGTTAAGGTTAATATCCCATATATGTATACGTTATGTTATTATGCTATTATGATAATGCTTTATGATGCATTGACCATACGATTATGATCTCCAAATGCTTTCAAGTTCTTTTACTCATGTTTTCAAGACATTGGTCATGCATCACATGTTCATATTGACTATGTCTGATTATTATTATTCATGCATGCTTCTCACATACTTAGTGCATTTCATGTACTAACACATACCTTTTGCCTATATTGTATCATAATGTAGGTTCGGACGATCATCACGCACACTCCATTCGTGGCTAGATCATGAGATACTATTCTTATTTGTTGGTGAGTCCTCATGTTTCAAAAACATGATATTTATAATTTCTATCATTTTTATGACTTTATTTCATATTATGGGTGAGCTAGAATTTTGTCTTATACCCCCGTCTAGGCAGGTAGAGGCATGCTAGATGTTATGGAGTCTAGGAGTTTGTCTTATGCCCCCCTCTAGGCAAGTAGAGGCATGCTAGATGTTATGGACTCTATGTTATTTTCTTTCCATTTAAGTTTAAGGTTGATTCCTCTTTATTGAGACATCTATTAGACCTTTATTATGCTGATGTTTCTTGCTTATATATTTTACTTAACTTATGTATGCGATGTATGATATGAGGCTTGGTTGGAGTTCCTTAGGATTTTGATTGTCGTGTCATGCCTAGGACCTAGCTTGGGTCGTGACAAACTTGGTATCAAAGCACAAGGTTTTAAGTGTCCTAGGGAGTTTAACATGCCGCATCAAGTAGAGTCTTTTTTATGGGTGTGAAATACACCACATCTTGAATAAGAGGCTATGAGGCATTTAGGAAATTTCACTTCTTTCGTCATTCTTATGTCGTGCGATAGAGCTGAATACTAAGGCTTTTCCTTCTAATTCTTTCTCTTTGTGATTATAGAAAATGCCTCCAAGAAGAATCTCCATGCGAAGGATGTTAATGAGGAGCAACAAGCTCCCCAATTTCAAAATGACCCATTGATTAAGCATGTCTTTCATGCAGAATTTTGGGCCGCATTTCAAGTGCTTGCCCAAGAGGTAGCCATTCAAACAAATAGGGAAGTTGTTGCCCCCGTGAACCCTAATGTGGTTATTGTGGCTAGCGGAGTTAGCAGCATATCAACTCAAGGGGGTTACACAATTTTGGTATGACCAATGAAAGGGTGAAAGGGGTAGGGATGATGGTCCCATTGATTGGGAAGAATTTAAGAGTGTTTTCCTTGAACACTTCTTTCTTTTGGAGTTGAGAAAAGCTAAGGTGCAAAAGTTCATCAATTTACGATAAGGCAATTTGAGTGTGAGGGAGTATTCTCTCAAGTTTACTAGGTTGTCAAAGTATGCCCCTTATGGTTGCCAATCCTAGAGCCTGCATAAGTAAGCTTGTTTTGGGTATGTAGGACTTGGTGGATAAAGAATGTAGAACCGCCATGCTAATCAATGAGATGGAAATTTTGAGGCTTATGACACATGCCGAGCAAATAGAAGAAGAAAAGTTGAAGGAGAGGTCTACAAGGGAGTTTAAGAGGGCTTGATTCAAAAGTGGTGGATTCTCATATGGTAAGTTGGGAAATGGTGGTCGTCCTCAATTCCCCAAAAGTACTCCCAAAATTCTTCAAATACTTTGGCTCCGAAGTTCAACAAAGATAGGGTGTCTAACCCTAAGCCTCAAGAAAGAGCTCTGGGTAGTCAACTTATTCCCCCATGCAAGAAGTATGGGAAGAAGCATCTTGGAAAATGTCTAGTGAATTCAAGTTCTTGCTTTGGTTATTTTAAGATGGGTCATCAAGTGAAGGATTGTCCTTTGAGTGCTACTAGAGGTGGAGATAGTCGATCTCAGACTCAAACTACTACAGGATAATTAGCTCAGAATGGTACTACTTCGGGTGGTGGACAGTGCTAATATAGATTTTATGCCCTTCAAACTCATCAAGAGATTGAGGATTCGCCAGATGTTATGACTGGTATGTTGAAAGACTTTAACTTTGATGTTTATGCATTGTTAGATCTGGGTGCTACTCTATTATTTGTTACTCCTTATCTTGCTATGAAGTTTGTCGTTAGTCCCAAGATCTTGTTAGAATCCTTTCCAGTCTATACTCCTATTGGCGATTAAGTTATGGCTAAAAGATCTATAGTAGAGCTTGATATGACCGATTTTGATGTTATTCTTAGTATGAATTGGCTTTATGCATGTTATGCTTCCATATATTGTAGGACCCATGTGGTAATTTTCATATTCCTAATCAGCCAGTCCTAGAATGGAAAGATAGTAATTTTGTGGTTAAAGAACAATTCATCTTGTGCCTTAAAGCCCAAAAAATGGTTTCTAAGGGTTGTATTTGTTATTTAGTCTGAGTTAGGGATATGAATTACGAAGCACCTACTTTTGAGTCACTTTTGATTGTTAATGAGCTTTTAGAAGTATTTCTCGATGATCTACCAGGTATCCCTTCCAAAAGGGAGATAGACTTCGGTATTGTTATTTTTCTCGATACCCAGCCTATCTCTATCCCTCCTTACCAAATGTCCCGACAGAACTTAAGAAATTGAAGGATCAATCAAAAGATTTATTGGATAAGGGTTTCATTAGACCGAGTATCTCTTTATGGGCTGCTCCAATTCTCTTTGTTAGAAAAATGGATGATTCTGTTTGTATGTGTATCGACTATCGACAATTAAACAATATTACTATTAAAAATAAGTATCTCATTCCGAGGATTGATGGCTTATTCGATCAACTACAAGGTGTAAGTTACTTCTCAAAGATTGATCTTTGATCAGGTTATCATCAACTTCGAGTAAAGGAATGTGACATTTCGAAGATAGATTTTAGAACTCGGTGTGGTCACTTTGAATTCTTGGTTATTTCTTTTGGAATAAAGAATGCTCCTTCAGCTTTTATGTATTTAATGAACAGGCTTTCAAGCAATATTTAGATATGTTTGTTATTTTGTTCGTTGATGATATATTAGTATACTCTTGAAGTGATGATAAGCATGTCGATCATTTGAGGGTTGTGTTGCAAGTTCTCAAGGACCGACAGTTGTTTGCTAAGTTTAGCAAGTGTGAGTTTTGGTTGAGGTCAGTTGCCTTCCTTTGCCATATTATCTCCGTTGAAGGTATTATGATGGATCCTAAGAAAATTGAAGTAGTAAAGAATTAGCCTAGGCCATTGTCTCCTTTTGATATTCAGAGTTGCTTAGGCTTAGCTGGTTATTTTAGATGATTTGTGGAAGATTTCTCTTTTATTACATCACCCTTGACTACTTTGACTCAAAAGAAGGTGAAATTCCAATGGTCGTTCCAATGGTCAGAGGCATATGAGAAAATCTTCCAAGAGTTGAAAGATAGGCTCACTTCTACTCTGGCGTTGACTCTAATGGAAGGTTTTGATGGGTTTGTTGTTTATTGTGATGGTTCAAGGATTGGTCTTGGTTGTTTTATGATGCAAAATGGCAAGGTAATAGCCTATGATTCTAGGAAAGTTAAGGTTCATGAAAATAACTATCTGAATCACGACTTAGAGTTGGCGGCGGTTTTGTTTGCCTTAAATATTTGGAGAAACTATCTCTATGGTGTGCGTGTTGATGTGTTCACTGACCATTAGAGTTTTTAATATATGTTCAACCAAAAGAACTTGAACCTCCGACAAAGAAGATGGCTTGAATTAATGAAGGATTATGATATTAGTATGTTATACCATCCATGTAAAGCGAATGTGGTTGCCGATGCTCTTAGTAGGTTGTCTATGAATACTGTTTCCCATATTAAGGATGAAAGAAGGAGTTAGTTGGTGATGTTCGTAGACTAGCTAATCTGGGAGTTCACTTGGTTGATTCCGAGGATGGTGGTGTAGTTGTGTAAAATGGTTTCGAATCATCCCTTATGGCAGATTTTAAGGCAAAGCAAGATAATGATCCTACCTTAGTTGAGTTAAAGAAATCGGTTGCCAAAAAAGCCATTGAGGATTTCTCCCAAGGGGGAGATGGTGTGCTTAGATATCAAGGTCATTTGTGTTTTTCAATATTGATGGCTTGAGGAAATATAATATTATTCAAAGCTCACAATTTGCGGTATTCTATTCATCCGAGTTCCACAAAGATGTATCGAGATTTGAGGGAAGTGTATTGGTGGAATGACATAAAGAAGGATATTGCAGAGTTTGTAGTTAAATATCCTAATTATCAACAAGTGAAGGTTAAGCATAAAAAACCAGGAGGTCTAGCTCAAGAGATTGATATTCCTACTTGGAAATGGGAAGACTTGAATATGGACTTCATTAAGGGTTTTCCTCGTACCCATAGGCGACAAGATTCGATTTGGGTGGTTGTTGTCCGAATGACTAAGTCGGCATATTTTCTTTCGGTTAAGACTTCCTACTCATCCAAGAATTATGCTAGACTTTATATTCTCTAGTTGGTTAAGCTTCATGGGGTTCCATTATCTAGTATTTCGAATCGAGGTACTCAATTCACATCTAAGTTTTTAAGGTCTTTTCCAAAAGGGTCTTGGTACTCAATTTAAGCTTAGTACAACTTTTTACCCGCAAATCAATGGTCAGGCCTAGCGTAATTTTTAAAACTTGGAGGACATGTTGAGAACATGTATGATTGACTTTAAGGGTAAATGGAATGATCATTTGCCATTGATCGAGTTTGCTTATAAAAAGAATTATCATTCTAGTATTCAAATGGCTCCATTTGAGGGATTGTATGGTAGAAAGTATAGGTATCCTATTAGTTAGTTTGCCATTAGTGAAGTTGCTTTGATAGGACCCACGTTAGTGCATGAGGATATGGAAAAGGTTAGACTCATTAGAAAGAGATTGAAGACCGCTCAAAGTCGACAAAAGTCCTATTCGGATGTGAGGAGAAAGGAGTTTGAGTTTGAGGTAAATGATTGAGTTTACTTTAAAATCTCACCCATGAAAGGTTTGATGTGTTTTGTCAAGAAAGGAAATCTTAGTCCCCCAATATATAGGCCTATATTAGATTTTAAGATAGATTGGCAAGGTGGCATAGGATTTGGCACCGGTGCATTCGGTGTTTCATATGTCATTATTCAAGAAGTGTATGGGCGATCCTATATCTATTGTGCCTTTGGAAAAATATTGGTGTGAAAGAGAGTTTATATTATGATGAGGTTCTTATTGAGATTATATACCAGCAAGTTTGAAGGTTAAGAAACAAGAAAGTTGCATTTGTGAAGGTTTTATGGAAGAACCAAGAGTTTGAGGGTGCTACTTGGGAGGCCAAGGCCGATCCAATGAAATGCTATCCTCATCTCTTTCCTTCTGTTTTTCGTTGAGTTACTATATTCTTTCATGATTCACTCTATCAAATTTATGCATTTCAGTCATCCTCATATTTTCGTATGCACGCATGTTCATAAAATGAGTTTTTAAAGTCATGTTTTAGCTTGGGGTTGAATATTCCATGTTTTTATGCATTCTAATGTGTTTTTCATTCATGTTAGGTTGTTGTGTCTCATTTTCTACTCTATTCATGCTATAATGAATCCTATTCAAGGACGAATGTTCCTAAGGGGAAGATATTGTAAGACCTCAGAAGTTGGAAAGTAAAAAAAAGAGAAAAGTTTTGAAACTTTACTGGTGCAGGTTCCTACAAGCCAACCTACGGACCATAGAAATCCCTATGGACCGTAGGAAGATCTATAGTCTATAGGAAGGTAGTCATAGGGATCCTAACACTTAGGAAAAAATTGAGTTCTGATCGAGTTGAGTTTACGGTCCATAGAAACGGTGACGAGTCATAGAAATGGCCCACAAGAAAGGTTCTGAGGAATGGAAAATTCTCTAAGTATAGACTCACCTTATGAGGAGTTTCTATGGACTGTAGAAGTTCTTATGATCCATAGGAAGGACCTGTAGGTAAGGTTCAGAAACTCAGAGATTTAGGGTTTGGAAAAGTTATCAGGACAAAGGGTCACTACGACCCGTAGAACCATTTACAGGCCATAGGTCGGAATCATAAAAGGGTTCTAAAGTTGGTTTATTTTAGGGTTTTGGAAGTTTTCCTACGAACAAGAAGGACGGTCCGCAAGATGGTTGACGGACCGTAGACCCTACTCGTAGGATGAGCCACTCACTTCTCAGTATGGGAGTTATATCAAATTCTATGTTATAGCTCACATGGTCTTACATGTCGATTCAGGTTAATATTCCACATATATATATATATATGTTATGTTCTATAAGGTCTTCTGATAATGTTTTATGATGCATTGACCATACGATTATGATCTTCAAATGCTTTCAAGTTCTTTTACTTAGTTTTTCAAGACATTGGTCATGTATTATATATTCGTATTCACTATATCTGATTATTATTGTTCATGCATGCTTCTCACATACTTAGTGCATTCCATGTAATAACGCATACCTTTTGCCTACATTGTATCATAGTGTAGGATCGAATGATTATCATGCACACTTCACTCGTGGCTAGAGCTTGAGATACTATTCTTATTTGTTGGTGAGTCCTCATGTTTTGAGAACATGAAATTTATGATTTCTATCATTCTTATGACTTTATTTCGTATTATGCGTGGGATAGGAGTTTGTCTTACACCCCCCCTCGTCTAGGCTAGTAGAGGTATGCTAGATGTTATAAAGTGTATGTTGTCTTCTTTCCATTTAAGTTTGAGGTTGATTCCTCTTTATCAATACATCTATGTTTAGAACTTTATTATGCTTGTATGATGTTTCTTGCTAATGTCTTTTACTTACCTTATGTATGCAACGTATGCTAAGAGGCTTGGTTGGAGTCACTTGGGATTTCGATCGCCGTATCACCCCTAGATACTAGCTTGGGTCATGACACTAATGAAGTATTGGTCCATATGTTCATTAAAGGTTTGGAACCAAATACAAAGATTCTTCTTAATTCTGCTGCGGTTGAATAGGCATAGGAGAGAACTTATACAGAGTTGTTCACACTATTGTATCGCATTTCTCAAGGGAAACCCTAAGTGGAAGGGAGGATGTGCTAGACATATAGTGCAGAAGATGGTTGGGGTACCTAAGGTTGATGCAGTAACAACTTTAACTGCAGAAATAGCGGTTATGTAGAATATGATGAACACTCACTTCAATAACTTGACGTTGGGGCAACAACAGGCTCTACTGAATGTGGTACAATAGTATCTAGTATGGTGTGAAGTGTGTTACAATGGTAAGCATGCATTTGAATATTGTGGTGCAAATCTAGATTCTATAAACATTTTAGGAAATGCTCAAAGAGGTTGAAGACACCAATACTATTAGAATACTAATAATCCTAGTTGGAGGACTCATCCTATCTTCTCATGGGGTTGTAACCAAAACCAAATCCAAGGGCATAATTAGTATAGCCCACATGGTAGTGGACAATATTACAATCAACATGGCTGGCCAAGTGGGAAGTAGGGTAATATGAGCGTGGAAGAGATGTTGAAGTACATTATGGCTGATCAAGCTTATTTGACTGCAAATGTTCGTAATAATCAATTGGCCACACAAAATTTGGAAAAGCAATTTGGGCAGTTTGCTAGTGCTCAGAACTCTCACCCACTAGGAGGTTTGCCAGGTAACACTGACCCAAACCCAAAGCAATTGAATTCCATAGGTAACCGCAGTGGTCGTCAGTTAAAGGAGTTAGCTCCAATAAAGACACCATCTGAAGCAAGGGGAAAGAAAAGAGTGGGTAGTAAAGCTAGACCAAGCTCACCATGAATAAATGAGGAGACTAAAGTGAAACCACCTCCTCCATTGAAAAATGAAGATGAATGTTTTGATAAGTTCATTGATCTTTATAAGCAGATACATATTAACTTTCCTATTATTGATTTAATGCAGGGAATTCATAAGTATGCAAAGTATGTGAAGGATATTGTTCCAAACAAGAGCATTCTAGCTGAATATGAAATGGTGGCAATCACTGAAGAGTGTAGCTCTAGGATTCAAAATAAGTTGCCCACCAGGCAAAAAGATGTTGGGAGCTTCACAGTGCAGATTACAATTGAAAGGTGTATTTGTCATAACTCGATATAGGGCCTAGTCGTAACATGGTGATCAAAACCATGAAGGGATCCAACCAAGCATCTTGACATATCGTAAACATACATAAGGTAAAATAAATGTAGAAAGAACATAGGAAGAGTCTAAAACATGATCATAAAAGAGATGTAAGAAATTTCCCTATCTCACCCTCAATACGAATATAACAAATTTCTTTTTGGAATGAAATAAATGCATAACTCGCCCTCGATAGATGAGGTCTCACTAATATTCACCAGATGGAAACTCAACTAGCCACGTGTAGGAGTATGATCCTCGACCCCTACATTATTAGACAATGTAGGCAATAATATGCGTTAATACATTTGAATGTACTAAGTATGTGGCACGTTATGCAATATAAATCATAGGATGCAATGACCAATTAACGTACATGATAAAGAGGATAAGTAAAGTCATAGAGAAAAACATAATGATCAAAACATTAAGAGACATGGTTGAGATCACAAAATAACATAAGGAGAGTATACATATGTGGGATAGAACCATAACCAACAATAAGATCATGCGAGCTATAACATGAAAACCCAATGTCTCACCATACTACAAAAGAAAGGGGAATCTACTTGCCAAGGTAAACTCTACCCTGCTAGGCGGGTGTCATGAACATGTGATATATGTGAATCCACTAGCTAGGCAAAAGAGAAATCCTACAGTGGCACATAGTTATGAGAAAAGAGACTTTATATAAGGACCCTGTAGACTGAGCACCCACCTCAAGTCATCATTCATTGCTAAGTCAAAACCCACAAAATACATAATAGAGTAATCATACTTAACATATATCAAAAACTTATTCATAGGGTTAACATTCATAGAGTAGCTCATTTTCATGTCATATAAGCCTTTCAACTTCACAATATCGTACTTGCATAATTCATGTCATTAGGTTCCTAGGTCACCAATTAAGGATCCTAAGTCACCTTTCTTCATAACTTGCATTAAATTCATAACTTGAACAAAATTGTAATTTGTGATCATTATTTATACTTGAATTTAGAGTAAAGCTCATATACATAGTCAATTTGAGTGAAAACAATGAGAATTCTTTGAAATCATTGAACTTCATAATCATACTTTATGTAACTTATCATTGTAAATAGCTTCATTCATGGGCATTCATAATTCAACTTGGAATCATGCAATTTATATAGAAACATACTTATAATGATTGTTGATAACAAATAAAAACATAATTGAAATAGCCTTATGCAATTCATCAAACTAGGGTTACAAATCCAATTGAAAAATTAATTAGATTTGGAGTAAAAAACCTTGGGACTCCATGGGTGAAAGGAACCATGGATAAATCTCCTACCTTGAATGAATTTGAACTTGAAATTGAGAAAGGAGACTTATTCTTGAAGAAACCCTAGTCAAAACTTGAGGAAGATGAAGATCTCTTGAGGAACCTTGGGAGAGAAGTCTTTAAAGTGATCTTAGATTTTATGAGGGAAAAGAATAGACTTGGGAGTATTTAGGACAATTACATAATGAATCTAGTCCTAAAAACATTCACATACAATAATAAAGGAATAGGGAATGCCGAATTACCCTTTATTTAATTGAAAATTAGGACTACATGGAGGGCCCATCACGGTCTGAGGTCCTCACCACGGCCCGTAGTGGTCATCTTTGGTACTTGAATTGATCGATAATCTTGGGGTTGCAGGGAAAATTCTTAGGACTTCCTCCATAGAGATCTTCACGATCCGTAAATCATGAGCATGGTGAAGCACCTGAGGAAGGTTTGTAGAGGCGACCACCACGAACCTACCATGGTATGTGGAGGGAAACATGGCCCATGGTGGTGAGGTATGGTCCCTGCCTTGGGAAATATTTCTGAGGGTCATAAGGGAGGGGTCACCATAGAGGGAACCAAAGCCTGTGGTCCCTTTTCGTAGTCCATTCCCTACAAGACTGAGTTTCAAAACCACCACCACAGTGGCTCACCTCAAGCCGCGATGCGTACTACGTCCCATGATGGCCTTTGTGGTCATCATTTGGTGCCGAAAGCTGCATTTTTCTGGGATTTCATCTTTTGTTGCTCATTTTCTGACTTTCCAATTTTCGAGGTCTTATAGTATTAATTCAAGAGGTCTATGTGACTTGAGAGCCAGCATAAAACTGATGCCAACATCCATATTTAGAATAATGGGCTTAGGAAATCCAAAGCTGACGACTATCTTGTTGCAGCTTGCAGACCGCTCTGTAGCTAGGCCAGAAAACATTATTAAAGATGTCATAGTCCAAGTCGGGTCACTCATATTTCCATTGGACTTTTTCATTTTGGATTTTGAGCCTAACCCAGAAGTTCCATTTATTTTGGGACATTCTTTTTTTGGCCACTAGAGGAGCATTGACTGATGTAGTATCTGGTCTGTTAACAATGAGGGCTCATGACAAAGGAGAAGATTTTGATGTGTATAATGCAATAAAGCTTCCAGGAATTTATGAAGAGTTATTAGCCATTATAGTGATTGATCTAGAAGTTGAAGCCAAGTGCATTGCATCAACTGATGTTCTTGAGAGAGTGTTGGTAGGTCAAGATATTTTTGGGGATACGGAAGCATAAGAGTTGGTACAAATCTTGAATGTAGCCAATGATAACTTGTTGAGAAATTATGTTGAGTCCTTGAACAGAGTCTTGTGGACTCCACCCAAGCCTTTAGTTGAAGAAGCACCTAAGCTGGAGTTGAAAGATCTTTCTTCTCACTTTAGGTATGATTTTTTCCGAATGATAAACTTTACCGGTAATTCTTTTAGCAGCATTATCTGAAGTGCAGGCTGAACCGGCTTTGACAACACTGAGAAGAAGAAAGAAGGCAATTGGTTGGAAGATGTCGAATATACATGGGATTAGTCTAGATTTATGCATGCATAAAATATATATTTGCTTGAAAATATATTTTATCACCATGTGAGAGTTTAAAATGAGTAATGTTAAGTATTCCATTATCCACACAAACCCATCGATGACTTATTGGCTTCCTTGAGGGGGAGGCACAAGCCAAGTACGCAACAACAATGTCGACTAAATCCGGTAATGAAAGATGTGGTTTGCAAAGAGGTGATCAAGTAGCTAGATGCAGGCATAGTGTACCCAATTTCGGGCAACAAGTGGGTGAGTCCAGTCCAATGTGTGCCCAAAAAAGGGCATGATGGTGATAACTAATGAAAAGAATGAGTTGATACCTACAAGGACAGTCACAGGATGGTGCATCTATATGGACAACAGAAATCTTAATGAGGCCACCGGGAAGGATCATTACCTAATCCCTTTTATTGATCAAATATTGAATAGGCTAGCTAGGCAGGAATATTATTGTTTTCTGGATGGCTACTCAGGGTATAACCAGATTGTGATTGCTTCAGAATATTAGGAGAAGACTATCTTTAGTTGTCCTTATGGGACATATGCTTTCAAGCATATGCAATTTAGACTTTGCGATGCTCTGGCCACTTTTGGAGATGTATGACGACAATTTTTCATGAAACAATGGATGACTTCGTAGAGATTTTCATGGATGATTTCTTAGTCTTTGGAGATTTGTTTGAATGGTATTTAAAGAATTTAGATAGGGTGGTGTCACGATGAGAAAAAACTAATCTAGTCTTGAAATGGGAAAAATGTCATTTCTTGATGAAAGAGGGAATTCTTCTAAGCCACAAAGGTTCAAATCAAGGGCTAGAAGTTGATCGGGCAAAGGTAGAAGTAATTGAGAAGTTGCCTCTTCCGATCTTTATAAAAAGGGTAAGAAGCTTTCTTGGCCATGTAGGTTTTTATAGGAGATTCATCAAGGATTTCTCCAAGACTGCAAGACCTATGTGTAGTCAGTTGGAAAAAGAGGTGAATTTCAAGTTTGATTAGAATTGCATCCGAGCATTTGAGGCATTGAAAAAAAAGTCTGATAGAGTCTCCGATCTTGATTGCTCCTAATTAGGAGCTACAATTTGAGCTTATGTGTGATTCTAGTGATGTGGCAATGGGTAATTTGCTAGGTCAATGGAAAGAGGTGTTTCATTTAATCTACTATGTGAGTAAGACTCTTGATTTTGCACAAGCTAACTACACAGTGACGGAGTAGGAAATGCTTGCCTTGGTCTTTGCCTTTGACAAATTTAGATCATACTTGCTAGGTACTAAAGTTATTTTTTATACTAATCATATGACTATCAGGTACATGTTCAACAAGAAGAATGTGAAACCACAGCTGATTAGATGGATCTTGTTTCTCCAAGAATTTGACCTTGAGATTAAAGGCATAAAAGACACCAAAAATTAGATTGTTGATCACCTATCCAGGTTAGAAAGTTCACTGCATGTGCATGATGAAGGGCAGATTCATGAAGATTTTCTAGTTGAGCAATTGTTGGCTTTAGAGATTACTGAGTTTCCTTGGTATGCTGGCATTTTCAACGTTCTCATAAGTGAAGTGTTTCCACCTGGATCCACTACACAAAAGAAAAAAATTTAGTCACGATGAGCGATTTTATATATGGGATCAACCTTACTTTTTCAAGCAAGGTCCAGATGGATTGGTGAGAAGGTGTGTTCCCTAAAATGAGGTCATGCAAGTTCTAGATAGTTTCCATTTATCTTCTTATGGAGGTCGTCATGGAGGTGAGCGCAAACTCATAAAGTGCTCTAATCCGAATTCTTCTAGCCAACCTTGTTTAAAGATGCTCTAAGTTAAGTGAGAATAAGATTAATTCCAGAGGATAAGGACCATTTAAAGAAGACATGAAATGTCATTAAACAATATTTTAGAGGTAAACATATTGATATGTGGGGCATTGACTTCATGGGACCATTTTCTCTTTCCGATGGTAATCAGTACATCTTAGTGGCTGTGGATTATGTATCCAAGTGGGCTGAGGTTATACCTTTTCCTACTAATGATTCAAAGAAGGTGATAAATTTCATCAAAGGGCACATATTCATTCGGTTCGAGACTCCATGAGCTATTATTACTGATGGAGGTAAACACTTTATTACTCAGTTGGTACAAAATCTATTGCCTAATATGGAGTTCAACATAAGGTAACTACAACATACCATCAACAGACGAATGTCCAAGTGGAGGTTTCGAACATGGAAGTGAAACAGATCTTGCAAAAGAATATTAATGCACAAATAAAGGACTGGGCAATGAAGCTAGATGATGCATTGCGGGCATACAAGACACCAATTGGGACTTCTCCCTACCATATGGTGTTTGAAAAAGCGTGTATCTTCCAGCCGAGCTAGAATATCAAGCTTATTGACTTATAAAGAAGATGAATCTTCACCCATAGTTAGCCGAGAAGAAAAGACTTGGACAACTGCATGAATTAGAGGAGTTTCAACTCTATGCTTATAAGAACACAAAGATTTATAAATAGAAGATAAAATATTGGCATGATAAGCATATCATCTCTACCATATTTGAGTTGGGCTAACAAGTCTTATTATTCAACTCTAGATTAAAGTTATTCCCTAGAAAACTGAGAACTAAGTGGAGTAGACCATTCGAGGTGGTAAGGATGACAAAGCTTGGAGTTGTAGAGTGGTGGAGCGCTGATAGAGGTTCTACATTTCTAATAAACAGACAATGAGTTAAACACTACTTTGGAAATAATGTAGACTATGATAAAAAAAAGTGCTTGAACTCAGTCATAAATGATCTGTGAGCTGAGTTGTGCCTCGAAGTTAAATCAGGCACTACACAGGAAGCATCTATGATCTTGTGTACTAGTTAGGTTCTTTTGTAGTATTTTTGTTTTGAGTTCATTTTTTTAATTTTTTTGTATTCTTAGGTTTTAGTTTGATTTTTCAGTTAAGTATAAGAAAATGAAAAATGAAAGAAACAGGGGAGTCTACGACGTTTCCATGCCACAGACCTGATGCTAAAAATAGAAGCGACATGAGAGTTAAATGGTGCACAAAACGTAAGAGTCCCCGACGTCTTCGTGTCCCAGACTCGAGGTCAGATTTTTGTTTTTCATTAAAAAAGTATGGGTTAACCCATTTTTCTTTTAAATAAACCGATCCAAGCCCTTTTCCTAAGATTCGGCCCTAATTCCCCATTCCCCTTACAAAATAAATCGACCAACTCCTTCTCCCCAAGCCCTAGCAAAATTGTCTCTTCAAATTTGTAATGCAGAGTTTTTTTTCTTCTTCAATCCTTGCTAGTTTCATCTTTATCAACACTCAAGGTATGTTTCTAACTGCTTTCCTCCTCTTTTTGTGTGATTTTCCATAGTAGAATCATTTGGATTGTTGTGTTATTGAATTGTTTCCATGAAATTGGTTGTAAAATGTTGAAATATGTTAATGGAGAAAGAGATTAAGTTCTTGCACATATTATATGGTACCCATGAATGTATAATTGCTTGAAATGAAATTCTAACTTGGGTGATGTGAAGAGTTCTTTGTTGAGGGCATCTAATTGTTGTTGTGTGAAGTCTTGAGTAGCACACAAGTGTAGAATGTGCGGTTTCATGGTTAAAATACTCTTTTGTCTCATAGTCTTGAATAGAGGCAATAACGCCAAAGTGACTTCATATGAAAAGTGTTATGGGGATATATGTGTAGTGAATGAAAAGGAGTAGGAGAAGTCTGACTATCCTCATGTGTAGGTGTGTGTTGTGATGATGAATAAGTGTGGGGTGGGCACTTTCCCATTCACATTTCTTAAGTGTTGTTCGAATTCAAGGAGACTAACTTACTTGTTGTCCAATTGGTAGGTAGTTATGTCCGAAACACACAGGTCGGGAAAGGAGGTAGCTTTTTCAAGCACCTATAAGAGAGTGTGAGGTGGGGAAACTGTTCCCCAGCACCGGCAGTTCCAAGGGGATAAAATCACTGCTACGGTATCAAAGTGGTTAACACCGAAGGGAAAACTTGGTACAAAAAGCACACAAAAGCGAAATAATTCTCATATATGTGCATAGAGGATGAAAGCTTAGAGAGGGAGTTTCTCCAAATTATGTGGTACATTCATAAACTCCATCATCTTTGCTGACATAATGGAGTGCAACTTTTACCTAGTTTGAGAGTTTTATGCCAACTGGTAGCTGGATGCACGTTCTTACTTTGTCAAAATATATGGTGTCGATGTCCCTCTCATGCATTTGACTCTAAAAAATCTCTTGGAAAATGTTGAGGTACCTGCGGTCCTTACAGGCTTGAACATCTATCCACCCCAAAGACATCCTGCATACTTTGTGTGAAAGGCAGTCTACGGCTATATGTACTCACCATGGTCACAAGAGGTATATCCAAACCTTCCCTTATGGTTACATGAATTGGGAGTCTAGATTGTGGTTGAAAATTGTTATGAACTTCCTAATATTGCACTAAACCGATGTACTCGGGATTGAGTCTGCTTAGTTTAGACACAAAAATCAATGTTGAGGCTATTCTGAAGTCTGTAATAAGGAAATAAAGGGTGTATCAAGGTAGGAGATATGCTTTTAATGGGTTGATTAACTGACTATACAAAATGGAAGGGGTGCCTGAAAAGGACTTAGATTACATGGCACCCTTAATCACAATACCATTTGATATGACCAAAACAAAAGGTACGGACACTATCAATGGGCCTACTCTAACCATAGTGGAATGAAATTGGAGAGACGAGATGATCATGGCCCACATATATGGGTTGGAAATGTTGCATCATTAGAATGGGTGTTAAGTTTCCACGCTGGAATAGTTGACAGAGGTTGAAAGCAAATATCCTTTGAATGAGCATGCCAAAGCTGTTTTGGGATTGAGGCTCAACTTTTATGAGCCCACACATGATGATATACCCACTAATGAGGACAAGTTGTGCACAGGGTTCGATGTTGATACTAATTCATAAAAGGATATTGATCGACCTCTAGCTCTCGAGGACGCCAGAGGTGATGAAACATGGAGGATTAGTGCTAATCTATTAAGTGTGGGGTGGGTGACATGCTTTCCTGTGTGTAAATATGTTGTTAGTTTGATTATTGATTTTATTTTGGGTTCCTTGGAGTTTGTTTTTGGTTCTTTGGCCAATGATAGTCCCTTTGAACCATACAAAAAGAAAAAAGTCTTGTCTGTTAGGGGTGAGTCATAGTCATAGTTAACTGAAAATTCCTTATGATGGATGGATCCCAACCATCTTAAGGGTAAGTTTGTCATTGTATTTATGTTTCAAGGTGTCTTTCTAGGCTACACAACTACATGAGTCAAGTCTTAAAATATTAAAAGCAGGCTACAAAATGGGATGACTATGTTTGAGACACCTAAGCTCATTTATTGGACTTAGGTTTTGCTTATGCTTAAATGTGAATTCTTGTTATTGCTTGGTTGAGGGTCTATAAAGATCCTTCTTGATTTGAATATGTGCCATGTGTGTTGAGGTTTGGTTGCATTCTGTGTTTACCCATTGATGTCTAGAACTTGTCTAGTGTGTTTTAAAGCGAAATAAAGAATGTTGAGTTTACGAAGTAATATAGGCATTTCTTTGATAACCTTATTTTATACCTTCCCTCATTGACCTTAATGTATGATCCTAGTTAACCCTTTCGAGCCTTTAACTTATTCTTTGGCAGCCTGATATGAAACTTATTCCCATTCTTTCAATAGACCATGAATTAGATCCAAAACTAATAAGCGCTTTAGGTAAAAAAACAAATTTGGTAAGGAGAGATTGAAGGGAGAGAAAATTAGGTGTAAATTCCCCATAGTAACAACTATTGGTATCTGAAAAAGCTTGTCTTGTTGATAGGGAGTGCAAAAAAAACAATGAAGAACTTCGTGCGAAAGGTATGTAAGTAGCTTAAAGAGAAAGGATAAATAAAGAAAAAAGGGGTATGAAATAGGTTGTTTGGAGAAGTCCAGAAATGAGAATTGCAATGTATTCAAGTACTTGGGAACATTAGCCACTATTCATATCCAAAAATAGTCCCTACCCATCCCTCAGCCTACGGTACAACCCGCAAAGTCCTATTTGATCTTGAACTTTCACATTCTTATATTAGTAAAGCAGTACACTAAGGGAAAGCCTATGGTTCTTCTTCTAGTGCATGAGAATTCTTTTAGGAGAGTGAGTGAAATTCTATTCTTACACCTATTTTTGTGAGAACTTGTACACCTGTGAATGATTATGGGTGACTCTCTTGTGGTGAGGGCACATGTTTAATAAAGGATAGGTGATTTATAATTTCTTAAATGAGTAATATGCATGAGTTTGCTAAGTTATGGAGACAATTCGTGAGGTTAGGAGGTTTTGAAATAGTCATCTATGACATATTGATATTATAACATGCTTGTGGTGATATAGGCTATCTATGCTAGTCGTTGTAGTCTAAGCTTGAAGGCTTTTTATTTAGTGGTGTTGGAGGTTTCTTTGTGTTAATATGTGGATTTTTTGGAGTACTAGCAAAGCTTTAAGTGTGGGGTGATGATATTAGGCATGCTTATACGCCTAATAGCCAAGTGAAACCCATGTTTTTAGCTAATTTCTAGAGCAAATCCCATGTTGTTGATAGTATTTTAGTTATATTTATGTGTTTGTACTAACCAACATAATTAGGTGCTTGTAGTTGGAACTTCACTTTCTTTTGGGTCAACTTGGTCAAAGGCGAAGAGATTGATGAGAAACCTTCCATAAACCTTCTATAGTATTCGACTATTCCCAAGAAACTTCTAATATCTGAAGAAGACAATGCTCTAGGACAATTCTTCAACGCCTTTATTTTATTTGGATCAACCTTAATTCTATCACTGGACACCACATGGCCGACAAATGCAAGTTCCCTTAGACAAAACCCGCACTTATTAAACTTGGAAAATAGTTGTTTGTCCCTTAAAGTTTGCAACAATCCTCAAGTGATTGACATGCTCCTCTTCATTCCGAGAGTAAACTAAAATATCATCAATAAACACAATCACAAACATGTCCAAGTATTGCTTGAAGACCCTATTCATCAAGTCCATAAAGGTCGGGGGAATTGGTTAGTCCAAACGACGTGACTAAGAATTCATAATGGCCATACCTTTTACAAAACGCCATCTTAGGAATATTACACTCCCTCACCCTTAGTTGGTGATAATAGGAACGAAGATCAATCTTAGAGAATTAACTTTCCCCTTGCAATTGGACAAACAAATCATCTATCCTCAAAATTGGATACTTGTTCTTTATGATCACTTTGTTTAATTGTCGATAGTCAATACACATACGAAGCAAACCATCTTTCTTCTTCACAAACAAAACAGGAGCACCCAATGGGGATATACTTGGTCTAATAAAACCCTTGTCTAACAAGTCCTTCAATTGATCCTTTAACTCTTTTAGTTATGCAGGAGCTATTCGGTAAGGAGGGATAGAAATAGGTTGGGTGTCGGGAAGAACGTCTATTCCAAAGTAAATTTCCCTTTCGGGAGGAATATTGGGCAGATTATTGGGAAACACATTCCGAAACTCATTAACAATAGGGACTGACTCTAGAGTAGGGGCTTCTAAATTAGTATCCCTAACCCTTACAAGATGGTAGATGCAACCCTTGGAAATCATTTTTTTGAGCTTTAAGGCACGAGATGAATTGACCCTTAAACATGGAATTACAACCCTTGTATTCTAGGATCGGCTCATTAGGAAATTGAAACTTAACCACATAGGTTCTACAATCAATAGAAGCATAACATGTATATAGCCAATCCATACCAAGGATAACATCGAAATTGGTCATATCAAGCTCTACTAGATCACATGAAGTAACTTAGTGAAAAACCAAAACTGGATAATTTCTATAGACTCTTTGAGCCACAACCGATTCACCAATAAGAGCATAAAAGAAAAAAGGCTCCAATAATACTTTGGGACTAACATCAAATCTCATAGCCACATAAGGAGTAAAAAAGGATAAATTTGCACTTGAATCAAGTAAGGCATAAACATCATAGTGAAAGACCCGTAACATAATGGTGACAACATCGAGAGTCTCCTCCACCTCTTGCCTAGCATGAAGAGCATAAAACCGATTGTTGCATTGACCGCCCTTTGGTTCGACTTGGGAAACTAGTTGAACTTGCCTTCCATGAACAACTTGGCCTTGGGGACGACTATCCTTAACTCTACACCTCTTGGCATTATGACCCTGCTTTCCACATCTATAGCGCATATTCAATCTTTCTAGACACTCTTCTTTGTGATTCTTCCCACACTTCTTGCATGTAGGTGTAACTTGGAATTTTGGGACTCCTTCTTGGGGCTTAGGGTTAGGCACCCTATACTTGTCAAACCTTGGAGTAGGATTATTGGAAGAACCTTGACTAGAATACCTTTGGCAAAATTGAGAACGCCCACCACTTTCAGATCTAGCATGGAGGAATCATCACCATCGGTCCTTGCCCTTTTGGACTCTTTAGCTCTTTCCCTTAGCTTCTCATCCTCTATTTGTCCCGCATGGGTCATGAGTCTGGAGATATCCATTTCCTTAATCAACATATCCATCTTGCACTCCTTAGTCACCAAATCTGATATACCTGACACAAACTTGCTCATACGATCTCTTGGGTCAGCAACCATAAACGGGGCATACTTTGACAATTAGGTGAACTTGAGGGCATACTCCCACACACTCTTATTCCCTTGCTTAAGTTTGATGAACTCTTGTATCTTGGCCACCCTCGACTCCAATGGGAAAGAGTGACCAAGAAACACTCATTTGAATTCTTCCCAAGTCACGAGACCCGCCTCTCTAGGCCTCTCACTCTTCCATTGATCAAACCATATTCTAGGAATGCCCTTCAATTAGTAAATAGCCAACTCTGCACTCTCATCTAGGATAACCCCCATTATTTCCACAATCTTATAAATACTCTCAACAAATTCTTGTGGATCCTCATCCAATGTGGAACCCCAAAACTCTAGAGGATTCATCCTCACAAAGTTATGAACCCTTGTCGCCACCGTATCCATATTTGTACCGTCACAGCTTGAGCAAGCACTTAGAAAGCTACTCAAAACTCGGCATGTGAGACTTTTTCATTCAAGGAATCATTTGGAGCTTGTTTCTCCTCCTCAATTTCCTTCGTACGGGAGCTCTTCATGGAGGCATTTTCTGATAATCCCAAAGAATAATTGTTAGAAGGAAAAGACTTAGAGTATCACTCTAGCGCACGACATAGATCATGAAAGAAGTGAGATTTTCCTAAGATGCCTCATAGCCTCTTATTCATAGATGTGGCATACTTCACATCTATGAACAAGACTCTACTTGATGCGGCATGTTAGACTCTCTAAGACACTCCTAAACCTTGGACTCTAATACCAAGTTTGTCACACCCCAAGCTAAACCCTAGGAGTGACACGGCGATCAAAATCCCGAAGAATTCCAATCAAGTCTCTTAGCATACATTGCATTCATAAGGTCAAATAAACATAATGAACCAAGCGGAATATTAACTCATAACCATGAAAGTCGAAGAATAGAAGGAACTCAAACATATGTCCAAAGCGGACAACATCAACTTTTATGTATAAACATGCCTCTATAACTAGATGGGGGCTTAGGAAAAGCCCCTAGCTCACCCTAACATAAGAGAGTCAAAATTACAATGTGAAAGAATGTCCCATCCTCAATGAATGAGGACTCACCAAAAAAACTCTAGATATAGCAAGCTCTAGCCACGAATAGAATGCTTAGCGTGATTGTTCGTCCCTACATTATGAGACAATTTTGGCAACAAGTATGTATTAGTACATAGAAGGTACTAAGTATGTGAGATATGCATGAATAAGAATTAGAACGTAAGCAATATGGTATAGAATGCATGGCCAATGTAATGAAGCATAAATAAGACTTAAGAGCATTTGAAATTATAGTAAAAGCTTATGGTCAATGTATCATAAAACTTCATGGTAAAACTTCCATCATTCATATAACTTATGTGGGATAAGACCATTAACCGACATCTAAGATCATGCAATCTATTACAGGAAATCCGATGTAACTCCCACATCGAGAAGAGAGAGGCTACTTGCCAAGATAGACTCTATGAGAACATCTCTAATATCATGATCTATATATGTATCTACTAGCTAGTCCATAAAGACAACCTATGGGGACAACGTAGTTTGGGACTTTAGGTTGCTACTAGGATTCCCTTGGGTAACAAACCTTTGGTTACTGGACCAAACCTCACCTAACATTTCTCTCGATGATTAATCAATATCCCAATGGAATTCATTAAAACATCATCAATATCATCATCATAAAAACAGTAATAAGAGTAACTCATTAACTTTGTTGATTCAAAAGAATCCATAAACTTGGTGAGAATTGTCCTTATCACCCTTTAATCATGATTGTGTGAGAATTGTACTTATCACACCATAATAACTCCTTGAATCATCAATGAAACATCATTATAACTTTCATCAATTGTTCATAAGTCTCAAACTTCTTTGATAAAAGCTTTCTTCAAAAATCATTGAACTTCATGATCATAATTCATTAAAATCACAATTGAAACTAGCTTTGTGCATGGAGATTTGTAAAACAACTTGAATTCATGCAATTAATATAGAATTATGCTGGTAATAATCATTGAAGATAAGTAAAAACATAATTGAAACAGCCCAATGCAATAACATCAATCTAGGGTTATAATCCAATTGAAATTGAAGAGATCTTTTGAGGAAAACCTTGGGACTCCATGGGTGAAAGGAACCCAAGGATCAAATCTCACATACCCTAGGTATCGCATCCCTAGAAATAAAGTTAAAATGATGAAACCCTTGGAGACCTAGTTCAACTTATAGGAGAAAACCTTTGAGAGAATAATCCTTCAATGCCTCAGAGAAATGTTTGAGAATGAATTAGAATAGGAATAAATTTGAAGGGTTGAGGGATTTATAGGTTCTGAAATTTCCCCTGAAAGTGTCTAGATTCATTTGAACCTAAATTGGTAAAAGACCAAATACTCCTCATTAATTAATCTTGGAAGACCCTATGAATTGAGTTCTACATGTCGTAGACTTGACTTGTCCTGTTGAGTCTGAAAAAACTTGAGAAACCTACAAACCTAAGATTTTCTAAGTCTCTGAAGTTCCTGTACAACTCAATATTACGAGTCGTCAACTGACCTACGAGTCATCAACTTGACTCTAGACTTTCACTAAGACTAAACCACTCTTCCTTCTTCAATACTAACCCTACGGGTCACTCCTACGACTCGTAGGAGTACCTACGACTCGTAGGTCAAGTTATGGATTTGAGGACAGTCCAAATTTGCCTTGAATTTTTCCCTCATTTCAACTTTCGGGGTCTTACAAAATTGCGGACCTGCAATGTGAATTTTGGTCGCATTTTTCCAACTCTATAAATAGACAAGCTTTTATTATTTTTATTTGGTTATTTTTCTAATTCAGAGGAGAGATCACTTGGATGACTTTTCTTCAAGAATATTAGGGTTTATTTATACTCTTTTTATATTTTGAATTCTTGGATGATTATTGAACAATCTATTGTTATAAATTGAATTATGAGTAGCAAAACTCCCTTTTTCTAGGGTTGTGGCTACGAGTGATGGTTTAATATCAATTTATTTTAATGATGATGGGTTATCAATTAAAGTTATTCTTGTGTTCTTGCTTTTACTATTTTAATGCCTGATCAACATTACAATACATTTCTTATCCGCTCTTGAACTCGAGAGAGGAATAGAGGGGTAGAACGAGGAACACAAGGAGTGTGTTCATTCTAGGGTAGAACTTATATTAATTTATATCTAGGATAGAGATATACCTAGTAGACCACATTTGGTTACGAGACAAGATGATAACTTAATGCTCCATGATTGCTTTTTGTCTACCCCTGCTCAAAGATATAGTTAGACTGCCAATTGTGGTAGGCGATTAGACGTCGAGAGATCATGATCCTAATATTAACCTTGTAGATTAGTAGCTTGATAAATTATCGGATTCTAAAGTAAGAAATATTATACTTGAACTTATGATAAGCTGCAACCCTGGAATTTCCCAAGTCTTTGACAAACTCTACTTGAAATTGAGTCAACTGTTAGTTAGCTTAATTAATTTGAAAACTGAAAATTGTTAATATAAATCACCATTCAAAATTCTCTCACACACGTGCATTTAATTATAGTTCACTGAAAATTAGTTATTTGCTGAGTTAAAGCCTTTTGGGTTTGATAATCCTGCTCGAAAGAGCCACTATATTACTTGGTTGACCGTGTACACTTGTGTGTGCTATTGGTAGCAACACTAGCCCCCAAATCACACAAGTCTTTATCAAATTTGTACACCCCAATGGTGCACGAAATAGTTAAAGCTCCCGGATCTTCCTTTTTTGTGGCCAATGTACTGGCCATTACTGCATTACATGACTAAGAAACTTCAAATGATCCCACCCTAACTACTTTTCTTTTGCAACAGCTCCTTCATAAACTTTGAGTATCCTGACATTTGCAACAAGGATTCAATCAAAGGGATGTTCACGGATAATTTGCTCAATTGATTTATAAAGTTTTAGAAGTGTTGATCTTCCTTTTTCTTTATTTTTCTTTAAGGCTATGGAGGGGGACACTTAGGCTCATCGCCTTAAGCGAATTTATCCCCTATTTTTCCTTCATCATCAACCAGTATCGTAGGAGGATTAGCCCCATGTTTTTCATCAACATGAACTTTTTTCTAATTGGACATTTCTCATCACTCACAATGCGGTTGGATGCACTTGGCTTTACCCTATCATCAGTGATCTCACCAACTATCTTTCTTGGAGTGTCACACCCCAGGAGGGTATTCTAGACGTTGCCGTCACTCAGAAACCATTATTGGCTCCCAAGCAAACCACTTGGCCTAATCACATATTCATTTACTTAGTAGAAGGCTTAATTTGAGAGAAAATACATTTTAGTGGGCTATCTCAATCAACAATCTAAATCATTCCATGTCAGAAGAATAGACTTAAAAAAAATGATCCAAGTCAACTCAAAGGATAATAGTTTAAAGAAACACATCCAAGGGATAGACACATCGACTCCAAATCTATCACTGTCTAGTCTATGAAGCCTCTATCCTATTAAACTAGATGGTGCCAATTACAAGTTCATGGCTATCTTAAAGAAATAGAAACTACTAAACTCCAAAGAAATAAAACATAAATGGTATCATCCGAATGCAGGGAGGACTCACCAACAACTGGAAGTAGAATGATCCTCAACGATACGCCTATTGGCAATCCCTAATACCTGTATCTATATCATGAAATGATGCAGACCAAATAACGTCAGTACATAGAATGTACGAGTATGTAAAACGACAGGAAAATAATAATAATCAAGATAGAATAAGCTCAAATCAAAATAAGGAACTCAATCAAGATATAACAAGTTTAAAGTAAATATGATTTAGAAAGGAATAATCTTATGCCAATCAAACCAATCATTTAGAGTACTATCAAGACCTATCTGAGAGTTTCTCTTATCTGACAACCTTCACCTATGAGCAGATGAGGTACAATGAGCCAACGTCATTGCTACGTCCGTCCAATACTTTGACGGGGCAAGGGATGAGTCAACCAATCAAGGATCCAAAATTAATCAATCAAGTCCACTTTAGGGACAATAAGGGAATTCATCCGATTTACGGTACAATCCTCACCTACATTGGCTACGTAATTATTGAGTTCGAGTTTGTTGGTTACTCTTACTCAATTAGGTGCTCGATACTCCTCCTGAGACTCAATGCTCATAAAACTCTATGCAGTTAGTTCAATCTAGTCCTTCAACAAGTCTCATTTGGACTCTTATCAATTCGACAATCCTCTCACAATCAAGTCATTCAACCAATCGTACTATCACCTCATTCGCACCTTTCAAGATCAATATAGGTTTTTTTAGTGACATTAAGTTATACTCAATTACTCTTGTTCATTTTGAGAAAAATAAAAGGGACCTTCATGGTTACTAGAACTACATCCATGATCAACTTATTCACATTCAATACATTCACAATTCATGCTTTCAAATTCATTACATAGAGACAGTAAGATATATGCAATATTTGGTTAGGGTTCATGTGGGAAAAGGACATAATCAATTGTTCCACATATTTAACTCATAAAACTATAAACTATACAATATCATGCAAGAATTTACTAGAATTTAGGGTAACTTTCAAGAACTCGTTCATAAGAGACTCAACTTAATCTCAATTCAACAAATCAATGAAGTAGGGCATATGGACGGACTCAATCCATATTTTAGTTAGCCTTACATACCTGGAATGAAGGTTGGACAATCAAACGTTGAAAATTTGGCTTGATTCTCTAAACCCTAGCCTTTTATTTTCTCCTTAGCCCTAGTTCTCAAAGTCTAAGAGTGTGATTGATAGGAAAATCACGCTTAGGAACTGATAAGGGGTCAAAGACGACCTCAAAATGACGTGGGTTAAGTATAGAATGGGTGGGAAAAAGAACAAAATGGCCTCATTAAAAATAACATCAGGCAGGAAAAATTGGTCTGTGGAGAAGTAGGTCTGCGACGCGAACTGGTTCCCTCATAATGCAATTTTTTTCAAAAATCTTCGACGGTAAATATTGAACTGAAATTAACCAAGTCCGCGATGAGAACTAGTCGCGCACTTCTATGGAAATGCAATTTTGCCCCAAAAAATTATCTTTTGATCCGGTTAGCCTAAAACTCAATCGAGACCACTTTCCCACGTGATGTTTTCCCCTGATTGATATTCTGGCCTCGAAGTAGCCAAAAAGTTTGGGATGATACGTTATGCAAGACGCTATCCTTTAGGGGTATTTTGGTAAGTTTATGGTGTATAACAGGGAGCCACCTAAGCCTCTTCAAGCACCGTACCACTCCTTGTGATTATTGTCATACAATGCCCAACATTCTTCGAATTTGGGAGCCGATTGGAGTGTGCCCTTGGCTCTTGGATTCATTTGAGCCGACAAATAGTTCATTTGAGTCTCTAAGTGCTTGATTGAAGCGGAGTGGGAGCTAACAGTTTGAGTAAAATTCAATACATCTTTTTTGAGATCCTTGACTCCATTGTCCGTAGACTCGACCCTCTTAAGGACACGATTCAACATCTCTTCAATTTTATTCACACTTACTTATCCAGGGGATCATTATATTTTGGGGGAAGTACATATGGGTTTGAACTATGATAGTTGTACCTACAATCACCTCTAGCCCGGTCTTGCTCGCACCATTGTCTATCACGGTTTCTCTATTGACCCCACAGTCTCTCCAAACTTGATTCTCTTCCCTAGAAAACCAAGGACCTTGATTGGTCACTTGGTACCCCAGGCGAGAACCTGATCCTTGGTTCTCCAACTATCTCACATCTTCATCAAATGGAACATAAGTTGCTTCTTCTTCACTCAGAGTTGAATTTTGTGCCCCAATGACATTTATACTATTTTTTCCGGCATCCATCATATGATTTGCTAAGAGGTCAATACTTGTCTTTATCTTTTTCATTTGTTCATCACATTCTTCCTCTTTCCTTAGCATATCATTGATTGCCGTTGATGTCGATACCGATTCACCGTTAGACTTTACCCTATCTCAGATATGCCATGCCATATTAATCTTGGTCATATGACTCAAAGAAGTGGACCTTGACGATAAGTGAGATTCATAAATAAACCTCCATCCAAGTTATTTACCATCTCTTGGTTTAAAAATGTTCAAGGGATATATTTATAATAGTGGAAAATAACCCCCAATCTTTGTTGAGCTTGGATTTGACTTTAAAGAATTAATTTTACCCAAACACGGGTTTTGAAACGATACCCCGCTAAGTGCACCAAGTAGGTTTTTCTTTTGGTGAAGTGCACCATAGAGTGCATTTGTCAGTGTGATTTTCCTCCTATGCAATTTTTCATTTGGTGGCGCGCTTAGCAGTGCTCCATCTCAGTTTAATCACATAGATTGCTTCAATTTTTTTCTCTGCAATGCATCTAATCACATATTTTAGCTCAGTATTAAGAATATGCATCAAATGCAAGATTATGAAGAGTTATCTTCCTCAAAACAAGGTGAAACGTGGATAAAATGTGGCAAGCAGGCATACAAATACGCCCAAGAACACAAAGCTGCTTCTACCAAATCCTAACCCACTTTCCTAGTCTATAGATTAAGATATTATGACATAGGTTAATATTTACAACCACCAACTAGTTAATTAAGAACGAGAATAATTGATATATTTTATAATCATAGTATTATGCAACACATAAAAACCTTATGAATTCTACCACAACATTGAGTTTCACAACCTCAGTAGAGGATTTAGCTACTCGTACCGAAAAGAAAGCAACAATAAGATATGAAATAAGAATGTATAAACTTACTTTGAATATTCAAGCTTGAAAGAATGTTGATGTTCTTCGTTCAAGAAACTAGATCCTGAGAAACCTTAGAACTTGTCCTAAACTGGGCGACAGAAACTAAAACTAACTAAAATTGCCAACTCTTTATAAAAATTACTTAACATATCTATTTGTAATGGTCCATGAAGTTGGAATCTTAGAAATATCAAATTTCTCCACAGGCATGATTTACACACCAATATATGACCGTCAATTGACTTGTGGTTTGTGGGTTACTTTGAGCCGCCATCAATAGACTTTTAGAGTTTTTGGACTCTATAGGCGTAAACTGTTTCATGGTTCATATTTGTAATCACAAATTTCTCTATAATTTGGTCTTCTTCTTCATGTATGGGTTGTCGATTGGATTCACGACCATATGTTGCCTCGTATTTTTTATCATGTTCTGAAGGGTCCTAATAGATATATTCTATTTTTTATCATCTTCTAAAGGGTCCTATTTGACACATTCTCTGATCTTTTTCACGATCTGCTTTACCGTCTGTCAATCAATCTACTATTTTAAGTGTGACCTTATATTCCCAATTTCTAAAATTTGCTATCTTTCCAACTTTTGGCGAATTGGACATCTTAAGCCTTCAAAACAACATTTTTAACATAAACATTCAATAAAACAAGAATTAGAATTATTAATCCTCAAGTAAAAGACATGAAATGTGTTATAAACTCAAGGCACATTATTTGACAAACAATCAAAAAACATACCCTATAACTCATAGGGCCACTAACATCTTACAACACCTCATCGGGTCTCACACGGGCATCCACGATATATACTCATATCTTAAACTGAAACTTACCTCAAAGACAAGCAACTGTGCTCCTAGAAAAATTTAGCTTGAAGACAAAATACAGGATTTCGTATAAAAAGAGGACAGACAAATCGTTTTATTTCACAACTGGTAAAAGTATTTAGCTCAGTTTGTTATGTAGGTAATGTCCTAAGCAATCTCAGAGCTCGCATCCAATGTGACCTTTGAGCTTGTACAAGTCTTCTCAAAATTGGCACACCTCCTGCAGCTATAATTGCAGCATGATTCTCACTCTCCATACTCAAATTATATAGTATTGCTAGAGCTGCTTCAACAGCTCGCTCACTCCCATTTTCGAGCAGCTTCACCAATGGAAATATCCCTCCCTCTGCAGCCACGGCTCTTGTGGAATTCACCACCTCTTCAGAGATTATTCTGTTCAGTTCTACAACAGCAGCCTCTTCTACTTCTGGTGAATATGAGGTCTTCATCTGTTCTATCAGTCTTGGGATCGTCTCGTAAAGAGTTACCTCTAAGTTGATCGGATTATCATAGTCAAAATTTGGACCAGAGAGATAGCTGAGCTTCACAAGGCAGGCAGCAACCCAGTCTTTGTGGTAAAGAGGGATGTCAGATTTGAGAACCTTCCGCAGTAATTTTGTGAAATGAGATGCATTTACTTTATGACAGAATTTCTCAAAGTCCAGCAGTCTTGTAAGTAATCGGGATGCTGCAGATATTGCATGACCTGCCTCTTCTACTTCAAGGGCATGTAGTTCCGGGTTCTGCATATCTACTTCAGATTCTGTATCTACAATATAATAGTTGAATCCAGTTAGTTATGCCCAACAACAGGAGGAAGCAACAGAATTTAATGAAAATATTCTCTAGTCATGATAGAGACTATTATTTTAGCATAAGATCGTACCACAAAAGTAAATAAGAACAAATGACTAAATTTCATCATGCCATCCACCATGCTTCAAGTTTTCTTCCTTTAACCAAATAACAAAAGATGGGATCACCCCCCACCCCCCACACACACACCAGCCACCCAACAAAGTGCTATTAAATTGTTCACGTGTCAAAATCAGCATAATCATCGGTAGAAACTACCTGAACTAGACTCCAGAATGCTGGCTATGCTATCAAAGACGGATCCAGAATCAAAATTTATGGGTTCCTACAACGACCTTAAAATATAATAATAATTGGGTCCACAATCAAATATTTATAGATATTTAGTAAATTTCATAATACATATATAGGGTCTAGACAAAAGCTACTGGGTCCCATAAACCTACATATCCTATTGTGGATCCGCCCGTATATGCTTATATAAACCTAAAGACAATAGTAAAGACTCGTGTAAATTTCTGCAGCCCCTGAATGGAACACCCTGGCCCACAAATGCCATGTCTCGGACAAACAGATTAATGCAGAAAACTCACTAGTGAGTTTATCTTCTAGTTCAGCTTGAAAGATTTTACTGACCTGAGCAAAAGAATGAACTAGTAACATATGTAAGAATTTTCAAATCATCTGTAAGTCTACGGGTTTACTCTGTTATAAAAAATTAACTTGTAGTGGTTAAGATTTAACATTTCCACCGAACTGAAGAGATATATTCTACAGAGTACTAAAGCAATGAATACAAAAGGCGCGCCATTATTATCAAAAACTCGGTACATGTTGAGCAGTTTTGGGTGGTTGGACATTTTCTCACTCTTAGAATCTTGTAAATATAGTGCTCTCTCCATCCTAATTTATATGGCACCGTTTGACTTGATAGAAAGTTTAAGAAAAAAGGAAGATTTTTAAAATTTGTAGTCTAAAACAAACCCTAGACATCTGTGTGGCAATGAATCATTTCATTGGTCGAAAAAGGGAAATTTTAAAGTTAGATTGTTTCTAATTATAGAAAGGTGACGTTCTATTTTGGATGAACTAAAAAGCAAAGTGTGCCACATAAATTGGTTACATATAAGTAAAGATCAAGTAGATTGACTCATTCCTTGTAATCATGTAATTAGATTGATTGTCTTACATTCTTTAGAGCATATAGATTCTACTATTTAACCCCGTAGCTTGAGGGAATAATCAAGCAGTGCTCCCTCTCAATTTCTTCTCTCACGTGTATCAGAACATATCTTAAGAAAATACTCACTGTCGGAAACTTCTGTGGCCACTTTATACACTTATCATGAGAAAATACTCACTGTCAGAGACTTCCGTGGCCACTATATACACTATTTCGAGGTTTGTCACTTTCCAGGGGTACGGTGCATATAACAGTGCCACAAGTAGTACGGAATCCTCGTGTGACCCTACCCAGAAAATTTGTTGTCGTAGGGTCATCCACAAGCCTTCACGCGCCACCAGTTGTACCTGTCCTCCGCTTTTAGTGTTGCCCGGCCACTTTCTTAACCCACCTGACTCCAAGGGTGGACGTTTAGTTCTTCAGTTTGAATTTTTAGAACATCAGTTTGGTATATCGATTTTCGATTTTCGATTTTCGATTTTCAGATTGAATTACTGAATACTGAACCATAGTTTGTTCAGGTCGATTTAAGTCGCAACTATCACATTACTTTGTGCTACAGTGCCCAAGTATTTATATAATTAAATTGGGCTAACTTAACATATATACTTGAAAAAGCTTGGTTTTCCGGTTAACCGAAATACCAATACCTTAAGACTGAAAACCGAACTTAATAAAATCAAAACCGAAAACTGACTGAAGAACCAAATCAATTCGGTTCAGTTTGGCCCACTTTTTCGATTTTTTCGGTTTTATGCTCACCTCTACCTGGGTCACTTCTTGACTCGACCTCACCCATCAAGGTCCCACTATTTCTTGCACTGCAACAGCGCTCCGACAAAGATCTAAGAAGCTTTGACTAAATTCTCGAAATCTTGTGGGTCAACCTACCATTTCAGACCCTCAAGTGATTTGAGAAGTTTATTCGAACAACTTTTCCGGTGACCTTTTCCGGCGAGCAAGCTACTTCAACATTTCCAGCATCATATCTTCATATTTATCCCTTTCTATAGTATATTTCTCCATTTACTTGACTTTCATTAAAAACCATATCACTTGGAGTGGATGTTTTTGGCTCAACCAATTGATTACAATTTGAACAAGTGATAACCACAGAACCTTTGACAGGTAGCGCAAACTACTTATCTTGGTCTTCTATTATATTATGGTGCGAAGGTCAGTGACTTTAGGATCTACTTGGTTAAACAAGCTAAGGATATCGACAAGAAAGTTTAGAGAGAATTGAAAAGACCGATGCTCAATTGTGTAGTCTTTTATGAAAGTCTATTAGCTCAAGGTATCCCTTTGTTCGACCATTCTAGACTTGTCTTTTAATTTGGGAGAAGGCTAGTGCTTTACACATAAATGACATTTATTGCTTATATAAAGTGATTTTCTGATTGACATACTTTAAAAGTAGGATTTAGATTTGTCTTACTATCTTGGACAGGACCAGACAGTTGTAGAATAGTATAATGAGTCGATGTCTGCTACTGCAAGTATTAATGAACAATTGGAGCAACGTCCGTAGACTTTTTTGGCTCTTAGCACCTGTTGAGCTTCCATGTGATTTTGACTCATTGCATGACCAAATCTTGGTTTGTTTGACAGTTCCTACAGTGGGTGATTTGTTCTGTCAGTTACCAAGGCTTGCTGCACCATCGACTGCAGCAGTTGTCATTCCTCCCAGTCACACAATCACAACACACTGATATCAGTAGACTCTTCTGTCCTAAGCATCTCAATCTGAAAATCGTCTGGGATAGCATCTCAGACTAAAAATAAAAAATGAGAATCATTTGGAAAAAATCGACGGGAATGTAACTTTTGTCACAAAATTGATCAAATTCGTGAGAGGTGCTGCTCTTTACATGATCAACCTCCTAAAATGCTCATGTGGCTCAGGCTGAGTCCATCAGTAACCTAACCTCTCCAATGTTCTACTTATATGAAGGGGGAGTATAATGACTTGCTTTTGTACCAGGTACTTGCAAGTACCTAGACATCTTCACAAGTAGCTTCAGTTACTCAAACAGATAATTTTGTTTCTCTCGCACAGTTCACCTTTTACCCTCCTTGACTTTGAATAATGTTATTTGCTTCTTTTTGTCCCTAATTGTCCTTTTAACCTTATATCAGTCAATCCTTTGTCTAGTACCCTAAATTGATATCATTCTTTATTGACTCTATTATTACACAGGAGCAATAGAAGGATAATTGGTGCAGTGCATTAGTCGCATTGGACTATATAATCTTACACTCCCTGTTTCTTCCGACTCGAGATTTAATTCTTACATGGTTAAGATATGCTAGTTCATCCAAACTACAGAAAATAGTACCTAGTTTATCCAAATTGTCTACATTTAGGGATGGAAAAATAGACCCCAAACCTTGTAACCCACTCAAGTTTTAATGGGTTTGGGCAAGGGTTGTTAAGTGATGGGTTGATTTGGGTTATTCCCAAAGTAACCTGTTAAAAAGGCAATAGCACGAATTGACCCGTGAATATTACCCAACAGAGACTTGAGTATATGCCCAAATTGATTGTCCATCTTTTTGATATATATCAGGCAATGCCTTTTCCTGCTAATTCAAATCGAAGCAATTGGATGTCCAACTCGGGCCTATATGACATGACCGATCACTAGATCCACCTTTGTCATATATAACTGGTAGAGATCACTAGGGGCTCCCAAATGTTGACATAGAAAGTAGAAACTGTTATTGTTGTCTTAAATATTGTTCCAGTGCCAATTGCATGATTGTCATAAGATGATCATGAAATCAATGTTTCTTTTTAAAATGAAAGACCATTCCATGTAATCACCTCACTGATCAGAATTTAATTGTTAACTAATAAATAGGAAGGTGATATAATAGTTAATGCACTATGACTAAACACTACTTGATCAAAAAAGAGTGGATCACCAAATTGAAGCATCACCCTTTCCAACACTTTCAAACCAAGGACCTTGATTGATTAAGGTACTTCCTAGGTTTTGAGGTTGCTCAATCCTAATAACGTATTACCTTCTCACATAGGAAGTACGCTCTTGATATTCTTGAGGGGACAGCAATGATCGACTGTAGGCCTATTAATACTCCGATAAACCTGAATGTAAGCTTAACCTGGTCAGGGGAGCTTCTTAGTGATCCTAGAAGATATAGGAGCTTTGTGGGCAATTTGAATTATCTAATTGTGACTCACCTGATAATTGCAAGTCGATTCTTGGATTCTCCTCGTGATAGTCAAAATGCAGTAATTCATATCCTTCAATATATTTATTTATTTATTTGAAATTATTCATATCCTTCAATATATAAAAACTGCTCCAGGGAAAAGACTACTTCATGAAGATAGAGGGCATGAGCAAATTGCTTGAAATACAGATATTGGACAGGGTCACTCTCCAAAAATGATCTACCTCTGGATACTATGTTCTAGTTGCGGCAAAACTAAGAAACAAAATGCTATTGCAAGACCGAGTGCAAAAGCTGAGTATTAAGCTATGGAAGTACCTACATCTGAACTCATATGGATCAAAAAACTGCAGAAAGAACCAACATTTGCGAGATCTGTTAAGGTGCATTAAAAGTGTTTCATGAGAGGATCAAACACATGGAAATTAATTTATCATTTCGTAGGAGAAAAGATATTCTCGGGAGACATTGACTCAAAGTTCGTAAGGTCAAATGATCAACCTACAAAATATATTCACTATTGCTAATCGGCCCCAGAACGAGTTGTATATGTAGCAAGCTTTGGTACATATGATTTGTATGCACAGGCTTGGTACATACAATTTGTTAGGATCAATTAGATTGAATCACGCATTGTAATTATATAGTTAGTTAAAAAGTCTTTCCTTACTTCAAGCAATGTTCCCTCTCAATTTCTCCTCTCCCACACTCGCAGAAGATAAATATGAACAGTAATATTGGTGAGTTTGGTGATCATATTCAGGGAATTAAAGCATGGTCAATAGGACAAGTGAAAAAACTAGAAGGTGGAAGTTGGAATTGTACCTAGACCCAAGAGAGAGAGAAAGAAAGGGAGCGAGAATAACCTCATTGATTTAGAAATGATAATAATTTGGTGTAGATGGAAGGTAAAATGTTGTGGATCACAACTGTATCCAGAAATACCACTGGTACATGCCTGAGGTGAACTGGAAAAACTATTAACTGTAAGTTGGGGCACAATTTGAGGCCTAAATGCCAGAAAAGAATGTCCTACCCTCCTACTTTGGTAGTGAGGCACTACTTTTTAAATTCACACATTGATGCTACTTAAAATCTAACAGAAGAACATGGTTTCCTTCGTTGAGATGTTATTCTCTAGAAATTTCCTAAGACTTCTTGATTACCATGTTATATTGAACAGAAGCAGCGTCAAACTACTACACACTTCAAAGAGGGACCAAGTGATATATTCACGGAAAAAAAATGAGAAATACGCACACTTTCTGAAAGACATGGTCTTGATGAGAATTAGGGTGAGTAGTCTCTCATACCATTTAAAGTTTTCTGCTGGAAAACAGCATCTAGACCAGTTTCTAGGTCAATGGACAGGATCTTTTCCATGCATGCCTCAATAACTGCAGCGAACTCAAGGATAGAAGCAGCTTTCCTCTGCAAATCTGGAGATGATGTCCTCATGATATCAACTAGGCGAGATAGAACAATAGAATCTAAGAGATCCACCACATTGGCAGTTTCCAAACTGCAAAAATGAAACGTGAGTTTGTTCCAACCATGAAATAGTTAATAGATTTGTATTAAATCTGCTATAACACCAACTAGAGAAGCACTGAATACAGTCCTGCATTTCAAAACTGCTGCAGATTGACCAAACTGCTCGTTTGCAAAAAGTAAAGAAAAATGTCTTTTTTATGAAGTAAAGATAATTGCAAGATGAAAAAATGTTGTTATTATGGAACTTAAAATACATAAATTATATAGGGATGATTATTGTTATACCCAAAAAGGGAAACTATTTACCATTGGATGCCCCATTACTTTCATGCCCCAAAAAGGAGTTCGCGCGCGTCATCAAGGAAAATCAACTAGTTTGTGTGCGTCATCAAGGAAAAAACACTGCAGTGAAAGACACTGCTCAATTACTTCTTGATACCTTCAGAGTATATATATATACTGTGCTGTTATCAAGGAGCAAAAAGAAACTAATCACTGGATAAACTGTTCAATTACTTTTTGATACCATCAGAGTATATATGAGTATATATACAGGGGCTGCTCAACAAAATTGGGGGCCTAAAGCAAAATTTCAATTAGAGGTCTAAAATCTAAATAAACTTTATATGTACTTATTTTTAAAATGCATTTTCTAGCTTTTTAGTTGCAAATTATTACTTGATATTTTTTCATAAATGACTTCTTCGGATTTTTTTTTCAATTATTAGTTTTAGGTAAGATTTTACCAATTCAACATTGAAAAACATCATTTTACTGAGACAATCATTATATGAATCGTTAACATAATTTTATAAGTAATAAGTTGAGAAATTTTAGATAAAAAAATAAGAGTTATAACCATAGAATTTGATTCAAGAAGTTGATAACTTGATATACCCCACTTTAACATGCTTGCTGTAATATTGCTTGAAAATCTAAGAAAACATTAAAAAAGGAGAATTTGCAATTCACTTTGTTCAATACTTTTCAGCTATTAATTCTTATTTTTGACAGATCATTACACTATCTTATCAAAGATTTGAAGAAAGAGTCACAAAAGGATAAAATGTAAAAAGACACAAAACAATGATTTCTTGATTTCTTTTATTTGAAAAGGGGTTAAAGAGAATAAAATAATATAATTTTTTAAAGAATTATACTTTTTACCATAAATAATAATTTTTTTCTAAAAAGAAAACTAAAATATAATTTATTCGTAAAATTTTGAGGCCCCCATTATGACTTGTTTGTTAAAGCAATAGAGCCGGCACTATGTATATATACTCTGATACTATCATGAAGATAAAAACACTGTTCAATTATTTCTTGATACCATCATAGTATATATATACTCTGTTAGTATCATGAAGGTCACGCGAAGACGGAAATGGGCCTAGTCACACGAAGAAGGGGCGGGGCAGTGTTGTAATTACTTTGGACCTTTGGTCCAATCATGGTAAATAAGTTGGGGTAGGTCCAGTTTAAGTAAATAGTTTACTCCCTTGATCTATTTTGTGTAGTTTTCCTTAAATTATATGCATTTACCATGTCAACAACATCATTTGAAGAATGGTTTCAGCATAAATTCAGCAGGAACCAAAACTTCCCTAGATATCCCCTTTACAGTATATCTAGTCAAAATATAGAAGGATGAAGGAATGAGTGTTTGGACATAAGAGCATAATTAACACATCATTCTAATCATGAACCCTGAAATCCCAATAATGCACATAGACAAATGTAGCAAGTGATTGCTCTTATCATTAAGACTAAAATCTGCCAAATAAATATTGTAGGCTCATCAAAAAGCACTGCAGAATTGATATCATTGGAACAGGTATTCATGAACTAAGCAATTCAAGCTTGTCGTGGAACGCACAGATATAAAGGGAAGGAGGTAAAATAGGGAAACAAACATGAAACCTGGTAGTTGATGCGACTTTCATATTTTCATTTCCAGTCAACCCAGCATTTCTTGCTGCACTCCTTGCCTTTATTGACCCATTAACTGGTCCATTATAAAACTGTATAACCCAGAAAGAAAAGAGTCACTCAGAGGAGTTGTGGAAAGAGTTTGAGCTCCCCTAAGAACTAGTGAGCGATAGATACAGACCATTGACTTCATTTCTTTGCTAGGATCTAGGATCCGAGTAAGAATGTCCAATATCTGCATAGGAAATAACATCATTTTACCTCTGTGGTACAAGAATCTGACTGATCAACATTTTAGCAGGAAAAGAAATGGCAGTACCATTCTTGTCAAGCTCTTGGAGATCTCTGAGTTACTGAGCAAGTAAATCAAAGAACACAAAGCATTTTGTTCTTCCAACCTTTGGCATACGTCATTACTTCATCCACAAAAACATGAAACAATATAAATTAGCCAGAGGTGTTCAGTGCATGTTGAACAAAATAGATCAACTTAATTCTAAACAAAGGAGAGAACAAAACAGGAACCGAAGTGTATAAAGAATTCTGTTCCAAACTCTTTGAAGTTATAGAGTGAGCGATCACATACAACATGGAAAAATTGTATTTAACTACAAGAATGAGAGTGTAAAAGTAGTGACAAGCTGAAAATGTACTCTAACTGATGGAGTTAGTAGAAGTCTGGGTATGTCAGCCGCATCATAATTTTAACTAATCCTTCTAACTTTAGATTTAACAAGTACATTTTTTTTAAGAGTTTGGTTTAATACCAAAGCGGTGAGAGTCATATTCACTTAAAAAGTTGCACATAATGGCAGAAGAATTTTGCCCTCTGCGAAATGCATAGACCGGATCACGATGCTCTTAAAAGTGAAGTCCAAAGAAGGAAAAGAGCTTTCTGCTAGGTATTAAGCAGAAGGTTTTAAAACATTGCAGGGAGTCAAACAGATTGAACACTTAGCTGCAACATGTCATCAATGCCTCGTAACTATATGGAAATTGGAATACAAGAACTACATGTCAAGTTTTGCCAAATAACAGCAAAGCTAACAGAATCACAAGGATTGAACAAGTTGCTTTACAGCAAGATCCATTTAAGAACTTAGCCCAATACAAGAGCCATGAATTGTATTTGTTTCAAGGTAAGCACATAATGGAGGAAGATTCACCCTTTCTATAGTGAATTATCAAATGATAATGCCCTTAGCATCAATATTACAAAACGGAGAGAACCTTCACAGTTCACTGCATAAAGTAAAGTGATGAACCTTAGCACAGAGCCATAATCACATAAAGACTTGACAAGATAAGTCATGTGGCACAATTACTACATGGGAGAGGACAACATGTTAAGAGTTAATTTGATACCTGATAGATAGACTCTGTATAGCCCGAATAACAGCTAATTTAACAGTGTCACTAGGATGGTTAATTAGGCGAACAAGAGGGTTTATAACACCTGCTTCTTTAAATGAAACCCGCATATGTTCATTAATAGACGCATCTGCAATGGCATCCGCAGCTCTAGCAATAGCTGACTCATCTTCAAGTCCAAGAATTAATGCCAACCGAGCCACGCCATCAATCCACGGTAAAAGAGTAAACCTTGGATTGGAAGGAAGTTCACCCCTGGATGTGTTCTGTTCTTCAGTTTCAATTGCCCCAATACGTGCAAGAAATTGTTGTCGAGTGCGTCCTACCATTGCCTTCATCTTTTCTTCCTCAATGTTTGCATTTTTATCCTCAATATTTAATCCAAGAAGCAATTCAGAGGCACCATATCTTGAAGGTTTTGGGTTTTGTTCAATTTTGGTGCCATCAGGCAAAGAAGGCCATGAATACAGAGCTGGTCTGAAGGACTTGTAGGCAGCTGCACCAACTAAAGGGACCAGAAGAAGACCTTCCTCCAAGATAAGAATCTTCCTGTACTCATCTTTAGCAAGTTCCAGCAACACATTTCTCGCTTCGTTTTTAATGACCTTAGATCCCTCCACCTCATTTTTCAAGAGCATTGCCTGCATAGACCAAGGCAATGAAATTCACTAAGCTTCAGACTTGCAGTATCAAAGACATTTAAGCACCAAAAAATGGATTAAAAATTCCAGCCCAAAATGTGACACAGACTATAATTAGAAAAAAGAAATAAACATGTTTTTGGACGTTGCAGTAAACTTACAAGAGATGCAACAAACTAGGAATGTTTTGACAGATCAAATCACCTATAAGTAATAAGCAGAAGATGAGACTAGTGAAGCTTTAGACATTCTTGCTTAAACCAACTGGTATAACGATTTCTTCATGAATGTCTTATTAGTTAATTACATTGTCAACTCGTCTGATCATTGACATGATTTGCAGCATTAATATGTACATCACGCACCATGACCTCCATTTCTTTTTTCTTTTTTTTTGATGAAGTAAGAAGTGTACTAATAACAAAGCATCCAGAGGATGCAAGATTTACAAAAGTAGGCATAGTCAGCTCTAGAAAGGGCAAAAATAAAACCAATCATAATACAAGAGAGCTGACAAAATCCAAGAATTGTTCAGGGTTACACAAAGGATTAAGGTTAACCCAACTAAAAAGTAAGACTAAGCATCTTCCCTTGAAATTGAAGCTGTTAGTTGAGACGCCTTTAAAGCATCTTTGATTTCTTTCTGTCCATAAGCCCCACACAACAACAGCTGGAACCATAGACCATAATCTCCTGATGGACTTCTCAACTTTCCAATTGCCCCAGCTGACAAAAACTTCTCTGAGATTATTATGCATAACCCACTGTAGACCAAAAAGGGAGAAGAACATTGACCAGATGTCTATAGCAATAGGGCAGTGCAAAAATAGGTGGTTGACAGTTTCTAAACTGTTTAAGCACATATAGCATCTGTTGGCTGAACTGAATCCTTTTCTGTTGAGATTGTCTAAAGTGAGACATGAATTGTTCATAGCTATCCAGCAAAAAGCACTAATCTTGGGGGGCAATTTGACCTTCCATATTAGCTTCCACAGCCACAGATCAATTAGAGTTTTGCTGGAACTCAGAAGTTGGTAATTGGCTTTGACAGAGTATGTACCGTCCATGCTGTTACCCCATTTGAGCATGTCATTTTTCAGGGTTTGAAAGCAGTAGAATGTTATCTTCCCATAAGTTCTGCAAGTTCTTCAAACTCCCAATCATTCAGGTTCCTTCTCAGTCTAGGGCACCAAGTATGCCCCTCCCAATTTTGTGAAACAGTGGAATCAGGATTGGAGGCAATAGAGAATATCATAGGCTAGAGCTCCTTCAATAGATTCCAACCAAGCCAAGGGTCTTTCCAGAAGAGGAGATAGTTCCCATTGCCTACATGCGAAGTTGTTTAAGAAGTGAAGTCAGTCCACAATTTCCTGATTTCTTTCCACAATCCACAATCATGAGGTAATCTACTAGTGTTGGTAACCCAATGGCTATCATGTCCATATTTAACTTGGACCACTTCTTTCCAAAGTTACATGCCCTCTTGATTATATCTCCAATGCCATTTCAAGAGCATGCTTTTGCTATGGAGTGCCAGGTCCTTCACTCCTAATCCACCTAGTGATTTTGGGATAATAACCTTATCCCATTTCACCAAGTGAAGTTTGTGGGACTCGTTATTGCCATCCCATAAGAATGAGCACCTAATGCTATCAAGCCTCAGCAATACTTCATCTGGTACAGGGAATAAGGACATGAAATAGGTTCGGAATGTTGTCTAACACACTGTTAATCAAAGTAATTCTGCCTCCAAGAGAGAGGTATTGTTGTTGCCAAGTGGCCATCCTTTCCTCAAACTTTTCCACCACCCTATTCCATACCTCAGCAGATCTGTAGCTAGCCCCCAATGGGAGTCCCAAGTAGGTAGTGAGGAAACTCCCTGTATTACAACACATTATCTCAATAATCACAGTGGGTGATTATGGTGGCTTGAAAGAAGGTCTGATTCCAGTCAAAGCTGCCGGAAAAGTGAGATTCTCCTTCCTAGAAAGTAGGAGAGAGAAGGAACATTGGGAATCGTACCTGGGAGCTTTTTGCAACAACAAATAATATTATGTTCTTTCCATTTCTTTTCCAATCCTACTCTAAATCTATTTGGTTCTATTAGGTTCTTTCCCTTCCTATCATTGTTCAAGAAACAACATATTATATTTTAGTCCATTCCCGTATCTATTTAGTTCTAATAGGTTCTTTCTCTCCATATCCTTGTCCAAGAACCAACCAATTACATTCTAGATTTGTTTACAAAAATACCCTCCACAAATATGGTGGAAAGGATGTGGAAAAGGTTTGTCGGGACAATTGTGTGTTTAACCATGCTAATCCATGCATTAGAACCCATTGCATTAATAATGCATAGAAATCCATGGTATTAGTAATATATACATCAATACACAATAGAACGTATTAGTAATGCAACCATTAGTTATACAAAGGCTGAAAAAGTGTACAAAACAAGGAACTAGTAATACACTAAGCAAATGCATACATTATTTTCTCCAATACACTCTACCAAACAAACCCTTATTTCTTTTTGGTGCACCCATAGGTTTCCTTTATGTATAGAAGAATGGGGATTCTGTACGTTTTGCACCCCTAATGTATGTTCTCTTTTGTGATTTGCACCCTGTTTATTTTCTTGCAAAATAATGAAATCATTCTTTTTTTGAAATTTCTACGAGGGAAAAAGGGGAATACAACAACAACATACCTAGTGAAATCCCATAAGTGGAGTCTGGGGAGGGTAGAATGAACGCAGACCTTACGACTACCTTGTGGAGGTAGAGAGGTTGTTTCTGAAAGACCCTCGGCTCAAGTGAAGGAGGAGACAGTGAAAAAAAAGATAGTAATAAGAAAACGGTGCAAAGTCTACCAGAAGGGAGCAAAGACAACAACAGAATAGTGTGACAATCAAAAAACAAATTGATTAAAAATTAAATGAGACACTGCAGATGAAAAGAGCTCAATTAAAAGGAAGTGAAACAAACCACAAGCTAGATTAAAACCAATACGAGGAAAAGGTGTAAACAAACTACGCATGCCAAGTTAAAATTAAATACAACTTCGTGATGATCTGAAAGTCTGCTCTACCTAAAAGGGAACTGTGAAATGACAAAATGATAAATTCGGAAAGATGAATTCAAAAAGTGCAACCAAGATTCATGAAATCCGTGAATAACATTTTACAATGTATGGACACTCCATACAACCTAAAGCATGAGTGGTTTTCTCAATGTGCTTTTGTTTCCAGGATTGTAACTATCACAAGCATTAATCTCTCATTAATGGAGTTTAGCAAAGACCAGTTATTCCATTGTATAGGTGTTTTTTTTAAATCAGCCCATTGTATAAAAGCTTACATCTTATCACTGACATCTTCCAGCAGGTTCATCCATTTCTCGGCTAGGGTTGAGAATCATTAAAAAAAAAAGGATAGGGTACAAATCACAAAAGATGTCATATGTTAGGGGTGCAAAACGCAATGGATTTTAGGGGTGCAAAACGCAATGGACTCAAGATTGGGTGTAGTTCGTAGAAGACCATTTGTTTTGTAGGTTTACTACTTTTTGGTATACTAGCATGTTTTTGCTCAACAATGATAAAATTTATTACTTCATAAAAAAAGGGGGTTTCCTTTTGGGATAATTACAGTAGATGGTCATTCGGTCATTTTAATTACCAAAAAAGGGTCATTCAGTGTATATTCATGTGCATTCGGTGTATATTTCATGTATAGAGTGTATCATGATGCATATTCAGTGTATAGCTCATTTATAAGTAATCTATATTGTACATTCAATGTATACTTTCTACGACTTTTGGCAAGCTATATTGTATAGTTACTGTATTTTTCCTATAATTTTGGCTATTTTTATGTAAATAAAACATGGCTATATTTGTTGTAAACTAATTAGTTTATTGTATATAGTTGAAATTGTCCCTTTTTCATTTTTTAGAACTTGAATTGATGTAAGAAGAAATTTTCTTCCTAACCGCAACTCCAGTGAGTCTATCATTCTAGCTATGTGCGTAATGTCCTATACATCCTAGGACAGTGATAGGTGGCCATTTTTGGGGGCATGGCTTCCAAGAAAAGAAGAAGAAAAACTATGTCAACTATTACTTGAGTAGGACAACATTTCTAACTGTCCCAAGACTGCCACTCCATGAGACAATCTTAAGATAGACAGTTTTTACATACAGGGAGGGCTGGAGGCATAAAAAGGGATATAAAGCATATAATGGTTTTCCTCATGTAGGATGGATTGGCACACATGTGACAAGGAAAAAGAGCTTACAGGCTTGTCCACACTGTTTGAGCAAGCACTAAATCAGCCTTTACGATTTCTTAAGAAAGACAATTTAGGGTCAATATATTGCTCTGCCATTAGACCTCACAAACACTTGAAGGTATAATTGATAAAACCCACAGACGTAGAATAGTACTTTATCATCATCCACCAACACTTTCTAAAGCAAGTTCTAAAATAGTTTAGCACAAAAAAGGTTCCCACATGAACCTGCAAGAATTGGGCAAGGTAACCCAATTAATTGGTTCTTAGAACCCCCATATCTGCAATGCATCTAACCATTACGTTCCAAGGTAACAATTTAAGACTTCCAGCAGTGACCGAGTCCCTTTTTGCCTTAAAGAACTCTTCATCTGCTTTATTTTAGTCAGAAATTTCTGAAATGGCTGTTAAATTCTTCTGAAATAATAAGTCACTATGACGTCTGAAGGTGGCAGAAGGAGACAATGTAAGTTGAAGGTGGTATAATGAGATGAGGTAAGCCTAAAATTACATTTAGGGAAGTTGTCTCTGAAGACTTAAAATCTCTCCAAGAAATGTAGACTTAGTTAAGAGAACAACAAAACAGAAGGCGCAAATGTCCATATAGAGATAAATATGAGACATAGAGATATAGAGATCCGCTATTTTGCATTAAAAACAAATTGTTTGTCTCTGTTTTTGTACTGGAACACATGAACAGAGCAGCATGGATTCAAGGAATTTTGTATAGCTGATCCCAGCTAGTGTAGGATTGAGGGATAGTTGATTGATTTCATATAAAAATTTCGCAATTCTGAAACACTCATAAATATATTCAAGATCAATATATATCTTTGCAAAAATAAAAGTTCAAGAATCAAGTGGCCTCACCAGTTTTGGAACGACACCTGCTTCAATCATGTTATTGTGATTAGAAGCAGTCAATGCCAAATTTGCCAGAACCCCACCAGCTGCCTCCTTCACTCGCACGTCTTCATCCTCCAGGAACTTTATTAGTAATGGCAGGAGATCAGATTTGGCAATTTTGTTTGTGAGTTTCTCATCCACAGATAAATTCCATAACGTACATAAGCTTTGCTCCTTCACCTACAGACATAAATTAAAGCTTTTGCCTTAATGCTTGTGTCAAAAGGACATGAGGAGAGTAGAAAGAATGAAGTAGATTTTGCACATCTGAGGAGAGGGAAGAACGTCTGAGGAAGGCATTTATCTCTTCTATAGCACCACTATCTGCCACAAGCTCTCTATACATATTCACTGAGGATATCATCCTTAAAAAACCAGCAGCTGCTTCACAAGTAGCATGAGACTCAGACCTTAAAAGGTTCACAGTGAGATTAACAGAACCAGGAAACTGCAGTATCATATCAACACACTGCTTCCCTCCAAGTGAATACTTCCAGAGAGCAATTACTGCCTGTTCTCTATCTAGAGGGTCATGGTCCAAGCCAAGCATCCGAACAAACAAGGCAATGTAACCATCACCAGTGTTAGATGCGCTATCCTTTATCATATCAACATCCTGGAAATGAAGAAGGAAGATTCACATATTAGTATTAGGCAGTCAATCTATTGAACAGGTCTAATTCCTACTAATACAAGGACATCAATATTCTGCCAATAGAGCAATCAATATAAGACTATTCATGGGAACTCCATAAAAAGGTAACACCAACAAACTTGGTTTATCTTAAAAAAAAGCAGTAAGAAAGAAAAACAAAATACAAGCAACTGGGTTACAGACTCACCTGGTGAGGGTTCACATAAACTTCACCTCTTCCATCATTGGAACACAACCTGGGATTGACTCCATAACAATGATTATGAAAAAACAATAAGCGATTATAAGCTTTTCTTCTTCTAACCGTGACACTAATTCCTACCGGAGTTTGTAACACTCCTCCTTTAACCAAATAATTGGGTGGCTTCAGCAACAACTGTCCCCCAATTGATGTTGTCATCTTCAACTTTGAGTTCACTATACTCGTAGTCATAATGGAACGCAGACAATCCCAACTCTTTTAAAGGTTAAACCTAACAAATGAGCTCAATACACTTTGAATTATCCATATATGTGTATATATTCATGGAAAATGATAAAAAAAAAAAAAAGCCTTTGAACTATATGAAATAAACAAAAATATAATCTGATCCAAAAAATATTTTTAGCATTAAAGTAACTTTTGATTCAGAAATGTCTTTATTATTATTTAAAGGGTCAAAGTTACAATAGAGGTATTTTTTTTTTTTTTTTTTTTTTTTTTTTGGGAACAGACCATACACGAGGCTCCCACCTCTCATGCGCGGCCAGGGGTTGAGCCGCTCACCCCCAAGCTGTATTATACATAAAAATAGAAAGATACACGGAGGGGGGCATAAACCTAACCTCCAATCCTATGGTGGTTCATAAGCCGATATTCCTAATAAGGTCAATCAGCTCATCCCCGATACAAGCACACAAAAAAGGGTCCTAGAAACTATGCACCTAAAGGAGAGGACTCCTCTCGATACAAAGAAACTAGAAAAACATAAATAAGGGAGACTCTCCCTTTACATAGTAAAGGAAAAATCTAAATATAAAAGGAGATAATCTTCATAAAAGCTATATATACAACAAAATTTTAGCGTAAACGAAAATCATCAAAGAACATGGCTAAAATTATAACATGGGGAATCACAAACACTGCAATTGAGTGATCAATCCAAGGATGCAAAACAAAGTAGTAGATCATGGAGGCTTCTTAATCCGTTTGGTCTTCCTCCGCCTAAAGCTAGGTAGGCCGATTCTATCTAGCATATAGTATCCTCGAATACCACGAGGTAGCTGCTGGAGGGTAGTGTAGTGGCCTGGAATGGTAAGAGTGTGACTGTGCTTGGAGAGAGCATCCGCAGTGAAGTTTGCCTCCCTGTATACATGTTTGCAAGCAAAGAAGGCAAATAATTTGGTAATATCAACAAGGTCATGAGTTACCTGGTGAAGGCTCCACGGAGGTTTCATCTGGTGACTGATCCATTTAGTGAGCAACTCCGAGTCAACTTCTAGGATAACATGATGGAAGCCCTGTTGAATGCACCATCTAAGCCCATAAGTAGCCGCCTCTAGTTCAGCTTGATTGTTGGTTCCCTCCCCTAGTGGTATGGCGTAAGCGAAGAGGAAATTACCCATGTGATCTCTTACAATGCCACCCCCCCCCAATAGCCCCCGGATTACCCAACGCGCTACCGTCAGTATTTAGCTTAACGAAACCGAGTTGTGGCTTAATCCATGAGACTTGGGTAATCTTCATCTCATGACTACACTTATCTATGTAGGAGATAGTGTGGATCCAGTTCGAAGGCCAATGGATATAGGGGTATGCGATTCTAAGAAGATTAGAGATGTCCTTGAAAACTGCAAATTTCACTCTCGCCAAGCTAGAACTCTTCCCCCCGTATTTGCTCGCGCATCTATTCTTCCACAAATTCCAACATATAAATATTGGGGTGGAGTGAAGGATAAGTTTGTGAGCTTCTTTGCGGTACTTGCGAAGCCACCAGCTCATAATAAGGGGTTTGAGGGGCGTGACTTCATGTCTGATGCCTAGGGAATCTGAGAAGTAACGCCAAATATTCCTAGCAAATTGGCCCGTGCTGAAAATGTGTTCTATGGTGTCCGGACCTGGGCTGTGGCAGCAAGAACATGGAGTGGAAACATGGCCGAATGCAACGATCTTTTCCTCTGTGGGCAGCTTGCCTCTAAAAGCCCTCCACAGCAAAAAAGAGCATTTAAAGGGTATGTTTTTGTGCCAAGTGTAGTGGTCGGAGAGTGTCTTGGTCTTGTGTTTCCTCACAAGCTTCCATGCCGAAGAGCACGTGAAGCTTCCATTGGTATTCAGCTTCCAAATGGCCTGATCCGGTTTGTTTTCTTGCGTCTGTAGTGTGGTAGAAGTTATGAGAGTAATGAGCTGTGGTGGAGCCAACTGATTTAGCATGTCGATGTTCCACTGCCCATCTATAAGAAAATCAGCCACCCTAGCATTGTTCGCTCTTTCCAGCTCGTGTCTATAGTTTGCTAATGGTCCGACACCTAGCCAGTCGTCCCACCAGAAATAACACGAACCCGAGTGTAGCCTCCATTGAATGTGAGGTTCGGCAGTGTGTTTGTTGTGCATCATATGTTTCCACACACGCGACTGCCCAGAATGGAATTTTTTGGTGATGGGGTTGGCTCTCTGACAGTATTTGGCTCTAAGGAAATCACCCCACAGCGTCTGTTTAGCTTTAAATATCCACCACTGCTTGAACTGGAGAGATTTGCAGACATCTGTAGTTCTCTTCAACCCAATACCTCCTTCATCATAAGGATAGCACAAATTTTTCCATGAATACCAATGGTATTTTTTCTTATTATCTTTCCACCCCCAGAAAAAATCAGCGGTAACTCTCTCAATCTGCTTGAGAGTAGTACTAGGAGGAGTAATGGCTGAAAGGAGGTGAATGGGAAGCGACTGAAGTACATAGCTCACAAGTGTAGCTCTACCGCCGTAGCTGAGGATTTTGGAATGCCACCCTCTAATTCTGTTGACAACCTTAGAAACCATGTTCGTGTAGTACATGACTCTCTGCCTACCAATGTAGAGAGGGCATCCTAAGTAGGTGATGGGACTATGCTTTTGAGTGAAATCTGTAACCTGTTTCACCATATCCACATTGTCTTGGAGCGCATTGGAATGCATCATGAAGTGGCTCTTATTCTTGTTTATAATTTGCCCCGATGTCTGCTCATATAGGGTCAAGGTCTTCATGATAATCTGAAGAGTTTCCCTCCTTCCGGAGGTAAAGATGATAACGTCATCCGCAAAACTCAAATGATTAATCTGTGGGCCTCTTTTCGCCATATGGAAACCCTGGTAGAAGTGGTAGCTATGAAGACTATTCAGCATTCGAGACAGTACCTCCGCTCCTAAAATGAATAAGGCGGGAGAAAGAGGGTCACCCTGTTTTAGCCCTCTGGTGGAGTGGAAAAAACCATGTCTAGACCCATTAACGAGAACGGAGTACCAGTTATTAGACATGATTCGCCAAATCATATCAATAAAGGTCTCACCGAAGCCCATTCTTCTCAGTACCAGACAAGTATAGGACCAGGAGACTCTATCATATGCTTTGGCCATGTCTAACTTGATAACCACATTCTCGCCAATAACAGGCTTCCGGATATCGTGGATAATCTCTTGTGCTAGCATGATATTTTCTGAGATGCTTCTTCCTTTTACAAACCCGGACTGATTAGGAGAAATAAGACCGGGGAGAATGGGAGAGAGCCTGAGGCAAATGAGTTTTGATATTATCTTATTAGTAAAGTTACTGAGACTAATGGGTCTATAGTCAGAGAGCGTGTTGGGGTGATCTACCTTTGGGAGCAAGACTAAACATGCATGAGAAAAAAACTTAGGCATAGCATGGCCACAGAAGAAAGAGTTAACCACTGCAAGTAGGTCCTCCGAAATAATTTCCCAGCAAGCTTGGAAAAATTTTCCATTCATGCCATCCGGACCGGCTGCAGAGTTAGGGTTCATGGAGAAGACCACCTGTTTTAACTCCTCAATGGTAGGCGTGGCTTGAAGGCTTTCATTCTGAGTAGCTGTGATCATTCTAGGAACGCAATTCAAGATGTTCTCCGAAATCGGAGACTCATCACCTGTGAATATTTTTTGAAAATGATCACAAGCTGCTCTAGCAATGTGTTCGTCGCCTTGAATCAAATCCCCCTCTTCGTTAGTAACCTTGTGAATGAACAATCGTCTTCTCCTGCCACGAATTAAAGCATGGAAATACTTGGTGTTAGCGTCTCCATCCTTGAACCAATGTAGTTGAGTTTTTTGTTTCAGAATGTTCTCTTCAATTTTAAGAAATCTGGTGTATTCGGCGTTGAGAGCATGCAATTGCATCCTGTTCTCTTCATTATTGGATATTATCAGATTTTCTTCGGCACTTTTCACCAATTCTTCATATTCCTTAACCTTGGCAAAAATGTCGCCGAATTCCACTCTCGACCATTTGCTAAGGGTAGAGGATAGCCTTTTCATTTTTTGGTGGAATGACCACATTGGATTCCCCGTCATAGGTATGTCCCAACAGGACTTTACAGTTTCAAGAAAAGTAGGGTTATCCACCCAACAATTCAAGAATTTAAAATATTTAATAAGGGAATCTTGTCTAGCATTCATCTCTATTTGTAAAGGGTTATGGTCAGAGCCAGTCGAAGGGAGGTGAGTAACTGAAGTGTGTGGCATGACAGCTAACCAGTTATCGGACACCATAGCTCTATCGAGTCGCTTCCATATTCTTTTATGCATATCTCGTTGATTACACCAAGTGTAGTCTGAGCCATGATACCCCAAATCCGTTAGGCCACAAGCTTCGATAACGCTGATAAACTCAAAGCTTTTCTGCATGTTGTAAGGGATTCCACCTAGTTTCTCAGTAGTGGACGTGGTGACATTGAAGTCCCCAACTGTGCACCAAGGAAGGTTAGTGGAAGCGTGATGCAAAAGCCTATCCCAAAGTGGTCGTCTAAGAGTATCTTTGCATTTTCCATAGACAAATGTCATGAGAAATGCATTTGGATGCTCTACATGTTTCATCTCACAAGTGATCTGTTGATCGTCAATATCAGTAACTTTACAATCAACATCTTGAGTCCAGAAAATCCAAATCTTACCATTAGGATTGCAAGCGGACCTATCCATACCAAGGTTGATTCTAAAGCTTTGTAGATGAGCGTTGTTGGAAAAAGGTTCTAGGATGGAAATTATGGACGTTTGATGGATTTGTTTGAGGAATTTTAGTCTATCTATGACACCTTTGGTATTGATACCTCTAGCATTCCATACAATTGTGTTAATCATTGATGGGTTCTGAGGTTATAGAGCCTAGTGTTTGGTCTACTAAACGAAGCATGCATAGTAGAAATTTTTGGATTATGGTGAATACCTCTAGGTGATAAGCCTTGTTCACTAGCTAGCTGGTTCATCTCATTATCTGTGACTTTGGTAGTGGTTTTGGATGGTGCAAGAGTTCTATTAGACTGTTTAGCAGTCTCTTCTTCATCCTCTAGTTCAACCTCACCTTGAAACTCTTGGTCATATTCATCTTCTGAATGTATGACACCATACTCATCAAATTCATTTGCTATGGTAGGAGTAGTATTTAGTGCGCAGGGAATGGTGGAGTCTTGTTGTGGCTGCATAAAAGGAATAGGCTCAATGTTTAGTGGAGTAATAGTGATGGGATCTTCACCTTTAAAATCGGGGCTTCTGATATGTGTATTTTGGTTAACTAAAACCAACTGCGAGCATGTATTAGCAACTACATCATTCGTGGCTGCAGCAGCTTGATGTTGTTTTAGTTCTTTCCTCTTTCTAGCTTCCTTTCTTTTATGAGTCCTAGAGTTGGATGTCTGTTTGGAATTACTACAGTTGATTTGAGCAGTTGGAGAAACAGTAGCTTCTCCTTGTGTTTTAAATACAAGGTTCGCAGCAGGAAGTTGAGTTAAAGAGGCATAAAAGGCCTGCATTTGTGGGTTTGGGTGTTGCACTTGTTGGGAGACAGGATTGAGGAATTGAACACTTGAAGCATAGCTGAAACTGCAGCCCTTTTCCTGGTCATTTTCAGCATTGTCATTGTGATCTACATCTAGACTTTGGTGCTGAAATGGTATTAGTTTAGGGACCACAACTTGCACACTTTTTCCTTTCAAACTAGGAGTTGAGCTAGCCCCCAAGACATGCAAGTTGTCCTTTAATCCTACAGCTGGAACATGTTCCAAAACCTGCAGGTTTTGAGACTGAGTAGGGGCTGCAGTGTTGCCCATTTCCTGAGTGGAAATAGGAGCAACTAGAGGTCTTGATCCCTGTTCCTGAGTGGCTATATTGTTCATCATATTCTCTTCAAAATTAGCAGCTGATGTAACACCCAAAATCTGTAGATTTTCATGCAAACCTGCAACTATACCACCACCCAAAACCTGCAGATTTTGACTCTGAAGATGAGCTGCATTTATGTCAAATTGTTGATTGAAAATAGGGCCAGCTGCAGGTGTGAATCCTTGCACTTGAGTGTCCCTATATTTTACTCTATATTCCTTCAGATTAGGGGCTGAAGTAGCACTCAAAACCTGCAATTTTTCATTCAAACCAGCAGCTAGGACATCTCCCACAACCTGCAGATCCTGAGGCTGAAAAGGGGCTGCATTGATGCCCATTTCAGGAGTGAAAATAGTAGCACATGCAGGTCTCAATCCCTGCACCTCAGTGGCCTTATTTTGTATACTCTTTTCTTTCACTGTAGCAGCTGCACCAACACTCAAACCAAGCATATTTTCCTTGGAACCAACAGCTGGACAAAGTGAAGAGCCTTCTCCCAAAAACTGCAGCTGGTGCACATGAATTGGAGCTGCAGTGTTACCTTGTTCCTGTGTGGAACTAGGGGCATCCACAAGCCTCATTTCAGTACCATCTGAGCCTTTAAGATTCTCAGGCAATTCCTTAGAGGCAAGGTCCAGTTTGTCAAGTTGCTGGGAAGAAAAATGCTGAATATTTGAAGTGGTAGCAGGAGCTCTCAAGTCATTCCTAGGGTCAATCCTACGGTTCTCATGCAAAACATGAGACAAAACCCCCCCTCTGGACACCCCATCCTGCAGGTTAGTTGGCTCCTCCTCAATACCATCCTCACCTCCATCAACTTCGGAATCAGACAATACAGTAAAAATATTATTCGGGGAGCCATGGGGGATTGGGAGCATTGAGTCAATACCTGGTTGATGCTCGCGCTGTCCATTTTGAATTGGACCAGTCATAACAACAGAATTACAATCAAATTGGGGATTGGGGTTTGGGAGCATTGAGTCAATACCTGGCGTCTTTGCTTGAATGGGTTTGTACACCTGTTGAGTATTGCCTTGTATCCTTTGGGTGTTCTGCACAGTTTGGGTCTTACCTTTGAAGTTTCTTCGCTTTTGGGTTTGCCATTGGTCGTTTGCTACTTGATTTCTGTTTGGGTTGATTGAGTGCTCCTTCGCCTTGCGACTTCCTTCCTGAGTTGTGGTGGTGGTTTCTTCTAGAGGTACCTGTTGTCTGAAACTTAGAGTGTTAGCTAAAACAATAGGAGTAGAGATCATACCTGTGTTTTTTGGCGACGCATCTTTCTTTGGTTCTTCTTCCTTATCTTTGGCCTTGTTTCGTTCTGCATCTCTTCTGCTGACGTGGCAAGCCAGGGGAGTATGACCTTGGTGTTTGCAGTAGGTACAGTAAAGGGGAACATCTTCATATTCGATGTCCTGCCATCTTCCTTCTCCATTTGGATCATCATTTTCGTCGAATCCAATCCATACACTTTGGATTCTAGGCTTGGTGATGTCCATTTGGATTTTTGCTTTTGCCACGCTCCCCCTCGTCTTTTGCATGAAGGCCATGTCCAAGTGCAACACTTGTCCCACGTCCGCGAGCAGAAGCGTAACAAATTCTTTATGGAAATAATGCCAAGGGAGTTCCGGGAGTATGACCCAAACAGGGAGAATGGGGGTTTCATAATTTGGATCGAAAGTAGGGGTCCAAACTTGAAATCTCATGAATACACCGTCTATGTACATTCTCTTACTGTCTAAAACAGTAGCTCTATCATGTTCATTGTCAAGATCAATATATATATGTCTAGAATTAAAATGGGTGATCTTGACCTTGCCCCTAAGTTCAGTTTGAGTAATGAACTTTTTTCGTATTACCTCCATCTTTGGCATTGGGCTATAAAACTTGCCTATGAGAGTATACTTACATGATTCAGCCATCTTAATCATGTAGTCTTCTCTCTTAAACATGATAGCCGGACAACCTTGTTTTGTCACCCTTTTTGGGGGTGTTAGGTCAATTCTGGTTGTAGGCTCAGCTTGTTTGGCTCTTAGTCTTGTAGCCATGGATTGCTTTGCTATAGGGGGTGGAGGGTGGTTTGTGGTGGTGGGTTGGTTGGTAGGGGGCTTAGTATTAGGAGGTAGCGCGGTGGGGGTTAAGGACACTACCGGATTTTTAGAGTTTTTCGAGTTGAATCTTTGGAAATTGGATGAGATGGGAGGGAATTCTGAAACGGGAGGATGGTTGGTACGTTTGGGATTAGTGGAAGTGCTAAGATTGCTTGGGGTGGTGATACAATCAACCAAAACAGATTCGGGCACGAGAAGACTGTTTTCGGCCCTATTTGTGCAAGTTGGAATTTTAGAATTTGAGTTCGGGGTGCCTAAAAATTGGGATTTTTGATTTTTTTCATTCGTAATGGTATGTGGGTCGTTTTGGGATTGCGAATTATTTTGGGCGTTCACCGGAATAGCGATTCCGGTGGGTTTTTCAATAGTTTCGACACTATTTTCGATGATGGCTTGATCAACATGTTTCCTATTGTTAGGATCCTTAACAGTTTCCATGTTTTGAATTCCTTGCGACTGATTCTTTTCATGACCACTTTGATTGACAACTAAGGGAGTTTGAGTTCTATCATTCTGATCATTTCTTTTGTCATTGGTCATAGCTATAATATTATTCCTAGCAGTAGAACCATAAGCCATTTGTTCGAGTGTATTCACAGGTAGTTGACCATCAACATTATTGTTAACATAATGAAATTGTTCAGATTGAGAGAAATTAGTGGGCTGAGAGGACTTATCTTGAATTTCCGTTGACGACTTACTGTTACATTCCTTCTCCTTACCTTGAATTTCTTGAATTTGTGCTGGAGCATGATGATAGTGATCACACGGTTGTATTCCATTCAATTGTTGCTGTACTTGGTCCTGAAAGTTAATATTTTTTGAAAATTGACCTGCTGAACCTGCAACTTCGTGGCTCCTACTGTTCTCAGAGGTCCAAGGGATATTCGAATCCAATGGAGGTGATTCGAAGTGGCGCTCTGAGCTTAGGAGAGGCGCATCAAACTGAGGAACATTCTGGTATAACTTTTGTTTAAAATGAGTCGCCTGAGCCCCTGCGCCGACACCACTTTCTTCACCGGCGATGATTTCTCCGGTGAAGATTGTTCCTACAGCTGCGCCAAGACCTTGTGAGCAACCCCCAGTAGGTCCGATGGTTCGAATCTCTCCGGAGCCGCTTCGAATATGAAGGCACGACGGCGGCGAATGTGAGCGGCTTCTTTTAGTGGCTGCCATGTCTTGAATCTCGCCTGAAGTTGTTCGATTTTGGAGGTGCATTTCAGGCGACTCAGATGCTGTTCTCGCATAAATCGCCTGAATATTGCTCCCAATTTGATTGGGAAAATGTTGTGTATTTGGAATCAATCCAACCTCACTTGAAATTGCATTTTCAGTATCTTTTTGCAGATTCAAAGTGGTATTAGCTGGATTAGAGGATGAGGCTTGTTCTGGTGGTCTGGGAAGCTCCACCGGCGGCGGTAAGGCCATTCCGGCAGACCTGATATTGTGAAGGTGTGTTGGATGAACAGTAGAGAGCTTCTTTAGGGTTCTTCGTTGAGAGAGAAGAGGTGTTTTTCCAGCCTGTAATGTCTTAGTGAAAACGAAGTTCCCTAATAGAGGTATTTTTAGATCAAAGTATTGACGTCAAGGATATTTTTAAATCAAAATATAAATGGAAGACATTTTTATTTTTTTTTAAATAGTTTGAGGGCATATATACTTCCTCCGTTCTTATTTATATGTCATCCTTACTAAAATATATAATCCTTTAATATTTGTCATTTTCCAAAATTAAAGCATAAATGACATTATTCTTTTTATTTTAACGTATTAGCCTTGAAAATATATATTAGACCAACATAAAAAAACTAAATAAATAATTCATGTCTTTTGGTCAAATTAATTAATCAAAATAAATTAATTTATATTCATTAATTGAAAACTTGACTTTAAAAATTAAATAAATAAGGATAAAATAGTAAATTTAATTTCTTAATTCACGTAAAACCTAAAATAGTAACATATAAATAAAACCGGAGGGAGTATTACATTACTTCTGCAGAAAATTACATATATCTCTCAATATTTATTTTTTCTTTTTTAAATTTTCTCTCTTTCATTTATTTTTCTTTTATTTATTGTTTTTTCTTCTTTTTAAAATTTTTTTAAAAAAACCTCTATCTCTTTTTTCCTTTTCTTTTTTATTCCGACTTCTATTTTTTGCTTCTTTTTTATTATTATTTTTGCTTCATTTATTATTTTTTTTCTTTTGTTTATTTTTTTCTTAACTCTTATGATTTTTTGCCAATGAATCGAAAGTTGGATGATCCGCAAACGCAAATTTTTTTCTTTAACATGTGTTAATTTAAGAATTTTATTTTTAAGTTAGTTAATAACCTTTATAATAGGAATTGGTCACATATTTAATGTAGGAAAAAGGATGTATGTTAGTATCTAATTGATAAAGTAGTCGATGGAGAAGAATATCGTAATTTTGGAATAGTTTTCCCATGAGGCATACATTACTTTTTTAAACCCCGAGTTATGGATTGTCACTAAGGCAAAAATTATTGAGTATCTATAAGTTAGACATTATGAAATAGTGTTAACTGTTGCCTGTAGACACGTAATTTTGACTGAATTTAAGATTTTACACCATTTCTGTTTCTTAAATATTTCTTTTATATCAAAATTAGATATTTTTGATGTTATCTTATTTAGTAAGTTTATTTTAAAAAGATTAGAAAACTACAAAAATAGAGTCACATTTTAGTGTAAATTTTAATTTGGGTTTAATAAATAAGTTAGTTAATATTTTTTGTTACATTTTATTTTAGACTAGCCATTTAACTTTTTTATATTTTATTAGTATAAAATAATTAGTTATTATATTTATTTATTTATTTCATTAATTAAAAAGAGAAATAACCTAAACACTACCTAAAAAACCCCAACCCAAAACCACCTCTCTACTAACCTAAACTACTTCCCCCACCCACCCACCCACCCCAATTTTCCTTCCCCAAAACCCAACTGCTCACGTGTTTTCCATCCTTAAATCCCTCAACAAAATACCTTATTCCATAATCTGCACATCTCTCTCATCCTAATAAACCTCAACCCCCACGTCTTTTCCCTTTTCCTTACCCTAGAAAACCTCAACTAAACCCAACCCCTACTCCCTCACAAGAAAGAACGGAAGAAAAAAAATAGAGAGTGTGTAGAACAGAAAGAAAAGAAAGAAACAGAAAAAACTGAAAGGGAAGAACCAAAGAAAAAAGGCACCGCAAATCAAGTTTTGATCCAAGTTCGAGTCTTCGGTAACGACATCTTTGTTATTATTATCACATAGTTTGTTGCACAGGTTCTTATTTGGTTCTTTTTTATTTATTTATTTTGTTGTTTTGTTGTGAATTAAAGCATGAACGAAGTTGGTTAGATGGTTTCGTATATTGTATGGTATGTAAAGTGTTTGTTTAAGAGACTTGACTCATTTATTTTTCCTGCACCGTTTCACCAACTTAATATTGTGATTTCCAATATAGTTCATGTAATTTTTGTATTGGTTATCGAGTTTGAGGTTCCTAATAAATGTTATCTTTTAGCTTGATGTTGTGTAGCCAGTTTGAGGTTCCTAATTGCTGGAAATTGAATAGTTAAGAAAAACAAAATTCTCTCTATATGGCTAAAACATCTTTTGAAATTTTGTAGCATTATAGTTGATATTATTATTTAGTTAGATCACATCCCTATTAACCATGTTAAAGGAGTTTAAGTTTTTTATGCATTTAGTCGTAACCTCTACTAGCACACTACTTCATGTCAAAGAACATGATAACAACTTGTTTAATGGGTAATCTCAAGATTCAAAAATTGCAAAGTCATTAAAATATAAGCATATATATCAGATCTATAACTTAGTTTCCATCTATAAATTAAATTGGTAGTTATTAAATATTTAGTGGATAGAGAAATATTCCAAAGTGATATCATGCTTTGCTCATTTATTTGTCAACATGATGAGTGCCTACTAACAATATTGAGGATTACAGAAGTTTTTTTAAGTTTAATGTTTACTAACATCAATTTTACGTAAAGTCTCACTAGTGCAATTTTGTCGTTCATGTTTTATCATCCCTTTTTTTTTTTAAAAAAAGTTCTCATATTGTTGTAATTTTTTCTTGATTTGGTATAGGAAAATTAGGAGGTGCAACTTTAGGAGTCTGCACTTATTAAAACCTAATGGACTAATTTAACGTTAGGGTAAAATAAGATGAGTTGCGAGTCAATGCAAAATTCGTGGCAAATTTTATAAAATTGAAACAAAGAGTAGGAAAAAATGAGAGTAATCTTAAATTCATGAAGAACAATCAATGCCTTTAACATTACATGATTATAGCTCCTTCATAAAAAAAGAATCAATTTTGTTTCGATTAAGAATGCAGTTACGCATCTTTCTGAGACACTTAAAATTTTCAAGGATACGGTGACGCACCTTGGCCAAATCATTTTAATAATTATTTTTTTAAAAAAAAATTAAATCAAGAGGTCTACACAGAGAATATTAGGTGATGCATTAGAGAGAAGAAAGCAGTTATGCTTCTAAGTTATTGTATGTTAAAATCAAGAATGCAGTTATGCATCTGGGTTGAGACCAACAAAATTCAGCAATATAAGGTGAGCAAGTCCATAACCTATAAAAGAATATCCAAAATAATTTAAGTCTAAGTATAAGTTAATAAAAACAACTGTGCTAGAACACGGGATTCAAGTTATGCCGCATACCTTCCCCTCGATCATCAAAATTTCTTACCCGTTTTTCTGTTTTTGCAGACCAAAATAAAGAATCATTTTCTTTTGATTAGGGTTTCAAAAAGGTGACTTGGAACACCATAACTCAATTCCAAATGGTGACTCTTAAATAAAAAGTAAAAATAATTCATTTTTAATACCGTTACTTAAATTGGAAAAACCCAAACGAAAAAGGGGTGTGACATCTCTGGCGACTCTGCTGGGGACATAACCAGAATTCGAGCTTTGTTATATTGACTTTTACTTACTTTTCTACGCTTTGGATATATATTTGTGTATGATGGCTTAACGTGCTAACGGCTGCTCATTTATCGCTTTGATATCATTGAATTGCACGAAATTATTACATCTCTCGCATCCCATTTGAGTCTTTGAAAAATAGGATAGCAAGGAGTGCAGTTATGCATCCTACTTTCTGTCAAGATAAAGCCGGAGTGTCTTGACACCCGGTGAAGAATTTTTAGTCTCACATGTTAGTCAAGGTTGGACCAATAATCGAAGTCGGAATAGCACTGCTACCGACAAGTTGCCCCTCTCTGGCTCGAGTTGCCCACTCGGATAAGCCAGTCTAGACACCCATCTCGTTAAGGTTCAAACCTAGTGAAACTGAAATGCAGACATGGTTATCCCTAGTAGGCTTTGCTTATTTGCATTTGACTTAGTGGGACTTGACACATGGATCGGGTCTATCTAGGACAAGTGTCCCTCTGACCAAATGAGCATCCTATGTGCTATTTGTAATATTATTTGAAAGGTCTTGATTGTTGACCGACTTTAGTGTTCCTCGTGAAAAAGAAAAATAATATAAATTATTTGACATTCAAACCTCCCTGAAATCTCAAAATCATCTTGTGAGGGCAGAAATCTTAGTAGAAAATGAGTTTTTTTCTCTTGGCTTCTTCTCTTATTTATTTTTAAAAAACATATATATATATATATGAATAAGAAACCACTCTCGATCATTTTTCTGAGACACCCAAAATTATTTATGGAAATTAATAAAGGATATTTTGCAAATATGATCAGTATTCCAAAAAATATCTTTCAAAAAACAAAGGTAGCGCTTACAAAGCGAGTCATTTTTGTTCTCTTGCCCAAACATTCTTTAAGTCTAGCTTATTCTAATTACAAATGGATGCATATTATTTTTCCCCTCTAATCCTTATTTCAAAATATCTCCGTCATCGTTCGTATGAATTTTGCACCTTCATGAGTCAAAATCTAAGAAGTCAATTAATTAAGTGTAGACGTTTTCTGATTTTGCATCTTTTTCATAGGAACAAACATGTCTTATCCTACTCGGGGAAAGTTTCAGAAGAGAAAAAGAAATGCGAATGTACCACATTAGGTAGTAGACTGCACTCCTCCGCAACTTTGGGCATGGTGGAATGACATGGGTCTATTAGAACAGGGCCAAATATTCAAGCACTTAGGTTTTTTTTACCAGAATCATGCAAGTGAACCCTATGAGATCAAAGCACTGATATCCTTCTGAGATCTAACAAATAATGTCTTTTGTTTCTCAAATTTTGAATTGACTCCAACCTTAGAGGAAATAGCTGGTTTTACAGGGGTTGGAATGAAGTTGCGCCGTCAGTAACTTGTAGCCCCAAGGACTTTCTCCATCAATACATTTTGTCAACACTAGAACATCTATAAAACCAAATAGGAATCGTTTGACAAAGGTTGGATCTTGCTACAATTTCTATACGATATGTATGGAATAGAGGAAGGGTTCGAGCGATCAGTAAGCAACTCAGTAAAAAGGGAAACTTGAAAACATGGAAGAAACACAGACGTTTTGCTTTTATGGTAGCTTTTTTTGGAAACAATGGTTTTTCCTAGGAGAGGGCGAAAGATTAACATCCATTTGGCTAGAGTAGTGTATTTCTTGATTGAGATGAAAGACTGAGAGAATAAATCAAACCCTAACATGAGTGAAACTGAGGCAATTAAACTAGGAGATCTAGAAAATGTTAGGGAGACTAAGATAAGTGTATATGCTCAACAACCACACAAAGAGGAGATAATCCAGGATTTGTTGGATTACAAAGATGTGTTTGCATGGTCTTATGATGGTATGCATGGGGGTTCACAAGTACCAACTGACCCCATATTTTCTCTAGTTAAACAAAAGTTGAGAAAGATTAAAACTGATATGAGCGTAATAATTAACGAGGAAATCATGAAGCTGCTTGAGGCTAAAGTCATCTAAGTCTCTCAATACCCTACTTGGTTAGCCAATTTCGTTCCCGTCCTAAAGAAAGACGTCAAAGACCGAATGTGTATTGATTATCAGGATCTCAACAAAGTAAGTCCAAAAAATGACTTTCCATTGCCCAACATTCATATTTTGTTAGACAATTATGCTAAGCATGAAATTGCATCCTTTATAAATTGCTATGCAAGGTACCACCAGATCATTGTGGATAATGATGACGTAGAAAAGATGTCTTTTATCTCATCATGGGGTACATATTGTTATCGAGTTATGCCATTTGAGTTAAAAAATGCAGGAGCAACTTACATGAGGGAGATGAAGACTATGTTTCATGATATGATGAATAAAGAGATAGAAGACTATGTGGATGGTGTGATCATAAAATCAAAAGAGCAGTCAGATCATGTCAAAGACCTAAGGAAATTTTTTGATAGGCTTCGCAGGTATAATCTCAAACTTAATCCAGCAAAATGAGTATTTATAGTACCATTAGGAAAGATATTGGGATTTATAGTCAGTCGACGAGGTATTGAGTTAGATCCATCAAAGATAAAGGCTATTAAGGAATTGCCCCCGCCAAAAAAACAAAACTAAAGTGATGAGCCTTCTAGGAAGGCTAACCTATATTAGTAGATTGATTGCTCAATTCACAACAACTTGCGAGCCTATATTTAAGATACTAAAGAAAAACACTATAGTTGAATGGACCGAAGAATGTCAAGAGGCATTTGATAGAATCAAAAGGTACTTATCGAATTCACCTGTTTTGGTTCCTCCCGAGCCAGGCAGACCTTTGATATTGTGCATGTCAGTGTTAGATAATTCTTTTGGTTGAGTATTAGGTCAGCATGATGTCACTGACAAAAAGGAGCAGGCCATCCATTACCTCAACTAGAAATTTACCACTTATGAGTCTAAGCACACTTTTCTTGAAAGGACTTGTTGCACTTTGACTTGGGTAGCATAAAAGTTGAAGCATTATCTTTCGTCCTACACTACTTACCTTATTTCTCACATGGATCCCTTAAAATACATCTTTCGAAATCCCATGCCTACAGGAAGGCTTGAAAAATGACAAATATTGCTCACATAATTTGATATTATCTATGTGACACAACCCACAATGAAAGCCCAAGCTCTGGCAGATCATTTAGCAGAAAACCCCATTGAGGATGGGTATGAACCAATTAAGACATATTTCTTAAAGAAGAGATATCATGTGTCGATAAAGTTCTTCTCTATAATAATCCAGGATGGAAGTTGTTCTTTGATGGGGCCTCTAACAAGAAATGAGTTGGGATAGGAGCTGTTCTTACGTCAGAATTAGGGGAAGATTACCCTATAACAACACAACTTAGATTCCACTACACCAACAATATGGTAGAGTATGAAGCTTGCATCTTGGGTTTGAGGTTGGCTACTGACATGGGAATCCAAGAATTGTTAGTGTTAGGAGACTCAGATTTGCTAGTGCATCAAATTCAAGGAGAATGGGAAACTTGTGACTCAAAGCTCATACCATATCAACATTGTTTGCAAGGTCTTTGTCAAAAGTTCTTATCAGTGAAGTTTAGACACATTCCTAGAGTTCATAATGACATTATCGATGCCTTGGCCACTTTGTCTGCAATGCTCCAACACCCTGATAAAGTTCATACTGACCCTTTGTACATATAAATTCGTGATCAGCATCCCTATTGCAACATGGTTGAGGAAGAACTTGATGGTAAACCTTGGTCCCATGATATTAAAGAATATCTTCAGTCTGGAGAATGTCTACAAATGCTACTGGTAATAAAAAAAAAACTATTTGACGAATAGCTAGCGATTTTTTCTTAAGTGGAGGAATCTTCTACAAGAAGACCCCTGACTTGGGTCTTCTAAGGTGTGTGAATGTTAGAGAGGCTTCAACAATCATGATTGAAATACATTTTGGAGTTTGTGGACCGCACATGAATGGGTATTCCTAGCAAAGAAAATACTTTGAGTTGGTTATTATTGGCTTACCATGGAGCGAGATTCCATATAGTTTGTTCGTAAATGTCATAAATGTCAAATACATGGTGATTTGATACATTCTCCTCCTTCAGAATTGCATGTAATGACGACCCTATGGCCTTTTATGGCTTGGTGAATGGATGTGATTGGGCCAATTGAACCAAAGGCATCGAATGGGCATAGGTTCATCTCGGTAGTTATTGATTATTTTACAAAATGGGTGGAAGCAATAACTTTCAAGTCAATGACCAAAAAGGTTGTGGTGGATTTCATTCATTTCAACATCATTTGTCGATTCTATATCCCAAAGATAATTATTACAGATAACACTGTGAATCTCAATAATCATTTAATTCAAGAGGTATGACAGCAATTTAGGATTGAACATCAAAATTCAACTCCATATCGCCCAAAAGCAAATGGGGCCGTAGAAGCTGCAAATAAGAACATAAAAAGAATACTCTACAAAATGGTGCAAGGTTCTCGGCAATGGCATGAGAAGTCGCCTTTTGCTTTATTGGGTTATCGTATTATAGTACGCACGTCAGTAGGTGCTACTCCCTATATTTTAGTATATGGGACCGAAATAATTATATATGTAGAGGTTAAGATACCCTCCCTGCGAATTATTGTGGAGACAGAACTCGATGATGACGAATGAATCAAAACAGGATCGGAGAAACTAAGCTTGATTGATGAAAAATGGTTGACATCAGTGTGTCATGGTTAACTATACCAGAAGAGAATCGCACGAGCACATAACAAAAAGGTGCAACCCAAACATTTTGAAGTGGATCAGTTAGTATTGAGGCGCGTTCTTAAAGGAAAATTTACTCCAAATTGGCAAGGACCCTTTATTGTAGAAAAGGTATTGTCCAATGGTGCTATGTATTTAAAAGATATAAAAGGCAAAGTAATAGGAATGGTCGGAAACGCCGATGTCGTCAAAAGATATTATGTATGATTCAATTTCCTGCCACTTGTTGGGATTTAATTAATTTCCTTCACCTCTCGTTTGAAAAAAAAAACAAATAAAAAAGCCAAAAAAACACCAAATCATTAGCCTGAACTATGTTCGACCTGATTCTTGTTTTGGCAAGATACATAGGCATCCCTTTAGCTGGGGTTCAGTCCAACCAAATAAAAAATTCAAAATTCTATGTTTCAAACACTAGGGCAAAAGTCGTTCTTTTTTTATTCAATCTCAAAAAATGAAAAGTCAACCCCATCGTTTAATATTGTATTTGAGTTTTCATACAATCCTTTCTAGCCTTGTTCAAAAATCATGTTACAATCAAAGAAAGATCTTCGGATCAACCTTTGAAATGTCAAAAGTTAACATGTTGAGGGTATACAATAGTTGCATCAAGGGAAATACTTTTCCTCTACAATGCAAAAATAAAATAAAAATGAGAGAGTCTTATCGGTGAAAATCCTAAAGGGCACCGTAAGATGAAGGTGAGTTGAGAAAAATAAAAATGAGAGAGTCTTGTTGTTGAAAACCCCAAAGGGCACCGCAAGGTGAAGTTGAGTTGAGAAAAATAAAAATAAGAGAGTCTTATTGGTGGAAACCCTAAAGGGAACCATAAGACGAATGTGAGTTGAGAGAAATAAAATGAGAGAGTCTTATCGGTGAAAACCCACACGGGCAGCATAAGGCGAGTAAGGGCCTGAACTTGATCGTGGTTTGTCGAAAGTTTTGTAACTCAATATCAAGGTCAAATTATCGATAAGAATACATGAATAGTTTGGATGAAAAAATTGAGCTAATTAATTCAAAACGCATGTCATGATCATTAGAGTCGGCTACCACACTCACATAAGTTTCCTTTTCTTCTCTTCACTAAAAAGATCTCTTTCATTGAATAATTTTTTTAAAATTTTTATTATTTATTATATATTTATTTATTTATTTATTATCAATTTGATTTTTTGTGTCCTTTAGTCGAGTCGGTGCCAAGAAAAGTGAAAGAGGATTTCAAGACTCACTATCAGCCTTTTCAATTGCACAAAAGCTAAGCATCTGGCCAATACATAAGAATCATATGATTCAAAAATGAGGCAAAATATCAATGCATTATCATCTATCGACATGTTTTGTATTCAAGAGAATGCAACGGTTTAAGAAAGGTTGAAATAATTAATATCGTGAAATAAAGGGAGATATCAAATTTAAGTCATTTCGGGTAGACAAAATTTGATCCAACGTTGCAACCCACCAATGACAGGCATGGATTACATGAAAACAAAGTCAAACTGATAAGTACAAAAGCAATCGTTGGCAGAAGTCAAGACCACAAATCAACCACCGTGTTTTTAAACTCACAAATTTTCTTTGTTGAAACAAGAGTGCAAATTGTGTTCAGATTAAAAGATCCAAATTCCAAATGTTCAACCTAGTCTACAGGAAGAAAAATAACAATATGGGAGTACAGGTTTTCAAAATTCAATGAATTTGATCAGCTTTTCAAAGATTGATAATTGTGATTACCTAGGAGATGGCGTCTCCCATTTTTGAGCATTCCATAAATAGTCATGATTTTGCAACACTCTTAAAAATTTCTAGTTTAAACTGGGGAAAAATTGTATTCGTGTTGTTGATCTATGGGATTTAGTATAGTAGGACCCTCTAGATAATGGGATGTAGCATAGCAGAACCCTCCTAGATAATGAGATTTAGTATAACAGGACCCTCTTGGATAATGGAACTTAATATACCAGGACCCTCTTGGATAATGAGATTTAGCATAGCAGGACCCTCCTGGATAATGGGACTTAGTATAGTAGGACCCTACCGGATAAGGAGACTTAATATAGCAGGACCCTCCTGGATAATGGGATTCAGCATAGCAGGACCACTTTTATTCATACTCACAAAATCTTCTTTATTATAAATTGGGGCAAAATTTTGTGTTGTTTCATTTGTTCCTACTTATTTCAGGAATCCGCTTGTAGAAAAGGTCAATCCACATTTCAAGCTCAGGATCTTATCTGGAAAGCAATGCCAACTTTCAAGTTCATAATCAATTCAAGTAGCAGGAGCTCGCCTAAAGATTAAGGCCAATTCCAATCTCAAGTAGCAGAAGCACTTAGAGGACAAGTTAACTTCAAATTAGTGGAAAGGAAAATGGATATCTCACCACTTGAGAAGGCTTGGAGACTCAAGTCAACATTCAAGAGAAGGTATATGGATAGGATCTTCTGCTTATATTCACTTTTAATATTTTGTCTTTCATTTCATGTAAAAAATAGGAGCCGTGAATTGGAGCCTCGATTGGACCTTAGTTGACTTCCAACACACTATATCATCTCCTTGAACTGCACGTGACCTGATTCCCATACAACTTGGAATATGTAGGCTGTCCAAAATTAGGACTCGGTCGCATCATTTTCCTTTCAAATAAGAGTTCAATCAAAAACTTGTCATGTTGTCTACTTCTTTGTCTACAAACTCTCTGTGTTTCCAGTCAAACAGGGGCAAACTGTAGACACACAATTTTTGACAGAATTTGAGATTTTACACAATTTCTATTTCTTAAATATTTCTTTTATATCTAAATTAGATATTTTTGATGTTATCTTATTTTAGTAAGTTTATTTTAAAAAGATTGAAAAACTATAAAAATAGAGTCACATTTTAGTGTAAATTTTATCTTTTTATTTTAATATTTCAAAAGAAAAGAAAATTTTAAAAAAATATATATGTTTTCTTTTAATTTAGGTTTAATAAATAAGTTAGTTAATATTTTTTTGTTACATTTTATTTTAGACTAGCCATTTAAATTTTCTATATTTTATTAGTATAAAATAATTAGTTATTATATTTATTTATTTATTTCATTAATTAAAAAGAGAAATAACCTAAACACTACCCAAAAACCCCAACCCAAAACCACCTATCCACTAACCCAAACTACTTTTTTACCCCTGTTTTCCTTCCACAAAACCTAGCTGCTCACGTTTTTTCCACCCTTAAATCCCTCAACAAAATACCTTATTCCGAAATTTGCACATCTCACTCATCCTAATAAACCTCAACCCCCACGTCTTTCCCCTTTTCTTTACCTTAAAAAACCTCAACTAAGCCCAACCCCTACTCCCTCACGACCCTTATTTTTAGTAACCACACCCATACTACACCCTTCTATATAACACACACACGCAGAAATAGAAAAAATAGAAGAAAGAGTTGAAGAAAAAAATAAAGAGAGTGCGTAGAACAAAAAGAAAAGAGAGAAACAGAAAAAAAAACTGAGAGGGACGAACCAAAGAAAAAAGACACTGCAAGTGATGTTTTGGTCCAAGTTCGAATCTTCGGTAATGATATCGTTGTTATTATTGTCACATAGTTTGTCGCGCAGCTTCTTATTTGATTTTTTTATTTATTTATTTTGTTATTTTGTTGTGAATTAAAGCATGAACGAAGTTGGTTAGATGGTTTCGTATATTGTATGGTATGTAAAGTGTTTGTTTAAGAGACTTGACTCTGTAAAGAACAAATTTTCGAGCCGAGAAAAATAAATAATCAAGACCGGAAAATTGGAGTAACAAAGTGTAATATTTGATTTCAAAATATGATGCGGTTACAATCTCTATAATAATCCTCTGATTCTTCAAATAATATGAAACACGTTGAACTTGAATTTGATTTAGAGTCAAGGGCTTGAATAGCTTGATCTTGAATCTTCGTTTTTGAATTTGGATTTGAATTATTCGTCACGAACACTTGTATGGTTATGACGAACAGTAAAGATGAACAAGTAACTTGATCTTGATCTTCTTCTTCGTTCTTGATCTTGAACTTGAATTTGATTGCTTGAACTTTGTAGCTTTGTAGAGAATTCGCGGTCTTTGATCCACGAGCTCTCTTCTTGCTTCTTGTTCTTCCAAAAAACCCCTTTTTCAGAATAATGAGGACCCCTATTTATAGTTGTAGGGAGTGGTATGAGGGTGTGATTTGATTGGTTGGTTTGAACTGACCAATCAGATTTCTTTGTTGAAGAGTTTTAATTTGATTGGTCAGAACATGTCACATGGACACGTGGCATTATTTTAGTGGCTCATTTAATTTGACTTAGATTGCCACATAACTCTGACATGTGGCATGATTTTAGTGGCTTATTTAATTTGACCTGGATTGCCACCTAACTTTGACATGTTGCATGATTTTAGTGGCTTATTTAATTTGACTTGGATTGCCACCTAACTTTGGCACATGACATAATTCTAGTGGCTTATTTAATTTGACTTGAATTGCCACCTAACTTTGACATGTGGCATGATTTTGGGCCTCTAGGATGAGATGATATTGGGCTTAACAAAGTGGAATCATCTTTATAGCCAAATCAATTGATTTAGGTTTTTTAATTAAATCCACATTTATTGAGCTTAAATAATCGACCCAATTTTATTAATTCAAAATATTTATTTGGACTAATATATCTTGAATTTAATATAAATTGAACCATTCTACAAATTTATATTTAATAAATTGTAAATGATTACAAATGCCCCCTGCTTCAAGTCTTGTCGAGATATTTTATCTTTTGAAGACTAGGCTTGAAGTATTACTTGTAGGATAATGACATGCCATTTATTTTGAGATGTACCGTGAATTCATACTATATTGATGCACATCTTCATCATTGTTGGAGTAGGAATGTAGAAAATTAGTTATATCCAATGAGGATTAGGAAAGAGAAGAAAAAAAATGATTTTTTTTCACTTTTTTTTTAACTTTTTTTTTTTTTTTTTTGCTTTTTTTTTTTTTTTGGTGTTTACTTGTCATGCAAGATTCCACCACTAATTGGAATTCGATTAGGAGTCAATTTTGTAGAAGCCTAATTCAAGTTTGAATCTAATTATAATAGATGCTAATAAACCTCTATAAATAGATGTCTGACCTTCATTGTTTTGCAGCAATGTAGCTTGATGATCAGCGCCGTGGTACTTTCTTCTTTCTTTTCTTTGATTTTCAACAACCTTTTCCTCATCTTGACATGTTTGTTGTAGAAAATTCATATCTTATCGTAGATACGTAAGAATCATGAACGGTGTGATTTTCTAGAAACTAGACTTCTCAATTTACAACATATCCAAAATTGAGAATTTAATACTTTCATGACCGTTCTAGATAATTTATTTATTTATTTTTTTCACGTTTTTTTTTACGTTTTTTTTTTTTTTTTTTTTGCAAATGCCTACCCTTTAGTCTGTTTTCCAAATCCAATTAGAATTCTGAAAGGACACACTCCTTTTAGAATATGGATAGCCCAAATTTTCACAATTTCACATCCAATTAGGATTTGAAGAGAATAAATTTGTATCATTTTACTAGAGTTCTACCCAAAAAGTAATTATAATTACTTTAGAAAAAGGACTCTCTCACCATCACTACTTGTCTATAAATAGACTCTCTCCTTCTATTTATTTTCATCATTGGTATTGATGGTTTTGATACTCCTTTTTGCATATCCTCTTGAGTTCATCAACATATGAGGTACATTTATATATATATATATATATATATTATTATTTTTTATTATTTCGTTTTTTTTTGTTTTTTTTTTGCAAATGAAAATATTACTTCATATGCAATAAACTTTTATTCTATTGGTCCAAGTCAAAGACTTTACACCGTCTGAGACAAAGACTTTACATGATTTGTGGGAAAGAAAAGGCATTCCATAGTCTGAGCTAAAGACTTTACACCGTCTAAGGCAAAGACTTTACATGATTTGTGGCAAAGACTTTACACCGTCTGAGTCAGAGGCATTCCATAGTCCGAGCTAAAGACTTTACACCATCTGAGGCAAAGACTTTACATGATTTGTTGCAAAGAAAAGGCATTCCATAGTCCGAGCTAAAGACTTTACACCGTCTAAGGCAAAGACTTTACATGATTTTTGGCAAAGACTTTACACTGTCTGAGTCAGAGGCATTCTATAGTCTGAGCTAAAGACTTTACACCGTCTGAGGCAAAGACTTTACATGATTTGTGGCAAAGACTTTACACTGTCTGAGTCAGAGGCATTCCATAGTCCGAGCTAAAGACTTTACACCGTCTAAGGTAAAGACTTTACATTATTTGTGGCAAAGAAAAGGCATTCCATAGTCCGAGCTAAAGACTTTACACCGTCTAAGGCAAAGACTTTACATGATTTTTGGCAAAGACTTTACACTGTCTGAGTCAGAGGCATTCTATAGTCCGAGCTAAAGACTTTACACTGTCTGAGGCAAAGACTTTACATGATTTGTGGCAAAGACTTTACACTGTCTGAGTCAGAGGCATTCCATAGTCCGAGCTAAAGACTTTACACCGTCTAAGGCAAAGACTTTACATAATTTGTGGCAAAGACTTTACACCGTCTGAGTCAGACATAGGTTTTGCTCAAAGAATATAATCGTCCATTATTGAGATTCATTACCATGATTATTGAATTACTAATTTAAGCGCTAACATTTTTTTTTTTTTACAGATTGAATCATGATTTACTTTAGAGATTTGACTTTCTCTTCTTCAGAGTTGCGATACATTTTGTGTTTCGATAGTACAAGAGATATATCATTGTATGAGAGCACCAAGCCAGGATAGGCTCAATTTATCAGAAACCAAGCTTCTTAACATATCCAAAATTTATAGTTCAAGTCCTGCAGGATAGTTCTAAGCAAACTTCAAAAATAAATTTCACATACAGAAGAGCTGACAGGTTCACATTTGCATGATCTTATTAAAAGAAAATATCTGTATCTTAGCGTAGAGAATCCAAAAAACTACAACATGTACAATAATCACAGCTAATAGCTTTATGGATTTGTACGAATATTTCTTTGAAGTCAATTCAAATTCTGTCTTGATTGGCCCTCTTTAATTCATATGTCATATATGACAATATACAAGAACTTTGTGATGCTCAAATAACAGTGTGCCCCATTTCTTTTGAACTTATGAGACTAAAATTTAGGATGTAACTCATGGATTATGGTGGAGAGGGTCAAGAGAGACTATGAGTTCTTCGGATACTCATGCGACTGAACTCAGAATGTAATTCTAAGCGCCTACGTACCTCAGTGAAGAGGATCAAGTCACAACGTAGTTCTGAGAGAATGATGTTTTTTTTTTGTCCTAACTTTTGCCTAGGCCGCCTCTTTCGAGATTTTCAACCTAGCAGATATTTTTTTATGGGGTGTCGTGCACAGTTTATACTCTTGCGGGCCAGGAGTGACATGCAGTTTATACTCGTACCTTAAGGAGTGAGTTTCTTTTCTTCAAGGATAGTATCTCTTTATGAACTTTCCGTTAATGGGGCCAATGCGCAATCCTTCTAAGTCAACCAGTCTGTAAGCACCACTTGAGTATACTTCTTATACCACATATGGTCCATCCCATTTGGCGGAGAACTTGCTTCCAGACCGACGAGAAGTAATAATGGGCCTTCTTACAACAAGAACTTGATCACCCACTTGAAAGCATCTAAGACGAACCTTCTTATTAAAAGATCGAGCTAGACGAGCTTGATAGCATTGCAGACTTTGTTGGGCCTCTAGTCTTTTTTCATCAAGAGCCTCCAATTCTTCAAGGCGCAACCGAGCATTTTCTTCATCAGTGAGCCCTTCTTGAATGGCGAGGCGCAATGATGGTATTTGACGTTCAAGTGGAAGAACTGCTTCAACTCCATAGACAAGAGAGTAGGGAGTCGCTTGTGTTGGCGTGCGATACGTAGTCCTATATGCCCAAAGAGCCTCTTCCATTCTTTCATGCCAATCTCTCTTAGACTTGGAAACAACTTTTTTCAACAAGTTGCAGAGCGTCTTGTTAAATGCTTCAGCGAGACCATTAGCAGCTGCATAATACATAGAGGAATTGCGTTGCTTGAAGCCAAAAAGATCACATATCTTCGTCATTAACTTGTTATCAAATGGCTTGCCATTATCTGTCAATATGTATCGAGGAATACCAAAACGGTAGATAATATTAACTCGAATGAAGTTGGCGACATTCTCTTTCTTTACTTCTCTAAGAGAAACAGCTTTTGCCCATTTTGAGAAGTAGTCAGTTGCAGCCAGGATGTACAGATGTCCACCAGAGGACTTAGGCAATGGTCCAACAACATCCAAACCCCAAGCTTCAAATAGCCATGAGGCAATAGTTGGGTGCAATACTTCTGGGGGTTGATGTATAAAATTCGCATGGAATTGGCAAGCTTTACATCTTCGGACGTAATCCAAGCAATCTTTCACCATGGTTTGCCAGTAATATCCCATCCTTTTTATGTGAAAATGAAGTTTTGGTCCAGACTGATGCGCTCCACATACTCTAGAATGCGCTTCTTGCATAGCTTGAGTAGATTCATCTGCCCCCAAACATCGTAAGAGAACTCCATCGAACGATCGCCTGTAAAGTGTATTTTTATAATAAAGAAAACGAGGGGCTCGTCGTCGGATTTCTGTTCTTCTTCGAAGGTTTTCTGGCAATATTCCATAACACAAGTAATCTATTATTGGTTGTCGCCAATCGTCAATTTCAGCTTCCGAAGTGGCGATAACTTGTTGAAATTCTTCTTCATGCTCAATTGGAGGTGGAGTTATCCATCTTTGGCAAACCACAACTTGTATTTCATCAGGAGATACTAATGCAGAAGCTAAAGCTGCCAATGCATCAGCCTTTTTATTTTCCTTTCTTGGGACATGTTGAATAGTCACCTCTCCAAGCCATCCTATCATCTTTTGAGCGTAATTGCAGTATGGGATTAACTCAGGCTTCTTTACTTCATAATTACCCAAGACTTGATTGATCACCAACTTGGAATCCCCCAAAACTTGTAGTTGCAATTGTTTCTATCAATGGCCATCTCAAGCCCAAGTAAGAGTGCTTGATATTCAGCAACATTATTGGAGCAGTTTTGTGTTAGAGTGAAGGAGTATGGCAAAACTTCTCCATGGGAAGTGACAAATACCACTCCAGCACCGGCTCCTTCACGATGTGCAGCACCATCAAAATACATCTTCCAAGGTGGCTGAATTTCTACTAGCATTGCGTCTTCATCAGGTAATTCATCAGATAACTCCCAATCATTCGGAATTGGATGATTGGCCAAGAAATCTGCTAGCACTTGTCCTTTCACTGCCTTCTGAGATATATACACAATCTCAAATTGTTGAAACTGGAGGTACCACCTTGCTAGCCTATCACTTAAGACAGGCTTGGACATGACAAACTTGATAGGATTCGCTTTAGAGATAAGTTGTATAATATGAGCCTGAAAGTAATGCTTCATCTTCTGAATTGAGAACACGAGTGCCAGACATAACTTCTCAATAGGTGAATACTTGATCTCGTTTTGTGTCATCATCCTACTCAAGTAATATAGGGCATTTTCTTTCCCTTCATCATTTTCTTGTGCGAGAAGTGCTCCTACTGACCTTTCTTGTGCTGCAATGTATAAAATCAATGGTTTTCCAGGTATAGGAGCTACAAGTACTGGAGGTTTCATTAGATAAGACTTTATGTTCTCAAAAGCATTGGTACAAGCTTGGTCCCATTCAAAAGGAACATCTTTCTTCATAAGGCGACTGAATGGTTGACATCTCCCAGCCAGATTTGAGATAAACCTCCTAAGATATGCTAATTTTCCTTGTAAGCTTTTCAACTCATGAATATTTTTTGGCTGAGGCATCTTCAAAATAGCATCTACCTTATCTTGATCAATCTCGATTCCTCAATGTCGAACAATAAAAACGAGAAACTTTCCCGAAGTAACTCCAAAGGCACATTTTAAAGGATTCATTTTGAGTTGGTATCTTCGAAGCCGTTCAAACACCATTCTTAGATCTTTCAAGTGGTCATCACTCTTCTTTGATTTTACTACTAAGTCATCGACATAACACTCAACATTTTTATGAAGCATGTCATCAAAAATATTCTGCATGGCTCGTTGATAAGTGGCTCCAGCATTTTTTAAACCAAAAGGCATCACTTTGTAGCAATATATACCTTTAGGAGAGCGAAATGCAGTAAGTTCTTAGTCCTTTGGTACCATGCGAATTTGATTGTATCCAGATGAACCATCCATGAAGGACATTGCCTCGTATCCAGTTGTAGCATCAATCATAAGCTCAGGGATTGGAAGAGGAAATTCATCCTTGGGGCATGCATTATTAAGATCTCTAAAGTCAACACAAATTCGTATTTGGCCATTCTTCTTTCTTACAGGTACAATGCTTGAAATCCATGTAGGATATTTGACTTCACGAATAAAACCTGCTTCAATGAGCTTGTTAACTTCAGTTTCGATCAAAGAACCAATTCAGGTCTAAAGCGACATTGTGCTTGTTTAACAGGACGAGTACCTCGTTTTACAGCAAGACGATGAACTGCAACTTTAGGGTCTAACCCTGGCATCTCTTTGTAACTCCAAGCAAATACATCCCTAAATTCCATAAGCAGCTCAATATATTTCTTCTCTTCATCGTCATCCAGCGAAGCACTTACATATGTAGGCCTTATATCATTATCAACTCCAAGATTTACTTCCTTCAATGCATCAACAGTATTCTTTATCCCTTCCTCGAGTTCAGGTGGCGCATCTTCAGCATCCTCATCTTCTTGAGGATCACCATCATTAAAAGATATGTGATGGCATGCATGAATATTAACAAATCCATCATCAATTTTTGCATATAGTGGAGTACTTTCTTCGTCACAAATTGTGATGTGATTTGATGATCCCACACTTTCTTCATCTTCATCTCGCTCCCTAGTGTGAACTATGGTATGAGTTTTTGCTCTCAGGACATCTCCATATGAAACTACAAGTTTTGTTTCTCGCCTCATTCTAGAAGGGATCAAACTGGGCCAATTCTTGGGTGAATTATGCTCCCGGGCATATACCCATTCTTCCACTGTTCTATAATCTCCTTGGCGCTTGTATTTCTTCTTCATTGGTCCCAATCGATCGAATACTGAAATTTTTGGAGTTGATTCTATTAGTCGATCAGATGCAGAAACCTTAGGAGTCATGCCACTAAGTCGATCAAACACAGAAGGCTTTTTGTTGAACATCACAGATTCTTCCACAGGGGTAATATAGTTGATGCTCATCCTTTTTATAGAGATTCGGATTGGTGATGGTTGTTTGTAACCCAGGCCTTCGCGCGATTGCTTGACATCATACCCTTTCTCTATCATCATCCTTTGAGTTGGATTTAGGCTATGATTTGCCCTTTCAATAACTTCATTTGGAAGCTTCCCTACTTTAGAAGCTTCATTGGGATTGTATCCTGCTTTCACCAACAACTTATATGCATTCGGGTCAAAACCCTCATTTGTACGATTTTTAGGGAGTGATTCATGTGAATCATGATTCGATGGTCTGACAAATCCCTGTATCATTTTTGAAGGTGATTTGATCGCATCAATTTGCTTGATAGGGAATGTCAACTTACTACTCTGCAACTCAGAGAGTGGGATCTTGACTTTGTTTGTCTTTGGGACATAGTGAGAAACAGGAATCGTTTTCTTACTTGAAGATGCCTCACTTATCTTAGGTACTTTACTCATATTTGAAAGCGTTTTATCCTTTTCAATCATGACCCTCGCATTAGCAGGTGCTACATCAACCCTTTTTGTGATATCAACAGGTATCACGTTATCAACTGTAACTTCTTTTGAATTCTTTAAGTAGAATTTTGCATCAGCGAAGTGCGCTTCCGTCTCGGTGAAAGGTTCATCATCAGCAACTACCTTCTTTTGAACCCCATCTTCAAAGTATTTGAAACATTGATGGTAGGTGGACGGTACTACTTTGTTCTCATGTATCCATGGTCTTCCTAACAAGATGTTATACGAGGTCTTTGAGTCAATAACATGCATCCATGCACTCGAACGCATATCCCCCATCGTTATATCTAATTTGACAGCACCAATGGCTCTCTTCCCCCCTTGGTTAAAACCTTGAATCATCAGACGACTTTCAGACAGTTCATTTATCGGTATTCCAAGTTCTTTCACAGTACAAATAGGGAGAATATTGACCCCAGATCCATCGTCCACCATGATCCTATTCACTTTATGTCCACGCACAAAACCTACCATATATAAAGGACGATTATGCAACACTTCACCCAATAAAAGATCATCATTAGTGAATGTAAACTTCGCATCACAAGTGTCCACTTCTTCAGAGTGAGGCTTTATAGGGACTTCATGTGATGGAGGTAATGATGGTGATGAGCTTTCTACCATCATCTCTTCTCTATCAATGTTACAACACGAGGCCTTGGTGTCACGATGAGAAATCTTTTCACGAAACCAACTTGGCAAGAATTCCTCTAATGTCACCGGAGGGCGTTGCTTTTGATAGTAATTTCCCTCGACTCTTGACTTCTTCACATTCTTCTTTACCCTTTGAGTTTTAGGGGTAGGTGGATGGCACCACTTTGTTCTTATTTTCGCTCTAGTCACTTGCTTATTTGGTTCTCTTTGCAAGCTCATTTTATGACGTCTTCGTCGTGTCACTAAAATCCATCCTTCATCATCAGTATAAGCACCGCAAGATTGGTTTTCCTCTAGAGATTTATCTTCCCATATTACTTTATTCATCAAAGGAACAAGCGATGATACGTCAACATTTATTGGTTTGAAGTCACCAAATTTAATCATCTTTGATGGTGATGTGGCTAGGTCATCACCACTATCATGTATTTCGACAAAGTTGCAAAGAACTATGGGGTCAAGTGAACCAAAAGTGACAGAGACTTGATTTGAACTCTCCTTCTCATCTTCAAGCAATATCTTTCCTTCACGGGCCAAGTCCATAATCTTTTCCTTAAAGATAAAACACTTTTCAATAGGATGGCCCATCAAATGGTGATATTTGCAGTAATTTGGATCATTAGTCCTCCCAGCCTCATCTGGACGCTTCATTTCAGGTAGCTCAAAGAGTTTTAACGCCAGAAGCTCTTCGAAAATTGCTGGAACATCTGAGTCCAAGAAAGGATACTCTTTTGCCTGCATTTCCTTCAAAGTCAGCTTTCTACTAGCGTTATTCTGAAAAGTTGTGGTCTTCACCCTTTGATTCTTGCTTAGATTTTTAGCCACTTTCAAAGGTACGGCATTAACACTCATAGACTCCTTGTTTCCAAACTTAGGTGCTGATTTTCCCCCTCTCTTTACCTCCATTTTGTCTTTTCCCTTGCGAGGCCCATAAATAATTGGTCCATCAATCCCATTTGCAGACATGCTCAACTCCATATCATGAGCACGTGTAGCTAGTTCCTCAAACGATTTGGGTTTAATACCTTGTAGGATATAACGAAGTCCCCAACGCATTCCTTGAATACACATTTCTATTCCGGAAGTTTCACTAAGCCTATCCTTACAATTGAGGCTTGCATTTCTCCATCGGTTGATGAACTCAATGACGGGTTCATCTTCCCATTGACGTGTATTTGTGAGTTCAACCATGCTCACAGTACGCCTTGTGCTATAGAAGCGATTAAGAAATTCATGCTCAAGTTGTTCCCAACTATCAATAGAGCCTGCCTCGAGATCCGTATACCAGTCAAAAGCATTTCCTTGTAAGGAGCGCATAAACTGCTTGACCAGATAATCTCCATATGTTCCAGCGTTATTGCAGGTTTCAACAAAATGGGCAATGTGTTGTTTTGGATTTCCCTTTCCATCAAATTGTTGAAATTTTGGAGGTTGATAGCCTGCAGGCATCTTCAAAACATCGATTCTTGAAGTGTATGGCTTTGCATATGTGAATGATGACTTTGAAGACACATCATACTTATCTTTGATAGTTCCCATAATAAAGTCCTTCAGTTGATGAATGGGAATTCCTCCTTCAGGAGATACTTGCAGCTCATCCCCCAAATTTATTTGCTTTGTAACTGAATCTCCCTTTTCTTGTATCATCGGACGTTTTCCAGGTGCATGACTTGAGTCCCCCTCCATGACATTCTCAACTCTGTCCGTCAACTTGACAATTCGATTATCCTGATCTTGCACATATTTTGTTAGACCTTCAATTGCCTTCGTCAAACTCGCCAGTTGTTCTTCAACAGTTGAGGTGTTAGTCATCATCGCTTGGATGGCTGTTATGGATGATGGAGCAAAGCATGGATTTTCCCTCAAACTGAAATCTGTCTGAAACAAGTTACATGGAGTGACTGAGGCAGATCTAGTGATCAAGACATCATCTTCATCTTGAATAGTGCAATTCCTCGTGTTAAAAGGACCAAGTCGAGCCAACGTCTTTTCAACAATATCAGCTATATTCTCTCCTTCTTCCAATTCATTCGGAAAGAATCTTGCCCCCTTTGAAGATGGAAGATCAAAAATAGGAACTGATGCGGACGGCACTTGAAGTGCTTGTTGTCCTAGCAAGTTTGCTCTGTTCCTAGTGATGGGTCCCAAACTTCCCATAGTAGCATCCAGTATGTTCTCCACCTCAGAGGAAAACTTGGAATCAGTAGCCTTAGCAATAATAGTCCTGGAGTCAAACTTCTTAGATGCCATTTAAGTGTTCTTGAAGTTTGATGATCGATGTGAAGAGATGAGAGGTAGAGATGGTCCCACTGGGCGTGCCAAAATTTGTAAACAACAAATTTTCGAGCCGAGAAAAATAAATAATCAAGACCGGAAAATTGGAGTAACAAAGTGTAATATTTGATTTCAAAATATGATGCGGTTACAATCTCTATAATAATCCTCTGATTCTTCAAATAATATTAAACACGTTGAACTTGAATTTGATTTAGAGTCAAGGGCTTGAATAGCTTGATCTTGAATCTTCGTTTTTGAATTTGGATTTGAATTATTCGTCACGAACACTTGTATGGTTATGACGAACAGTAAAGATGAACAAGTAACTTGATCTTGATCTTCTTCTTCGTTCTTGATCTTGAACTTGAATTTGATTGCTTGAACTTTGTAGCTTTGTAGAGAATTCGCGGTCTTTGATCCACGAGCTCTCTTCTTGCTTCTTGTTCTTCCAAAAACCCCCTTTTTCAGAATAATGAGGACCCCTATTTATAGTTGTAGGGAGTGGTATGAGAGTGTGATTTGATTGGTTGGTTTGAACTTACCAATCAGATTTCTTTGTTGAAGAGTTTTAATTTGATTGGTCAGAACATGTCACATGGACACGTGGCATTATTTTAGTGGCTCATTTAATTTGACTTAGATTGCCACATAACTCTGACATGTGGCATGATTTTAGTGACTTATTTAATTTCACCTGGATTGCCACCTAACTTTGACATGTTGCATGATTTTAGTGGCTTATTTAATTTGACTTGGATTGCCACCTAACTTTGGCACATGGCATAATTATAGTGGCTTATTTAATTTGACTTGAATTGCCACCTAACTTTGACATGTGGCATGATTTTGGGCCTCTAGGATGAGATGATATTGGGCTTAACAAAGTGGAATCATCTTTATAGCCAAATCAATTGATTTAGGTTTTTTAATTAAATCCACATTTATTGAGCTTAAATAATCGACCCAATTTTATTAATCCAAAATATTTATTTGGACTAATATATCTTGAATTTAATATAAATTGAACCATTCTACAAATTTATATTTAATAAATTGTAAATGATTACAGACTCATTTATTTTTCCTGCACAGTTTCACCAACTTAATATTGTGATTTCCAATATAGTTCATGTAATTTTTGTATTGGTTATCGAGTTTGAGGTTCCTAATAAATGTTATATTTTAGCTTGATGTTGTGTAGCCAGTTTGAGGTTCCTAATTGCTGGAAATTGAATAGTTAAGAAAAACAAAATTCTCTCTATATGGCTAAAACATCTTTTGAAATTTTGTAGCATTATTGTGGATAGTATTATTTAGTTAGATCACATCCCTATTAACCATGTTAAAGGAGTTTAAGGTTTTATGCATTTAGTCGTAACCTCTACTAGCACACTACTTCATGTCAAAGAACATGATAACAACTTGTTTAATGGGTAATCTCAATATTTAAATATTGCAAAGTTATTAAATTATGAGCAGATATGTCAGATCTATAACTTAGTTTCCATCTATAAATTAAATTGATAGTTATTAAATATTTAGTGGATAAAGAAATATTCCAAAGTGATATCATGCTTTGCTCATTTATTTGTCAGCATGATGAGTGCCTACTAACAATATTGAGGATTACAGAAGTTTTTTTAAGTTTAATGTTTACTAACATCAATTTTACGTAAAGTCTCACTAGTGCAATTTTGTCGTTCATGTTTTATCATCCCTTTTTTTTTTAAAAAAAAGTTCTCATATTGTTGTAATTTTTTCTTGATTTGGTATAGGAAAATTAGGAGGTGCAACTTTAGGAGTCTGCACTTATTAAAACCTAATGGACTAATTTAACGTGTGGGTAAAATAAGATGAGTTGGGAGTTAATGCAAAATTCGTGGCAAATTTTATAAAATTGAAACAAAGAGTAGGGAAAAATGAGAGTAATCTTAAATTCACAAAGAAGACTCAATGCCTTTAACATCACATGATTATAACTCCATAAAAAATAAGTAATTTTGTTTCGATTAAGAATGCATTACGTATCTTTCTGAGACACTCAAAAAATTTCAAGGAGGTGCTGACGCACCTTGAACAAATTATTTTAATATTTAACTTTTAAAAAAAAATTAAATCAAGAGGTCTAGACAGAGAATATTAGGTGATGCATTAGAGAGAAGAAAAAAATTATGCTTCTAAGTTATTGTATGTCAAAACCAAGAATGCAGTTATGCATCTCGGTTGAGACCAACAAAATTCAATAGTATAAGGTGAGCAAGTCCATAACCTATAAAAAATATATCCAAAATAATTTAAGTCTAAGTATAAGTTAATAAAAACAACCATGTTAGAACCACGGAATTCGAGGGATGCCTCGTACCTTCCCTTTGGACAACCAAATTCCTTACCCGTTCTTCTGTTTTCGCAGACCAAAATAAAGAGTCATTTCTTTTTGATTAGGGATTCAAAAATATGACTTGGAACACCATAACACAATTTCAAGTGGTGACTATGAAATAAAAAAATAAAAAAAAATCCTTTTCAATATCGTCACTTAAATTGAAAAAAATTGAACGAAAAAGGGGTGTGACATTGCCCACAAGGAATGTGTTATTTTTTGTAAAACTCCTAAGATATGTTTTGTCTCTAAACAATAGTTTTTTGTTCAGAAACTTATTATTATAATTTATCAAAAATATTAGTTAGTGTCTCCCCTTGTAGTTAAGGGGTGCGTAGCCCAGAGATAAAATATTTCCAACGTTAATTGTTCTATCAAAAGTAGTTCCTATAATGTCTGCCTGCAAAACTTATTGGGCATACACTGGGGAACTTCCAAAACAGTTGGAACATCAAAATATTCCATCCGTAGTCCTTCTTTCGCCAAAGCATGAACTACCCTATTCTGCTCCCTGAATCTGTGCACCATTCTTGGGTTGTTCGGTTGCTGCATTAAGTACCTTCACTCCATTATTAGATTATCATAAAGTAAATGACCATTGGAAATCATGTCAATAATTTCTGTGGAGTCAGCATTGACTACAAGGGGGTGAGGTTGTGCTCGATGCTTAACACTAGGCCTCTCTTGAGAGCTTGGAGTTCAGCTAATGTGGGGTTTTTAAGGTGGGTTTTTTCCATGAATCCAAGGATCCAATTGCCACAATGACCCCTAAAACCCCCCACCCAATCCTCCCATTCCAGGGCTTACTCTCACTGCACCATCAATGTTCAGTTTATGGGTTCCCATAATGGGAGGATCCTATTTAACCTGTACAACAACATTTGTTGCCCCTTTTCTTTCTTTTTGAACTACCATAAGCTGATATTCAGTGGCTCTACTCATAGCATTGATAGCATTGGTTTTTTTATTATTAAAGAGATTATTGCTCCATGTGAGTCAGATTTTTCATAAGCAAAAATGGATCAGTATTTCCCAAGAAAGGATGTCATTGAATTGCTTTTTGCGGATATTCTTCTAAAGAGTGATCGAATTATTAGTATTGATGGAGTTAAGGTCAATGGTTTAGGGATTGTGTGATTTCTCAAGGATCTTGCTCTAGAATTCCAATGCATTGCTGCATTTGAAGAAGATGCGAGTGGTATCTTCTCTAGGATTATCACAGTAATGGCAATTGGGAGAGATATTTAACCCTCTATTGTGGAGAGAAAGGCTGGGTGGGAGCCTGTTCTGATGGAAAATCTAAAGGAAGGTCCTGATCTTATTGGGTGTTTTGATTTTCCAAATCCATGCAAATTCCTTGTGGTTGAGATCATTCTTGTTTAGGGACTTGATGGAAATATGATTGTAGGCAGTCTTAGTGGAGAAGATGCCATTATTTGTGAGGTTCCGATTTAGGGTGTCATTGTGAGTGCTTTGAAAGGGGAAAAGATAGCTCCTGATAATGTGCTAGATGTCCTCAGGAATATGGAGAGAAAGGGCATCTAAATTCTAGGTTTCATCTTGGTATAGATCACTAATCAGTAAGTCTTTTTCCCTAGCTATCAAGGGACCCTGGATCGTACTCCTAATGGATTTAGAGAAGGGAAACCAGGTATCCTCGAATAATTTGACCTTTTTGCCTGTGTGAACAGTCTATCAAGTCACTCCCTTACAGTCTATCTAGCCTCCTTGGATGTTTTGCTAGTTTTGGAGACTACCTTATTAGTCTTGTTAGAGGAGTTATGGTTCTGGTATTTACTGGTGAGGATCCTACTCTAAGTGTTGTTGGGGTTCTTGAGAGTTCTCTGTGCTAGGCTGGCAAGGAGGGCTCTATTTTTTATCTCACTTTTGTGGAGTCGGAGGCCCCTTTCCTCCTTACCTTTGGTGATGGTGTCTAGGTTAATGAGGTGAATTTTCCTCCTCTCAACAATGGTACCCCAAATGAAGTCCCTTTGGATCTATTAATTGTGTTGGTGATTTTAATGGGGAGTTTGATGTATTGCATGCTATGGAAGGGGATACTGTTAGGGTGGATTTTGCCAAAACAGTGTGACCACTCATGTTAAGGAATTTAGTCTTCCAATCTACAAACGTATTATTCATATTGTCAATGATGAATTGGAAGTCAATGTTGGTAGGTATATTTGGAAAATGGGGAAACCAAGGTATTTACCCAAGTAATTAGTTCATGTGCTTGACCTGCAGAAGATCAAAGCACATGGTTCTATTTGAAGTGGTACAGTTTCGGGAAAAGAATACCTTAGATTTTCCAAAATTGTTTTATTGACTAGAGAGAGCATTGAAGTTATTGAGAGTCCTGTTAATGGCCTTGCAATTCTTTTGATCAGTCCTAGAGAAAAGGGTGAGGTCATCAGCAAAGAAAAGGTAGGAAATCTTGGGACACTAGTGGTAATTTAAATGGGGGCCCAGCTTTTGGTACCGACTTCGATGTCAATGCCTCTCCATGCAAAGGATAAGGAGGTAAGGTGACATGTGATTTCCTTATTTGATACCTCTAGAGGGGTTTAGCAATCAGACTTTCCCCCATTAATGAGGATGGAAATAGAACTTGTGCTAACACATGACATGGTAAGGTCAATGAGCTTTGTGGGGAAGTTAAAGAAATTGAGGGTTTCCCTAATATATGACCATTCAAGTCTATCAAAGGCCTTTTCCAAGTCCACTTTTAGGATCATGTTAGGATTAAGCCCTTTTATTTTCCTAAAATGGGAGATGTACTCTTGGACTATGATATCATTGTCAGAGGCCTTCGTATTAGATAGAAAACTAGATTGACTAGGGCCAATAATGATAGGGAGGAAAGGTTTAATACGGTTGATAATAATCATAGTAACAAGCTTGTAAATGGTATTGCATAGACCAATGGGTCTAAATTCTTTTAGGTTAGAGGTATTGGGGCACTTTGGAATGAAGCAAATAAGGGTAGTATCCATATTGGTGGGAATAGAGGAGGAAGGAAAAATATTCTTACAGAAGTCAATTGTTTTTCCTTCTACAATGTCCCAATATTTCTAGTAGAAGAGAGGGTGAAGGCTATCAGGTCCAGGGGCTTTGAGGGATTTGAAGATTTCAGGGCTAGTAGGACCTAGTATCCTTTAGAAGAGTGTCAATATTTGCTTTCATGACACTGGATAAGCCTTCATTGAGATTCCCATTAGTGGTATTGCTGATGGCAGAAGAGGAATGATTAGTAGTGTAGAGATTCCTAAAGAAGGATGTGTTGTGGATGTTGATAGCCTTATGATCGTCATACACATTCCCCACCTCCTCTTTTAAGAAGGTGATTCTGTTTCTAACTTCTTCTATTGAGGGTAGAAGTGTGAAAAAACTTGGTATTAACATCCCCATCACTTAACCAGTTTATTCTAGATTTGGCCTTCTAGAGGTTTTCCTCAAATTTGAGGAGATCCTCATGATCTCTTAAAAGCTCAATCTCAAGCTCTTGGAAGAATCTACTGTGAAAGTTGTGAAGGGACTTTCGGATACCATCCAATCTAGAAAGAGCTTCTCTATTTTTGGAAGATGTTTCCAAAAACTGACTTATTCCAGTTGGTGGCCTCCTATTGGAATAAAGTGATTGCTTGGGGGAGGTAATAAGGCTGGGTAAAGGCATTCTTGACAACACTGGTGAAAGATGGGTGTCACACCTATAATATCTCGGGCGTTTGAAGGTTGTAATATGATATAATAAGGTTAAGCATTGCAAAATAGTCTCGGTGGATTTTTAGGACCCGTATTTCGAAAGATAAATTATTCTAAGAATTTTCACTTCCAGTAGGGTGTGTGAAAGGTCTACGTCGTTGACCAGCTCCCTTTGTGCAATTTCTCTCCAATTTAAAATCTGGCCAAAATCTCATTCGCTCAAAATTGGCCTATCAAGGAACAAGTCCATATCGCGAATCTAGGTATGTTTTTCCGTTCGAATTCAATTTTAAGTGGGGACACTTTGGATATTTTCCTAACTATTAGTTAATGAATTTGGACATTTTTAGGTCCTAATTCGGCTCTATATACTAACCTAAACCCCTAATCTCATTCATTCTACTACAATTCTTCTATTCAAATGATTGTCTCTCTACAAAAGCTCTCAAAACCCCCTATGAAGATCATAAAGGAATTATCTCAAGCTCTCCATCAAAAGTTTCAGATTCTTTAAGTTTATTTGGTTTTCTCAGTCAAGGTATGTGGGTATTTCATCCTAGGGTACTTCCACTCATGGAGTCCAATAAATTTTCATCTTTTTGTTTAATTCAAGTACACATTTTTATGGGTTTATGATCTCTATTTCAATTGCATGAATTATAATTTTAAATTATGACTATGATCTTATTTCAGCATGAATTGATGATTTTTGCATGGAATTGAAGAGTTGTTCTATGAATTCTCCTACATTGATCGTTAGGATTCATGATATGGATTATGGATATTTTCAATTATACATTCTCTTGATTTTTATTTTCATGAATTATGTATGAGTTGATATAAAGTGTATGATCATACACGTTTTCAATTTAATTTCATGGGGCGGAGTGTTGGCCAGTTAAGGTAACCCACGTGCAAAAGATGAAGGTTGCCGAGATGAGAATGTTGAGATGGATGTGTGGGCATACCAGGAGTGACAAGATTAGAAATGAGGCTATTCGAGAAAAGGTAGGAGTGGCCTCGGTGGAAGACAAGATGTGGGAAACGCGACTGAGATGGTTTGGACATGTGAAAAGGAGAGTTCCAAATGCACCAGTGCGGAGATGTGAGAGGTTGGCCATGGATGGTTTCAGAAAAGGTAGGGGTAGGCCGAAGAAATATTAGGGAGAGGTGATCAGACAAGACATGACGCATTTATGACTTACCGAGGACATGACCCTAGATAGGAGGGTGTGGAGGACACACATTAGGGTAGAAGGCTAGTACATAGTGGTTTTATTCTCCCTTATTCGTAGGCGTATTAACGCACTATGATTTCTTGTACTCTGATGTATGTTATTTATGGTATTTATGTTATTATCCAATAATAATATCTACTATTTTTTTTGTGCTTTGATTATATTATTGTTTGGACCATTTTCGTCATCTACTTATTTACTCTAATATTCTTATCTGACCTTTTTCTATGCTTTTATTGAGCCGAGGGTCTTTCGGAAACAGCCGACCTACATTGGTAGGAGTCAGGTCTGCGTACACTCTACCCTCCCCAGACCCCACTATGTGGGATTTCACTGGGTTGTTGTTGTTGTTGTTGTAAGCACGTTATGAAGAGGGTCGCTCAAGACCCTAATGATGTTTTCTATGAAAATGATTCGTAATGATCGAAGTCCTACATCCACATTACATGAATCACATGATAATGAGCTATTCTTATGAACAAGTTTTATGAAGTATGATTATGAAAAGCATATGATTTATGACAAGTATGATTTATGATATGATATGTATTCCGTGGGATGTGGACTTAGCACTGAGAGGACTTTGAGGTGGGGGCACGACCTAAGACTTAGTAGCAACCTCTAGTCCTTAAACTTTGTTGCCACTGTAGCTTTGCCAATATGGCCTAGCTAGTGTATCCACAAATAACACATGTTCATGTTATACATAGTTTACCTTGGCAAGTATCCTCCCTTTTCTCGATGTAGGGATCATCAGATTCCATATAAAAGCTCGCATGACCTTATTGTCGGATACGATTATCTCCCACATATGTATGGTTATTATGATATTTTACAAGACTAATCCTATCCTTTACTTTTATATGATACTCTTATGATTTATTATGCTTGATTCTTCTTATGCCTACGTATGACTTTACTACTTCTTCTATTATGCTATTTAAAATGGTTATTTGCACGTCATGGTTTTATTATGCATTATATTGCCTACATACTTAGTACATTCAAATGTACTAATGCATACTTTATTGCCTACATTATATCATAATATAGGGATAAATGCTCTATCCTATTCTTGTGGCTAGTGGTGATCCATTTGAAGATTGTGTGGTGAGTTCTCATGCTTCGAGGGCAAATCGAGTCATTCTTTTCTCCTATTGTCATTTTTAGACTATGATAATATTTAAAGACTATTCCATGTCATGTCATTACTTCTTTGAGGGTGAGCTAGAAATATGTCCTAGTCCCCGCCTATATAGTTGTGTAGAGGCATGTTGGATATATGTGTATGGAGTCTATGTTGTCTTGATTCACTCTGGTTATGCTATGTCTTCTTTGACTTTTATGATTTTCCTCTTATTTGTTACCTTATGTATGCTTATGATATTCTAAGAGGCTTGATTAGGGTTTCTTCGAGAATTCTAATCGGCGTGTCACATCTAAGTCCTAGTTTGGGTCGGGACAAACTCACATGGGTTCCATTATGAAAGGTTTGGGGAGGACATCTCTTTGTCTACCATTTAGGGAGATGAGAAAAGGGGAGTGGTCAGATTTGGTTCTAGGTAGGTGCGTCATAGTTATTTCGGTATATCTCTTTATCCATGAGTCATTTGCCACACATCTATCTAAACTCTCAAGGATTAGCTATCCTCTATATTTGTACCTTTTGTTGGTCTATGTAAACTTACAACCTTTAAAACCTAGGTCCACCATTTTATACCTATTAAGACAATCCCAAAATAAGCTAGTCTTAATATAGTTAATATTCATACCATCTAATTTTTCGTTAGCTCTAAGGACTTCATTGAAGTCGCCACTCATTAGCCAATATTCACTGTGGTTATCAGCTAGAAGGATATATCATCCCATAATTTGGATCTTGTGGTGAAGTCTGGACTAGCATAAATGGAAGAAAAGAGAAAAGATTGGGAGTGAAGGATAACTTATCTAGGATGTGGATGCTAGGGGTGATCGAAATATTATCCAGCTTGAAGAGTTCCTTTTTCCACATTATAACGATTTCTCTTGAGAGTGTCCATCCATAGTAGATTGAATTTGGGTGTCAAATTTTAACTACTCAATGAGGTGTTTGTGTTCATTCATTTTGGTTTCCAAGAGCACAACCATAATGGGTTTATGTGTCTTAACCATAATGTCATATTGCCTCCTAAAACTGGAGCTATTGGCTCTCCTCGTGTTCCAAATGATAAAATTCATCAGATTTGACTGAGCGGATGGCTGGTCAAGTAGGCCTTTCCATTTCTCCACCTGGGATGGCTTAGTTGTTACTTTCACTGGGTTCAGAGCTACCGCTGCTGGGGTCGCTTCTTTCTCGTTCCTCAAATTCAACTTGCACAAGATTAGGCTTTTGGGGCAAAAAACTATGATTGTTGTGCTGTTGGGCTCCTCAGAACAATTTCTCCAGGACCACCGCTTTTGTGGTCTGCTCTCCAAACATTGTTAGTAGTTCTTATAGTTCTTGGTTGGTTTTTCTTAATGTTTCCAGTATTGAAGGTTCCTCTCTTTCTTTGTTTTTCCATTGTCTCTCTTATTTCCTCCCGATTCAGGTGGTCTTGCACTTGGTGTTCTTGAGGAATCCAAGAAATAAAGAATGGGCTCAGGTTGCTGGGGAGGTAAGGAAACTGTGGGAAGAAAGGAAGGCTCTAAAATGTGTGCCTCATAAGTGTATTGAGCTCTTGCATGGACATTGTATTGGTGTTGCCCAGGAGTTGTGTTTGCCTTAGAGTTTTCATCAAGATCTACTTTCTCAGCCCCTCTATTGCATGATCTATTCCCTTCTCGATTATTTGGGCAAGGAAGGCAGGGTTTGGAGAATAAGGTTGACCTCTAATATTCACTGTATGAGTGATATACCGGTCATACAGTGCAAGTTCCAGCCACAAGGTCAGAATGTAGCTAGTGGCAGTGCTCCCGTTAGGAAAACCAGTAGTTCGATCTTTGATGGAGAAGATGAGTGGGGTAGAGGTTATTTTCTTACCATTCCCTTTGTATGAAGGTTGCTCTGTGTGGTTGTTCTCAGAAGCAAGAAGAGTGGAGGCATTATTAAAAGAGGTAAAATGGTGAGATATTGATGCAACGGCCATAGTCACTTCAATAGAGCTGGTGTGATGATTGTTTTATTCATACTAATAAATGCTATGGTGAGAGGATTTCATATATTTCTCTCTAATGAGACATTTTATAGAGGGAGTTTAGATTCCTTGGGTATGGAGAGCTTTCGTTTTTTGGGTATAGGGCTCGTTGCCCACAAAGACATTAATGCCTATGGAATTTGTGGATTTAGCAAATCCATTTTGGAATTTTTGAATCTCAATAGTTAATTCAAGGGAAGTGGGTGGTTAGTCTTAATGATTGATTTATTGGGTAGTAGGGCTATAGGAATTAGGGATCCTGGACCACTGAAATTATAATTCCTTTTTGCATTTTTTAATATGCCTATAGTATTGTTCCGACCATCTCCATGTGATTGGCTTGGAGTGGTGGTGTCAAAGAACTTACCTAATTTGGGGTTGAACTTTTTTACCTGTTGCTGGCAGTTCCTTCTATGCGAAATCGTTGAATCCTGTTGTTTCTCCTGAGTTCTAGGTATTTTCTTTTTCTTTGAGAAAGACACTACTTGCCAGTCCTATTTCATTGGTTCTTATTCTGGGAGTAGTGATTGGGTTGGTTCGATGGGGGTTATAGCTCTATGGATACAAGTCTTTCGAGAATGGCCTGGTCTCTCACAACCAGTGCATAAAATTCCATCCCCTTCATAAACCTCATTTTTCTTATGGCATCCGATTGTTACTTCTGTTCTTAGGGTCACCTCCAATGGCACTTGTATGCAAATGCGTGCATAACATCCTCTTAATATGGATGATGTGCAAGTATCAGTTTTAAGAAGTGTTCCTAGTTTCTTTCCTACTCTTTCCAATATTTGTCTATCATAGAATTTAGTGGGGAGTTGCGGTGGTCTGGCCCAGACTGGTGTATAGGTTAAGGATGAAGTTTTTGCGACAAATTGGGTCCATTTCTCAACTGAGAGGAAGTGCCCTATTATAAACCATGGTCCGCTATGTAGGCAGTCTATAGATTTTCCAATTTGTGAAATTTTGCTACATCATAGGCATAACCCAAATCGATAAGTATGGGTGTCTTAGAGGGTTTCCATTAGCTGCTAACTTTGTTTTCAAGTAGGCGTGTGACATTTGCCTGCCAAAATTTTTAATTATAACTAAAAGCCCTACGGTTGGTATATCCTCAGCTTATCTTCCTCCGTTAGTACTATGATGTCTTTTGGTTCTGGTGATGTATTGTCTTCCATTTCTTCATCTATCGTCATTATATAAACACTTTTAGGGATTTCGCCTTATCGATTAGTACTTCTTTGAAAAATAGCTTCCCTCGTAGGGTCAAAATTATCCGGTGGTTCTAGTGGATTTGGTGGTTTTGAGGATGGTTGTCCTATGGACTGGTGTGTGAACATGGCCATTTCTAGGATAGGGTCAGTCTTCTAGAGAGAGAAACTTTTTTCCTCTATACAAATGTATCCTTTAAACAATAGTTATTGTGTTTCCCATAAATTAGACTTAATGAAAATGGTATAAAATATTGTCCATAAGGCACAACTTGTTCTTTGGAAGTCTTTGGTCTAAGTCTTGCCTCTAAGGTAAGAGTTATAGAGCATCTCATAAATCAATACACAATGTGATAGTATCAAGTCTTTCCCATAGGGCTTAACTTTTTGTTTTGAAGTGTTAGGGTTAATAAGTGTTACCTTTAAGCCAATAATTGTAACTCATTAATCAAAATCTCTTGCTAATGGGACGTAACTTATTATTTGGAAGTCCTTGAAGTAAGTCTTGCTTCTAAGACAAGAGTTATAGAACATATTACAAATCAAGACATGATGTGGTAGTGTCAAGTCTTGCTCATGGAGCGTAACTTGTTGTTTTTAAGTTCTTGGTCTAAGTCTAGCCTCTAAGACAAGTGTTATAGAGCATTTCACAAACCCATATAGAATATACAATAATATAATATTGACTCTTGCCCATGGGGAGTAACTTATTGTTTTGAAGTTCTTGGTCTAAGTCTTGCCTCTAAGGCAAGAGTTATACAGTATCTCATAAATCAAGACATAATAAAATGGCTTCAACTCTTGCCTATGGGGCGTAGCTGTTGTTTTGAAGTTCTTGGTCTAAGTCTTGCCTCTAAGGCAAGAGTTATATAGTATCTCAAAAATCAATACACAATAAAATAATGTCAACTCTTGCCTATGGGCCGTAACTTCTTGTTTTGAAGTTCTTGGTATAAGTTTTGTCTCTAAGTCAAGAGTAATAGAGCATCTCATAAATCAAGACACGATGAGAAAGTGTCAACTCTTGTCCAAGTGACGTAACTTCTTCTTTGAAAGTCTTTGGAAGTATTGTCTTTGAGGCAAGAGTCATAGAGTTATAAAATATCTTATATATAGTTTAAAATAGTAAGTATGAAAAAAGTAGTATTTGCAGTGAATTTCCCCATTTAGTAACCATTATCTCGATAATAATAAGCCAAACTAGTATTTGCGGTGAATTTCCCCATTAAGTAGTCATGCATTAAGATCGAAACGCCTAATTTCTACGCGTGTACTCTGTAGTAATACTAATGTAATGCCCTTTGATTTCACCTGATAAATGATAATTCATAAAAAAAATATCTTAATATAGTAAGAAGTTGCATTCATAAATCACGTCTCCATGTTCCTTGGGTTAGCTCATTTGGAAAGGAAAAAAAGACAAGACAATCCTTTCATCACCGTTCTCTTCCCTACGATGCATGTGAGATCTGAATCTAACCAAGAGTAGAAAGTTCCTTTGAGAAAACGTTTCCAACTGGAAGGTAGCAAAAAAGGTATCAACAGGACCAGACCCATTGTTCGGACTGAGAAACAACTTCTACATAGGGGCTTACCAAGAAGCCATTAACAACAGCGACATACCTAATCTCTCTGCTGATGATGCTGTTGAAAGGGACACCCTTGTTTACAGATCTTACATTACACTTGGCAGTTACCAAGTTTTTCCTCTTCTTCTGATTTTTGTTTTTGTTTTTGTTTTTGTTTTGCTTCTCTGTTCATGGAAAATTGTTTATTTGTTGTAATCAGTATCCGTTTTATGATTTTTGGAACATGGTTGCACCACTTAAAGAGAAGGAAAAAATATATTTAGTGGGAATTGAATTCTAGTTCTCCAGGTAAATAACTCAATTTTGGCATGGATGAGAATAAATAATATTATACTAATTTTAGAAAATATATATAAATTACCTAGTTTTACCACGACTTCAGGTGCTCCGATGTTGTCTCTTTAATTTGCCTAGGTTGTAATTGGATATGGGTGTTGTGGTTTTTGTTGCAGCTTGTGATGAGATCGATGATTCTGCTGCTACACCTCTTCAAGCTGTAGAATTGCTTGTTTTATACCTTTCTACCCTGATAAAAGGTGATCTTTTTCCTTCTTTTTTTGTTCTTCTTTTTTCATTTCTATTTATGTCCCTTTATTCTTTCTCACCCTTTTCCAGTGAGTCGAGTGAAATTGGTAGAAACTGCTCACTATTTCTTATTCTTTGGTATGCACGATTATGCTATTTTATTAGGCATAGATCGTAGATCTATGATGCATTTTGTTGATGCATTTGAAATAGGGCAGAGGTTTCTGAGGGAACTAGGATTTTTGTTTTTGGTTTAACAGGTAATAGGGGTAGAATTATCGGTTTAGCTTTCACAGACACAATTTTGTCTATTGTGTCGTCTGATATGTTGGATGGGATAAATGTGGGTTACCCATACCTTTGGATTGGACTATATGAGAGAATTACATGTATAATTGATAGTTATTCCTTGCTCACATTTAGTATATTGGATCAAAGTTTTAAAAGGCAAAGACGCGGGGCAAGGCATAAGTCTCATGGATCTACGGAGCGTAAGTCTTGTGTATCTTAAATTTTATAATTTTACTACTCAGAACATAAGTAAAAGTAAAATGTTCAATAATTTTGCTAATATGTTCAAATAAATCATCAATAATATAAAAATAATATATAATTTTTATTTGGGAAAGGTAACAAGACAAAAATGATGATAGTCAAAATAATCTTTAAAATGGAACCATTATCCACTTCGTCATCAATCTCCACATTTACTAATCCTTCTCACCCTCAACTAATATTTGAATAATTTTTATTTATATATTTCCAAGAAGGAGAAGGATAAAAAGTGTAAGAGCAATGACAAAAAATAATTAAAGTTTTCTTAGGAACGTAGTGCTTTGGAATCTCTATCTTATCAATTTGCATAATCTATTGAAAACTATTTATGACAGTGTCATTTTTATTAGTGTTAGAGTATGAATCGGAACAAGAATAGTACATACAATTCTACATAGAATAGGAATAGGAATAATATATAAAAGTCAACTTGGAAAAGGATTATAATATGGTGTCCTAGTTGGAAAAGGAGTCTAATGTAGTGTCTGGAAATACGGTCTCAATGTAATAATGTAGAGACGACAATTCAATGATATTCTTATCCAATATTTCTCTCATGTATCAGAGCCTCTTCGATCTTGGTAGAGAATCAAAGAGCTTTTGCTACTGGTGGGCGGCTATTACCCATACATTCCACCCGTCTGAGCAATGATTATGTTAGCAAAAGTTGGGCAACCATGTATCTCCAATGATTATTTTCTCATATCTAATTTGTATAGCAGCGTGATCTTTTCGGTGACTACTTTCTCATATTTAATTTGCATAGTACTATGAGTTTTTTCAGACAACTTTCTCATATATTATTTGTGTAGCACCGTGCCATCTTTTCGGTGACTACTTTCTTATTTGTGTAGGGTCGTGCCATCATTCCGACCTGACTTGACCCATATAATTATTTTTTCAGATTGTGACCAGTTTTAGCCATAAAATCTAATACTCTGATGCATGAGCATATTCCGACTAGTTTTTCGGCGACTTTCTTGTTTAATATTGACTTGCCTATTGATTCCAAGATGATCCATATATTCTATACCAGGTTTTGAGCACTTTCCAGTGACTGCTGTACTATGAAAGAAGTCTATATAGATTAACCACCTAGTACTTTTGCTCAAGGGTAGCTTAGTAGCCATGTATGTCGATTATGCAGGTCACTCGATTAAATAAAATAGTCTTATCGAGCTTGGTTTGGAAAGTTCATCATAATGATTCAGGAGTTTGGCATGACTCATAATGGAGCATCAAATCCAGTATTTCATGACAAGACTAAGAACATTGAGATTGACTGCCAATTTTGTGAAGTTGAGTAATCAACTTGCAAATATCTTCACCAAGCCATCTCGGTCCTCGTATTAATTACATCTGCAACAAGTTAGATACATATGATTGGAGGGGAATGTTAGAGTATGAATAGGTACAAGAATAGTATACACGATTCTGCTTAGAATATAAATTGAAACATGAATAGGAATAGGAATAATATATATAATCTACTTGGAAAAGGATTATAATATAGTGTCCTAGTTTAGAAAGGAGTCTAATGTAGTGTCTATAAATAGGATCTCAATGTAATAATGTAGACACCAATTCGATAATATTCTTCTCCAATATTTCTCACAAGTGCTTTCTTTCTTTATATATTTTAAGAAAAAGCAGTACACCATGAAAATATGATAACATAAAGTATAAATATTATTACACCAATAATAAAAAATATGATGTATAGCAAAAGTACCTTGAAAACAACATAAATCAAATTTAATGCTCGGGGCGTATGTTTTTGTAATGACCCTCCAGGTCATTTTTGAATTAAAACATTTATTCCGTTGTTTAAAGCATTCCTGTAGTTACCCCAAGTCATTTATGACTTGCTGACACTGATTGTTTGGTCGCCCGGTCGTTCGTTTGGATTTTAGGCCCATTTTCCTGTTTTGGAGCTTTTATAACTTGAAAAGTTGGCTTCATTCATAACTTCAGGAAAATGACCTCAGAACAGAATTATGATGGTTCCATCAACTCTAAAATGGCTAAATTAGGCTAGTAGTGGTCAGTACGAGTATCGAGGTAATTAGTACGAGTTTGGAGCCATTTGACCTTGTTGCCTTTGAAATTTGGCCTATGGTTGACTTTGGTCAACATTTTTGGAAAATGCACTTGGATAAAAATTCTGATAGTACGATTAGCTTTGAAATATTAAGTTTGGTCTAGAATGACCCTTCATTCGCTTTTCGAGGTTTTCGGTGTAATCTCGAGGCCCGTTATAGAATTTGTCTCAAAATGACACTTGGGTGTAGGACCCACTTTCAGTCGTAACAACCTTGTATGAAAATTTTGACTGCGCCATTTAGTCTGAAACATCGAATTTGGTGGGGTAGCATATCTCGTTTGCACGCATGGGATTCCGAATGAATTCCGAGCACCCAGTCAGAGTATTTTAACTTGGTAAAATCAGCATTCCAGCTGATATCTGGTGCATCCAGATTTGTTATTCACAATCGCTGGCCCTTTGCGTTCGTAGGACCTGGGCCGCATTCGCAGAGGTTTGTCCCTTTTGCCTCCGCATTCGCGGGCTTCTTGGAGCGTTCTTCCTGGCGTCCGCGTTCACTGGCACTTAGGCTGCATTCGCGAAGGCCAAAACCTTGGTCTTTTAATAAAAGACCAAAGACGAACTCAACTTCATTTCACTTCTTCAAACTTTGATTTCTCCTCCGATTCTTAACCAAATTTGGTGATCCAAAGGTCTAAATTCAAGGGAATTTTGTGGGAAATTCATTAGTGAGCTCAGAAACTTGTTTAGAAGCTTTGTGTGAGGTAAATTCACTAACTTAGTTTCTTCCATTATCATTCTTTGAGTTGGAATTTTATGAATTTTTGGAGGACTATATATTGACCATTTTAGCTCCATTTTAAGTTATTTTTGAGGCTAAATTGTGAGTTTTTCCATAAGGAACATCACAGTATGCTTGGTTTGGGTTGTGGAGGTTTCATTTATGATAAATAGCTTCTTACAGGTGCTTCCATAGTTACTCCCTTTAGGTTGAAATGTGGGAATTTTGATGCATGTGTTGTTGTAGCTAATTCTAGTGCATGAATTGTGTTTCTTTTATGGAAAAATAGCTTGGGGTAGAGTCTATGACCTACTTTTGGGGTCAATATTAGAATTTCGAATGTGGGTCCCACATTTCTTATTTTGGTTCCTAAAATTGGTCCGTCTTCAAAAATTATGAATTTAGTGTCTAAACAACGGTAACGATGTTGTGATTCTATTTTTGACAGTGTAACAACATTTCAAGGCCGTTCAGAAAGGGAAAGCTCAAATTTCATGAGTTGGAGTGCGCGCGATAGATGTACAAGTAGGATGCGATTTTCCCCTCTTTAGACTGAGCATGTTTAGGCAATTGTATTCTGAATTGTATGAGATTGGAGGGGTTTGGGTTTGAGCATGGTAAATTCCTAGATTTCCTTCCCTAGGGGTATTTTCGAGGTATTTTCGGACTGTTAAATCATGTCTCTAGTTATTGTTGATCATCCATAATTTGTGGAGTGTGCTGTGCCTTTGGTTATATATATTTGGAAGCATGTTTGTCTACACTTAGACTAGTGATGCCTTAGAGTTGTGCGATTTTTGGTGCCGTTGGGCCTTAGAACTTGTCCGATGTCATTTCGGACAGCTTGGCTCCCTATAAACTGATGTAGAAGACTTGAGTCTTATAGTCTGAACTTTATCTAGGTAGTAACACAGCTTTGGGAACCTTACTTCCATAATCCCCTATTCCCCTATCGGGCCTGTATCGCTTGGTTTTTGGTTCTAGAAGTCTTTTTAAAGATTCTGGTTAGGTGTAATTCGGAATGGAGTGATTAATTAATGGCGCTCGATTTAAGGGCACTCCCTGTGATGCTTGGTCAGCTGCTGATCCTAGTTCGAATCGACTCATCTTTGTTCATGGTTCAAATCCCCATTTCACCCTACCGGGCGGGGTTCAAGCCACAATCTTAGTATTATAGCCTCGATTCAAGTCCGTTTCTCCTCAATTAGCCATGGTTCAATCCCACCGCCTTTATTATTGCCTCAGTTCAAGTTCATCACTCTACACTTAGACGTGGTTTGGGCCGACAACCTTTATACAACCTCGGTTTAAGTTCGTCGCTCCTTACTCACTTTGGTTCTACTCTTTAGCTACAATTACCTAGTTCAAGTTCGTGGTCTAGCTTATACGTTGTTTAAATCCATGATTATATTTTACCTAGTTCAAGTCCATGGTTGCTTTCAACTCTCATTTCGGGTCCCCAATCCTCTGATGAATCATCGGTTCAAGTCCTTATCTACTCTCAGCTTTGGGTTAAGGTTTGAGGCTTTCAGTATGGTTCGATTTAAGCCCGGGGAATTGGTGGCATTGTTGAAACTTTATCGGATCTGCTCTTTCTACTTCAACTATCTTTATTCCAGTCGGGCTTATGGGGGTCCATTCAGGTTGTTACCTTAGACTTGTGCATGAGCATACCCGTTGGGTTTATGAGAGAACGATAGATTTAGCTAGTTTTTTTTCTCTTTGTGTGTTGAGTACGCTCGTGTACATACCTACATTTACTTCTTGCCATGTCTTTGGTTGTGGTTTTTTTTCTCGTATTTCAATTTACTTTTGCTTATCTTGCTCAGTCGGCCTATGATGCCTATTGGGTACCTGCTATTTTGATACTCATAGTACTCTCTGCATCTATTTTTGTGATACAGGTCCGAGTACTAACTATCAAAATTTATTCGAGCCAGTAGCTGTTCTGCTCGAGCGAGGGTGAGCACATAGTGTTTTGGATTTACCCGTCTCCCTCTGTACATATATTTTACCCATCTTTTGCTTTTTGAGACAACCTTATTTTTGTGGTCCACTTTTGAGACTTGTACTCCTTTTTGTACTAGCTTTGTACATGTGACATTCACGTTCTAGGAGGGATCTTTTTATTTGTATATATTTATCTATTCTTCCGCCCGTTCATTTATGTTCCTCTTACTTCATTACTATTTTTAGATTGAATTGTTGGCCTTCTACCTTGACATCCTATTACTCGTAGTTCTGGGATATGGGTCGGATTGCCTATGGGTTAGTTTTAGTAGGCGCTATCATGATCTTGGAAATCGGATCGTAATAGTTTTACATTTGAGACTTACACTTTTACGCCTAGGGATTACACTTTTATGCCTGCGGATTACGCCTCGAATTCTAGGGCGTAAACCCTATGGATCTATGCCTTTCATTTGGGCTTCAGATCGCTTTTGCACGCTCCGACGCGGGTCTTGCCCCAAAAATGCCTTTGAAATACTTCATTGGACCAATAAAAGAATATAACACCCAGATATCCATCCATTAATTAACTTGATGCAGTATTTATGATAAAATTGGATAAACATTTTAATCTCAAATGTATTCCACCACGACACTATTTTACGTATTTCTTTGAATTTGGAAGTATAATACAACTTGATTGAATAGTTGATCTGTCTTCCAATTGAATGAAACAAATCATCAAGAAATGCTAATTCAATATTAACCTACATGAAATTCAAACACCAGGAAAAATGATTGGAGAAATGAAAATTAAATAAGAAAAACTAAAAAGAGGAAATCTGAAGGATTAATGGGGAAGCAGGCTTTCCAGAGATTTTGAAGAAAGGTTTGCACCAAAGGAGGCAAGGAGCAGGGAGATTGTTGCAGTATTTGTAGGTTGGGAAGAGGGAGGGAGAATAGTGGTCTAGATTAGGAGGATCACTGTAGCAGGAGAAGGAAGTTAAAGTAGGAGATGAGGGTGCTGGAATGAGTAGGGATCTATAGGGAGTCAGAAGCTAATTAAGTGAATGGGGACCAAACAGGAGAAAGGGGGGGGGGGGGGAGAAGAAGATGAATAGTGTGATTGGTGGGCATTTATATCTAAACCCAAAGGAGTAAACTATCATTGGGGCATAATAACATGTGGGGGATAATACCCCCTTCCCCCTAGACAGGATACTGAGGAATGTTGCTATAAGTTCTAGTTGGAGAGTGAATCTGGGACACATCATACACGAGATTGATGTCCAGATGCATCTTCCTTATACCGCCGATTTTACTTTGACCAGGCTATTTGAGTTCTTAGTTTCAACTTCTAAAGTTGATGGTGCAAATGTATTAGGGAAAGCAGTTTTACCATTTCCTTTGAGCTTGACGATGGATTTATTTGCATTACTTGATGGGCTTAACTCAAGTACGTCCATTCTTGTATGGTATATTTTTCTTGAATGGAAAATTAGTTCAGTTGGTGTACCGATATGCTATTTATCGATGAAAATATGCTATATGGACTCTTATTTTTGCCTTAACATACGTGTATTGATTTGGTATGACACTGGTGTGTATACTTCATGGGAATCCATAAAAATGCATTAAAGACTTGCGAAATATTGGATACATACCGATATCATACACTCGTACTCTAGTCCATGTAGCACATGATTTACATGGAGAGTTAGGTTGACTTCTCCCTGTTGTTTACTCCATTTGGTATAATTTATTGTACATTTGCTTTAAAAGAAGATTCTGTATAAGTTATAAAGCCAAAACTCCACATGTGTATTGGCTCTATCTCAGATCAGGGTTAACTAACCTAGAACTCTAGGTAGTCCAAATCCTAGGACTCTGGCCCACAATCACGACAACATAATAAAAGCACAAAGTAACGAAATAAACACACAATCATACAAATAGCATCCAACGCATCTAAAAGTAAGTTTAAACAACCTAAAAGCATTTTAAGGATCCAACAACACCAAACTAAGACTAAAGCCAACCTAAAGTAAGGCTTTAAGGCTAAGTTACTAGTCTAAAGTCCCGAATGGGCAAAATATAACTAAGGATTATAGCCTAATAGTTCACCCTAGAACCTTCTTAATGATCATGTAACCCAATTTATATGGAAACAAACTAAGCTAAGTCTAAAAGAAAAAGTTGTAGTCTATGTCAAAGTCAAAACCTCACTCGAACCACTACTTAAGAGCTTTTTCCTTCTAAAATGCCTCAGAGCGCCGCCACCCTATCAAAAACAGAAACTAAATATCAATACTAGACTAACAATGCCCATATCAATGTTGCATAATTCACAATAGAAATTGGGTAAAAAATTGACCCTCAGAGCTCGATAATAAAACAAAAACTAACTCCTCTATTTTTTTCCCTCGAGGTGAGGATCACATGCCCTAAAGTTGGGCAAAGATGAGAGTGTAATTGGACATCAAATGGTACAAAACATTCACTTTCGAGAATCTAAAAATAAAAGAATCAAGGTCAAATTCAAGAATTAAGCACGAAATGGAGCTAGAATAAGCAATAAAATGTAAAATGGAAGGAATTTACCTTCGAATCAAGTGTAATGGTCAAATAAAGAGCTAAACAACCTTAACCGGAGCTCTCAACAGTGGCAAATCTTTCTTAGAGAAAGGAGAGAAGACATATATATAACACATTGTTCCGATGGACCAGGGGTCACTGAAGCGATGCTGTTAAAGCCAAGAAGAATCACAAGAGTGACAATCAATGAAGAAACCCAACTTCGCATGTGAGAGAAATCTCTACCTTCACTGGTGCGGGTGAATCTTCTCTAGAGCGTTATCTATAATACGAGCTAGGCTCTACGAAGAATCCACTTCAATAACTGTTACACCAGCAACTGCTGCACAAGCAACTTGGGATAAAATCTCAAGTTTCAAATAAACCCTCTATATTTAGTTGGGGTCTAATGGATGCAAATCAAATATGCCACCCAACTAAGAAAGGCATTTCAAACTCAATAAAATTGATGAAATAACCAATAGAGGCATCTCAATGAAATATTGACCGGAGTCAACACTACCATAAAACAACAAAAAGCAACCAATAAGACAAGCAATACAATCTCAAACCTACCACTACAGGATCTAAACCAAAGGTCCTACTAAGAAAAACATGATGATTTGGAGCTAATGACACTGACAAAAATCCCAATGAGCCCATTTACCAAGAATATTGATAAAAAACCATTGCATATAAATGCTAATGAGGAAAACTCACCCAAAACTCTTCTGACCACCTTGGGTAGTGTGCACCCAGCTCGATAACTCAAAAACACTATATAGTATCTATGAAAATAGTTAAAATAATAATAAAACATAAAAACAAATAAATGACCTCGAGGGTCATTACATATGGTTACTAACTTGATGTACAAATTATATAACACTAAACTTACTTTCACAAAAAGAAAAATAATAATCCTAAAGTTGAATAAAGCTGGAAACCTCATTTCATAGTCTAATATCTGAATTAATAAGTCTAATAACAAAAAGCGAAAAAAAGAAGAGGTAGTGGGAAAAAAGTATTGCATTTGTGGTTTACAAAATCCAAAAGAGGTAGAGTTGAGTTGTTTTAAGAAATATCAATAATTACCCCTTAATTATAGTCAACACATATAACTTTTTACCTTACTCATGGAAGCATTGTTACCATTTTATTGGAAGTTCTTCCTATATATTTCAATGGACTATTCTTCAAATTAATGTCAATTCATTTCTTAATTGATCTTCAAAAAAGTCTTGTAAAAAAATGCTACCCCACCTATAAGAAAAATGGATCAACAAAGCATCATAACTAGGCCTACAAGTGTTTGGTGCTTTAGATGCACGACAAGCCATGAGGTGTGTCGAGTTAATGAATCACTGGGTACCAACGAGCATATAATTCAGGGCACTTGGATGAGAAGTGCACCTCATCACAAGTTTCTGGACCATCTGCTTACCTCCCCACTCTTTATCGTCACTTGGGTACTATGGGTAAGCTAAACTTAATCCTACAGGGGCCCTTTTGTCGAAACTGGGGTCCGAAATTCAACTTCACTAGTTTTGTCATATTGGGTATATAGACCCTTTCTGTGGATTGTAGAACACTTTGAAAATTCGTGGAATCCATTCGTAGGGAAACTGGGGTCCAAAGGTGGCTTGGGCTCTACATACCGTCTTACAATTCATAGGACTTACTATGGGTCATAGACCTGAATTGTAGAACCTTGGAGCATATTCCAGTAGCTATTGGAATGTGATAGTGGGTCTACGAGCTCGACTTACGAGTCATAGGGAGTTAGAAGGGTTGTAGAAATATTTTGTTGGATGGTTCTAAACAACTCAAATTTTTCTAAGTCTTGATGGTTCTATGAGTCTACTTACTACTCATAGAACTTCCTACGGGAGGTAAGTGGTACTCGTGGCCCTACTGGATAGTGAATTTCTCCAACTTTCTCTGGGCTCTTTAGTACTGATCTAAGTAAGAATAATTCAAGGTGTTACAAGTCATACTCTATAGTTCTTTCCATATGTTAGTTAGTGTATTTCGATCATCACACTATTTTGATGTTGCTATTTTTTTTTCTCTTATAGACTTTACATTGTTTTTCTTATTAATCATAATAATTTATTCCATTATTTTATTCATCTTTTAATTGAGTTTGATACACTTGATACAAAGGTCTTCGTGCACTCTATCCTCCCAGACTCCACTTTATAAGATTTCACTAGGTATGTTGTTGTATCCAAAATTACCCCTTAACTATAATAAATACGTTTAGCTTCTCACTTTACTCGTGCAAGCATTGTAAACATTTTATCGGAAGTTCTGATCCTATATATTATCATGGACATTTCTTCAGTTCCTCACCAATTCATTTCTCAAATTATCCAAAAGAAATTCTTTACAAAAAATGCAGCAATAAACACCAACAAATGGAATGACTCACCAAGGCATCATCTAAAGTGTTTGGTTTTATTGATAAATGACCTTCCATGAAGTGTTCACCTCAGACAAGGGCTCACTGGGCACCAATGCAAGAACATGTCTCATGGAACTTGGATAAGAGGTGCACCCCATCAAAAGTTTGTTGTCCTTTCTACTGAACCCCCACCATCTACAACAAACCTATGATGGGGCACACCTCTTATCGAAGTGCCATGAGTCATGTGCTTGCACTTGTGCCCATGAGCCCTTGGATTGAGGTGAACACCTCATGGAAGGTCCTTTATTAATAAACCAAACACTAACATGACACTATGTGATGCCTTGGTGAGTTATTCCACTTGTTGTGGTTATTGCTGCATTTTTTGTAAAGGATTTTATTTGGAGGATTTGTGAAATGAATTTGTGAGGAACTGAAGAAATATCCATGATAATATATAGGATCAAAACTTCTCATAAAATGGTTACAATGCTTGCATGAATAAAGTGAGAAGTTAAACGTATTTATTATAGTTAAGGAGTAATTTTAGATACAACAATTACAACAACAACATACCCTCGAAATCCCACAAAGTGGGGCTGGGAAGAGTCCACGCATACCCTTGTCTCAAGTGCATCAAACCCAATTAAAAGAGGAAGCAAATAATGGAAGAAACTATTGTATTTAATAAGAAAGACAGTGTAAAGTGTACAAGAGAAAAAGAATAACAACATAAAAATAGTGTGATAATCGAAATACATTAAACAACATATGGAAAGAACTATAGGGTATGGCTTGTAACACCCTAAATAATTTTTACTTAGATTTGTCCCATAGAGCCAAGAGAAATTTTGAGAAATTCACTGTCCAATGGGGCCACGAGTGCAACCTACAACTCGTAAGAAGTTCTACAAGTCGTAGGGTGGACTTATAGATCCCATCAAGACTTAGAAAAAATTGATTTGTTTAGAACCATCCTATGAGCCATTTCTACGACCCTTCTAACTCTGTGCAACTCAAAAGTCGAGCTCGTAGACCCATTCTCAAATTTTAGTAGCTACTGGAATGTATACCAAGGTTCCATGATTTGGGTCTATGATCCATAGCAAGTCATACGAATGGTAGGATGGTCCGTAGAGCCCAACCTTTCTTTTGGCCCAGTGTCCCTACAAATGGATTCCACGAGTCATCAAAGGGTCTACCACCCATAGAAAGGTTTTGTAGACCCAATATGACAAAACTAGTGAGCCCTAATTTGGGACCCCAATTCCTACAAGAGGGCTCCTATGTCCCGTAAAGTTCATACAGACCATAGGAAGGGCTCGTAGATGGCCTAATCAGTTTTAAGTGAGGGGTAAAATTGTTATTCCCACCTTCCCAAACAAAAAAATGATGTTTTGGGGCTAAAATAAAACTCATATAAGTACCCCATGACACTTTTCTCTCATTAAAACTTAAAATATTTTGAGAGCAAGGATTGGATAAGAGAAAACCCATGGTTCGATTGTTTCAACCAAGTTCTTCGAGTTTTGCTTAGATCATCCACCTTTCAAGTATGTAAGTATAATCACAACATTAGATTGAGTTTGTCCTTGTACTATAGATGTTCGTTCAGTTAGTATGAGTTTCAGTTTGAGTTTTAATCCTATTAAATTGAGTTTTGAGTTAGTTACTTAATTCCTCATTGAATTCCCTGTATATTTATGATATTAAGATTATTCTTATGAAGTTAAGTTCTTGAAATTGTTGTTCATGTTTGCTTTCACATGAACCCTAGTTGAGTATTTATATTTCTTACTCTTATGCATTATTTTGAGTTAAAGAATGATATATTCTACGTCTTAATTGATAAAGGAGTTTGAGCATAATTTGAGTTTGAGAAGTCTATTATTTACTGATTATGAGCATGACCTTTATGGAGTCTAAATGAGCTTTGAGTAATTATGTATTTGTTTGAGACTGAGTTGAGAAATCAAAAGCTATACTATATGGCTTTATTGAGTTTTAGAAGTCTACGATTTTTAAGAGAATGTAATGAGTTTAGAAGAGTTGAGTAAAAGCTGAGTAATTCCCTATGAGACTAATAAGATAAAATTTTGAGTATTTTCACTAACTTGAGTTTATGAGCATAATAATATATTTTGGGAGAAGTATTAAGAAATTATTTGGCTAATATTTTAGATAATAAAAATCCCATAAACTAGGTAGCCAGTGTAGGATAGGATCGTACCATTGGTTCGGGCGACTTCACACTTCAGTCCCTGATACAAACTTTTGTTGGATCAATAAGATGAGTTGCATCCCTTACCCTGGCAAGGTACTGGACAACTGTGGAAATGATAGATGTTTTTTGTATCATCATGATGCTTATAGGTGATGATTGTTGGTTAGAGAAACTCCCCAACAAGTAAAATACCTTTTTATACTGAGTTGCATTCATTAGTTATATTTTGCAAAGCATTGTCTTATTCTTATATTTCATGATTTATTGAGTTGAGTTATTTCAATATTGTATTCTATTGAGTATTCCTGAGTAAATTTCCTTTAGTTGTTTTACATACCATGCATTCCATGTACTGATGCCATTCGGCGCTGCATCATTTTATGATGCAGATACAAGTGATAAAGATTCTCAACAAGCGCATCGTTGAATGTCACCTTCCATCCAGCTTTTGGTGAGACCTCTTTGCATTTGAAGGAGCTCTTAGTCATTTATTTTAGTCATTATTCATTATTATTTTGATGTAGCCATGGGATTTTCCTGGTACCTATTTAGAGTAAGTTAGAGGCTTCATAGACTAAATATTGATAGAAAATTGAGTATATTTTTCTAGTTTCAGAGATATTGTTTTAAACCATTCCTTTCTCCATATATTGAGTATTTTAGTATAAATTTGAGAAGTTGAATTTATATTATTTTGTATGCCCATCTGAGTTATACTTTCTGTGAGTTATGTCTTTCTCTTAGTAGTTAGCTAGACCAAGGGTTCGCTTAGGAACCAAAAATTATTTTTGAGGACCTGCCATGCCTAAGGTGTAGACTCGGAAGGGGGGGGGGTGGCTGACAAACTTGATATCAGAGCTCAAAGTTCAATAATCCTAAGATGTTTATAAATATGAGCCTAGTAGAGTCCTCCTTATCAGTGTGAATCACACTATATCTATAATAGGGAGGTTGTAGGACCTTAAGAATTGTCTCACTTCTTTCATAATCCAATTCGTGCAATAGATTCTATAAAATCTCCTTCTAATTCATGCGTTTCACGTTTTCATATCATGCCTTCAAAATGAACTATCAGTAAGAGGAACGTCACTAAGATTCCACCACCTACTATGCCTCCACCTTTTTAAATGCAAATAAGAAAATAAAACAGAGTAGCTGAGAAGAAGGAAAACAATAATTTTCAAGAGGTTCCACAGACCTAGGCTGCTCAGTCTACCATAACTTATGAGGCTGAGTTTAGAGGAGAGATCACTATACTCACAAAATTAATGGCTTCCCAATCAGGTTGTCAAAGTACTCAAGTAGCTCTAGTTCTCAAGAGCCATCTATTGTTACAAAGATTAGGGAATTTTTTAGGATGAACCCGCTAGTCTTCATCGGGTCTAATGTTGAGGAATATCCATAAAATTTTATAGATAAGATATGGAAGATACTTAAAGCTATACGTGCAATTGAGGTTGAGAGAGTTGAGCTTGTTTCCTATTAGCTCAAGGATGCTACAAATATCTATTACAATAAGTGGGAGGAGATTAATGATGAGGATACTGAGCCTTTTATTTGGGATGAGTTTGAGAGTGCATTCGTACACCAATTCTTTATCAAGAGCTAACGGAAGAAAATGTTGAGAAGTTCGTGAACCTGAAGCAAGAGGGGTTGACTGTGAAAGAGTAATCCTTCAAGTTCATCTAGCTCTCTAGGTATGCTCCAGAGATGATTCCTGATGTGAGAGAAAAGATGAGGAAGTTTGTCTCTGGCTTAGGCAAACATGTTAAGAACGAGTGTCAGGATGCATTATTGATTTCAAAAATGGACACTTTTAGAATCATAGTGTATACCCAATAGGTTGAGGAGAAAAAAAAGAAAGATAGAGAGGAGTACCAACATAAGAGAGTGAGGTCGACGGATAATGAGACTAACATCTAGAAGCATGGTAATGGAAACTGCTCTTTATTTCAGAGGAGATCTACTGGTTATGCACCATCATCAGCTAGTGCACTGATAGTGAATAATAGGAATGACCAGAGATCTCAGAGTAACCATAACTTCAGAGCTCAAGGCTCTCAGTCTCAAGTTAGTATGACATAGGTCCCTCACGTAAGTCGCCTTGTGGTAAACATGGGAGATTGCATTTAGAAAAGTGTCATGATGGTACTAATGGCTACTACGAGTGTAGTTAGATGAGTTACTACATGTGGGATTTCCCATTAGACAGTCAAGGTAATGGTGGAAAAAATACCCAGTCTTCTTCAGCAATACCATCGAGTAGAGCTAACCAAAGAGGTACTACTTTGGGGACAAGCGGAGGTTCAAACTGTTTGTATGCAATGGCTAGTCGCTAAGACCAAGAGAACTTACCAAATGTTGTCACTTGTAAGTTAAAAGTAATTTCTTATGATGTGTATGCCTTACTTAATATAGGTGCAACTTTTTCCTTTATCACTCTGTATGTGGCTGTTAAGCTTGGGATCCATCTCGAACATACTTTTAGAGTCCTTTAGTATTTCCAGTCTTATTGGTGAGTCCATCCTAGCCAAGAGAGTCTATAGAGATTGTACACATCAATCATAAAGATACTTCAACAGACTTAGTTGAGTTAGACATGATAGATTTTGATGTCATCCTTGGCATGGACTGACTTTATACTTGTTATGCATCAGTTCACTGTAGAGCTCGAGTTGTCAAATATTAGTTTCCAAATGATTCATTTATTGAGTGGAAGGATAGTACAATAGTTCCTATGGGTTGATTCATTTCATACCTTAAGGCCAGAAAGATAGTCTCTAAAGGGTTTATCTACCATATTATTTGAGTTAGAGATGATAGTGTGGAGACACCATCCCTTTAGTCAGTTCCATTCATGAACAAGTTTCCTAAAGTCTATCCTAAAGATTTACCTAGAGTCCCTCTCAATAGGGAGATAGACTTCATAATAGATATTCTACCCGATACTCAGCCTATCCCTATTCTACCATATAAAGTGGCTCCAGCTGAGTTAAAAGTGTTAAAAGAGCATTTGAAAGATTTCCTTGATAAAGGATTTATTAGGTTGAGTGTTTCACCTTGGGGCAATCATGTCCTATTCATGCAGAAGAAAGATGGTCCTCTTAGAATATGCATTCACTATAGTCAGTTGAATAAGTTCACCATAAAGAATAAGTATCCTCTTCCCTGAATTGATACTATTCGACCAACTTTAGGGTGCCACTTATTTATCTAAGATAGACTTCAGATCAGGCTATCATCAGTTTAAAGTGAGAGAAAATGATATTCCGAAGACAGCCTTTTGAACCCGATATGGTCACTATGAGTTTTTTTTTATGTCTTTTAGTTTGACTAATGCTTTGCAACATTAATGGAACTCATGAATATAGTGTTGAAGCACTATCTAGATATATTTTTTATTATATTCATCAATGATATTTTGATCAATTCTAGCAATGAGGAGGAGCATGCCAACCATCTTAGAATTATTTTCTAAATTCTTAAGGACCGAGAGTTGTATGCTAAATTTTCTAAGTGTGAGTTATGGATTGCATCTGTGGCATTCCTAGGCCACATTGTTTCTCGCAGCGGTATCTAAGTGGATTCGCAAAAGATCGAGGCTATAAAGAATTGGCCCATATCTACATCACCAGCTATCATAAGAAGTTTCTTGGGTTTGGCTAATTATTATAGAAGGTTTATTGAGAGATTATCATCCATATTTGTTGACTTAGAAGAAGACTAAGTTCCAATGGTATAATATTTGTGAGAAAATATTTCAAGAGTTGAAAACTAGATTGACTATTGCTCCAGTTATTTCCCTGCTTGAGGAAAATATGGGTTTGTTATCTATTATGATGAATCCATAGTTGGATTGGGTTGTGTTGTGTTCTGATACAAAGGGGAAAATTCATAGCTTATACTTCTAGACAACTTAAGAGTCATGAGAGGAATTATTCGACTCATGATTTAGAGTTGGTAGCGGTAGTATTTGCTCCGAAAATATAATGTCATTATCTTTATAGAATGCATGTAGATGTGATCACCGATCACAAGAGTGTTTAATATATGTCTAGTCAGAAAGATATAAACCTAAGGTAGATGAGATGCATTGAGTTGCTCAAGCATTATGACATGAGCATTCTCTACCACCCAGGTAAGCTAATGTTTTTGCTAATGCTCTTGGCATGTTATCCATGGGGAGTACTAAAGATTTGGCCAAGGAAGTGCATAAACTTGCATGTTTGGGAGTTTTTCGTATGGACTTTGATGAAGGTGGTGTCATTATTCAGAATGGGCATTAGTCTTTTCTAGTTTTTGAAGTGATAGTAAAGCAAGACCAAGACCCTATTCTGCTTCAGTTGAAGAAAGATGTTCACAGGCAGAATTTCATGGCTTTTGCCAAAGTGGGAAAATGATGTGTTGAGGTATCAAAGTAGACTATGTGTTCCGAGTGTTGATGGACTATGAGTCCAAATCATGGCAGAGGCCCATATCTCCAGATATTCGATTCACTTAGGTTCTACCAAGATGTGCCATGACTCGAGCAAAGTCTATTGGTGGAATGACATGAAGAGAGATATAACATACTTTGTTTCTAAATGTCTTAATTTTCAACAAGTCAAGGTTGAACATCATAGGTCTTGTGGTGTAGCTTAGAATATAGATTTGCTAGAGTTGAAGTGGGGGATGATCAATATGGACTTTATTACGGGTTTACTGCAATATCGTAGGTAACATGATTTGATTTGGGTAATTGTGGATTGGATGACTAAACAACTTCTTGCCCTTTAAGAATAAAGATTCAGAAGAGGATTATGCCAGATTGTACATCTGTGAAATAGTCAGACTTCATGGAGTTCCTTTATCCATAATCTCAGATAGAGTTGCCTAATGGATTGCTCAGTTTTGGAAGTCATTCTATAAAGGTTTGTGTTCGAGGGTGAATTTTAGTACTGCCTTCCATCCTAGATAGATGGTCAAGCAGCGCATACAATTCAGACTTTTGAGGATATGTTAAGAGCTTGGGTCATTGATTTCAAAGGTAATTGTAATGATCACTTGCCTTTTATAGAGTTTGCATATAACAATTGATTTTACTCAAGTATTCAAATCTCCTTATGAGGCTTTTTATGGGAGGAGATGTAGAATGCTAATTGGTTGATTCAAGGATAGTGAAGAAGCGTTTATTGGGCCAAACTTGGTTCATCAAGCTATGGAGAGGGTGAAATTATTCAAGAAAGATTGAAAATGTGCAGAATCGTAAAAAGTCCTACACTGATGTTTGGAGAAGAGACTTAGAATTTGAGGTGAATGATTTGGTATATTTGAATTGTTTCGCCCATGAAGGATGTTATGAGATTTGGGAATAAAGGGAACCTTAGTCCCCGATACATTGGTCCTTACCAGATTGTTAAGAGTATTAGTAATGTAGATTATGAGTTAGAGCTACCATCAGAGTTAGCAGCCACTCATCCAGTGTCTTACATTTTGATGCTTAAGAGGTGTTTAGGAAATCCTTCACTCATTGTTCCTACAGAAAATATTGGCATGAAATGTATCTTGTCCTATGAGGAGATTCCTATCTAAATTCTTAATCGTTAAATTCGCAAATTGAAGTCCAAGGAGGTCTCTTCAGTCAAAGTCTTATGGAGGAATCAATTTGTGGAAGAGGCTACATGGGAAGCCAAAGAAGACATGAAAGCCAAATATCCTTATCTATTCGTTCCTCCTAGTGTTGATATTGGAGGTAATACTCTTTTTCCTATCTCAAATGTAGTTCCTCCTCGAGTATTTGAGTAGTTATTCATGAGTTTGAGTTTTGAGTTCTTGCATTTCATTCGTGACTTAAGTAAATTTTTAGCTTAGTCATCATTCAAGGATGAATGATCCCAAAGGGGAGATATTGTAACACTTCAAATTATTCTTACTTAGATCAATCCCAAAGAGCCTAGAGAAAGTTAGAGGAATTCACTATCCAGAGGGGCTACGAGTGCCACATGCGGTCCGTAGGAAGTTCTATGAGTCGTAGGGTGGACTCATAGACCCCATTAAGACTTAGAAAAAATTAAGTTGTTGAAAACCATCCTAAAGTTGTTTCTACGACCCATTTAATTCCCTACGACTCGTAAGTCAAGCTTGTAGACCTAATGTCATATTCCAATAGCTACTGGAATGTGAACCAAGGTTCCATGATTCGAGTCTACGACCCATAGCAAGTCCTACAAATCATAGGATAGACTGTAGATACCAACCCTCTTTTGGACCTAGTGTCCCTACGAATGGATTCCACGAGTTATCAAAGAGTTTACGACCCGTAGAAAGGGTTTGTATACTTAATATAACAAAACCAATGAGGTCCAATTTTAGACCCCAGGTCCTATGAGAGGGCCCCTACAGCCTGTAGAAGTTCCTATGAATCGTAGGAAGGGCCTGTAGATGGCCAGTCAATTTTAAGTGAGGGCTAATATTGTCTTTTCTCACATTCCCAAACCAAAATCTGACATTTTGGGACTAAAATAAGCCTCATATCAGCACCCTATAATGATTTTATCTCATTAGCACTTAGATTATTTTGAGAGCAAAGATTGGAGAAGAGAAACGATAGGGTTCGAGCGTTTCAACCAAGTTCTTTGAGTTTCAATGAGATCATTGACCTTCTAGGTATGTAAGGCTATCACAACATTGAATTGAGTTCATCCTCATTCCCTATATCTTCGTTCAGCCAGTATGAGTTTGAGTTTCAATCCTGTTAAATTGGGTTTTAAGTTAGTTATGAATTCCTCATTGAATTCCCTCTATATTTATTGATATTGAGAATATCCTTATGAGTTCAAGTACTTTACATTGATGTTCATGTTTGCACTCACATAAATCCTAGTTGAGTATTTACATTGTTTACTCTTATGCATTATTTTGAGTTACAGAGTGATATATTTTAGGTCTTTATTGAGAAAGGAGTTTGACCATACTATAAGTTTGAGAAGTCTATTATTTACTGATTATGACATGACCTTTATCGAATCTAAATGAGCTTTGAGAAGTTGTGCATTTGTTTGAGACTAAGTTGATAAATAAAAAGCTATACTATATATCTTTACTTAATTCGAGAAGTCTACTATTTTCATGAGAATGTAATGAGTTGAGAAGAGTTGAGGAAAAGCTGAGTAAAGTCCAATGAGACTAATTAGATAATATATAAGTGTTTTCAGTCACTTGAGTTCATGAGCATAATAATATATTTGGGGAGAAGTATTAAGAAGCGATTTGGGTAAGAGTTTAGATAACTCAAACCCTATAAACTAAGTAGCCAACGTAGGATAGGATCGTCTTGTTGGTTGGGGCAACTCTTCACTCCAGTCCCTGCTATAAACTTTTATTAGATCCATGAGATGAGTTGTGTCCCTTACTGTGGCAAGGTAATAGATGGTTGTGGCAATGACAACGTTTCATTGTAATATCACGATGCTCATAATGATGGTTGTCGGTTAGAGAAACTCTCAAAGAGTAAAATATTATTTTATACTTACATTCATTATTTATATTTTGCAAAGCATCATCTTATTCTTATATTGCATGGTTTATTAAGTTGAGTTATTTCAATATTGTATTCCATTGAGTACTCTTGAGTAAGTTTCCTTTCAGCTATTTTTTACATACCATACATTTCATGTACTGACCCCATTCGGTGCTGCATCATTTTATGATGCAGATAAAGGTGATAGAGATCCTTAATAGGCACATCGTTGAAGATCACCTTCCATCTAGCTTTTAGTATGGCATAGGTCCCTCGCGTAAGTCGCCTTGAGGTAAACATGGGAGATTGCATTTAGAAAAGTGTCATGATGGTACTAATGGCTACTACGAGTGTAGTTAGATGAGTTACTACATGTGGGATTTCCCATTAGACAGTCAAGGTAATGGTGGAAAAAATACCCAGTCTTCTTCAGCAACACCATCGAGTAGAGCTAACCAAAGAGGTACTACTTTGGGGACAAGCGGAGGTTCAAACTGTTTGTATGCAATGGCTAGTCGCTAAGACCAAGAGAACTTACCAAATGTTGTCACTTGTAAGTTAAAAGTAATTTCTTATGATGTGTATGCCTTACTTAATATAGGTGCAACTTTTTCCTTTATCACTCTGTATGTGGCTGTTAAGCTTGGGATCCATCTCGAACATACTTTTAGAGTCCTTTAGTATTTCCAGTCTTATTGGTGAGTCCATCCTAGCCAAGAGAGTCTATAGAGATTGTACAAATCAATCATAAAGATACTTCAACAGACTTAGTTGAGTTAGACATGATAGATTTTGATGTCATCCTTGGCATGGAATGACTTTATGGTTGTTATGCAGCAGTTCACTGTAGAGCTCGAGTTGTCAAATATTAGTTTCCAAATGATTCATTTATTGAGTGGAAGGATAGTACAATAGTTCCTATGGGTTGATTCATTTCATACCTTAAGGCCAGAAAGATAGTCTCTAAAGGGTTTATCTACCATATTGTTTGAGTTAGAGATGATAGTGTGGAGACACCATCCCTTTAGTCAGTTCCATTCATGAACAAGTTTCCTAAAGTCTATCCTAAGGATTTACCTGGAGTCCCTCTCAATAGGGAGATAGACTTCATAATAGATATTCTACCCGATACTCAGCCTATCCCTATTCTACCATATAAAGTGGCTCCAGCTGAGTTAAAAGTGTTAAAAGAGCATTTGAAAGATTTCCTTGATAAAGGATTTATTAGGTTGAGTGTTTCACCTTGGGGCAATCATGTCCTATTCATGCAGAAGAAAGATGGTCCTCTTAGAATATGCATTCACTATAGTCAGTTGAATAAGTTCACCATAAAGAATAAGTATCCTCTTCCCTGAATTGATACTATTCGACCAACTTTAGGGTGCCACTTATTTATCTAAGACAGACTTCAGATCAGGCTATCATCAGTTTAAAGTGAGAGAAAATGATATTCCGAAGACAGCCTTTTGAACCCGATATGGTCACTATAAGTTTTTTTTATGTCTTTTAGTTTGACTAATGCTGTTGCAACATTAATGGAACTCATGGATATAGTGTTGAAGCACTATCTAGATATATTTTTTATTATATTCATCAATGATATTCTGATCAATTCTAGCAATGAGGAGGAGCATGCCAACCATCTTAGAATTATTTTCTAAATTCTTAAGGACCGAGAGTTGTATGCTAAATTTTCTAAGTGTGAGTTATGGATTGCATCTGTGGCATTCCTAGGCCACATTGTTTCTCACAGCGGTATCTAAGTGGATTCGCAAAAGATCGAGGCTATAAAGAATTGGCCCATATCTACATCACCTGCTATCATAAGAAGTTTCTTGGATTTGGCCAATTATTATAGAAGGTTTATTGAGAGATTATCATCCATATTTGTTGACTTAGAAGAAGACTAAGTTCCAATGGTATAATATTTGTGAGAAAATATTTCAAGAGTTAAAAACTAGATTGACTATTGCTCTAGTTATTTCCCTGCTTGAGGAAAATATGGGTTTGTTATCTATTATGATGAGTCCATAGTTGGATTGGGTTGTGTTGTGTTCTGATACAAAGGGGAAAATTCATAGCTTATACTTCTAGACAACTTAAGAGTCATGAGAGGAATTATTCGACTCATGATTTAGAGTTGGTAGCGGTAGTATTTGCTCCGAAAATATAGTGTCATTATCTTTATAGAATGCATGTAGATGTGATCACCGATCACAAGAGTGTTTAATATATGTCTAGTCAGAAAGATATAAACCTAAGGTAGATGAGATGAATTGAGTTGCTCAAGCATTATGACATGAGCATTCTCTACCACCCAGGTAAGCTAATGTTTTTTCTAATGCTCTTGGCATGTTATCCATGGGGAGTACTAAAGATTTGGCCAAGGAAGTGCATAAACTTGCATGTTTGGGAGTTTTTCGTATGGACTCTGATGAAGGTGGTGTCATTATTCAGAATGGGCATTAGTCTTTTCTAGTTTTTGAAGTGATAGTAAAGCAAGACCAAGACCCTATTCTGCTTCAGTTGAAGAAAGATGTTCACAGGCAGAATTTCATGGCTTTTGCCAAAGTGGGAAAATGATGTGTTGAGGTATCAAAGTAGACTATGTGTTCCGAGTGTTGATGGACTATGAGTCCAAATCATGGCAGAGGCCCATATCTCCAGATATTCGATTCACTTAGGTTCTACCAAGATGTGCCATGACTCGAGCAAAGTCTATTGGTGGAATGACATGAAGAGAGATATAACATACTTTGTTTCTAAATGTCTTAATTTTCAACAAGTCAAGGTTGAACATCATAGGTCTTGTGGTGTAGCTTAGAATATAGATTTGCTAGAGTTGAAGTGGGGGATGATCAATATGGACTTTATTACGGGTTTACTGCAATATCGTAGGTAACATGATTTGATTTGGGTAATTGTGGATTGGATGACTAAACAACTTCTTGCCCTTTAAGAATAAAGATTCAGAAGAGGATTATGCCAGATTGTACATCTGTGAAATAGTCAGACTTCATGGAGTTCCTTTATCCATAATCTCAGATAGAGTTGCCTAATGGATTGCTCAGTTTTGGAAGTCATTCTATAAAGGTTTGTGTTCGAGGGTGAATTTTAGTACTGCCTTCCATCCTAGATAGATGGTCAAGCAGCGCATACAATTCAGACTTTTGAGGATATGTTAAGAGCTTGGGTCATTGATTTCAAAGGTAATTGTAATGATCACTTGCCTTTTATAGAGTTTGCATATAACAATTGATTTTACTCAAGTATTCAAATCTCCTTATGAGGCTTTTTATGGGAGGAGATGTAGAATGCTAATTGGTTGATTCAAGGATAGTGAAGAAGCGTTTATTGGGCCAAACTTGGTTCATCAAGCTATGGAGAGGGTGAAATTATTCAAGAAAGATTGAAAATGTGCAGAATCGTAAAAAGTCCTACACTGATGTTTGGAGAAGAGACTTAGAATTTGAGGTGAATGATTTGGTATATTTGAATTGTTTCGCCCATGAAGGATGTTATGAGATTTGGGAATAAAGGGAACCTTAGTCCCCGATACATTGGTCCTTACCAGATTGTTAAGAGTATTAGTAATGTAGATTATGAGTTAGAGCTACCATCAGAGTTAGCAGCCACTCATCCAGTGTCTTACATTTTGATGCTTAAGAGGTGTTTAGGAAATCCTTCACTCATTGTTCCTACAGAAAATATTGGCATGAAATGTATCTTGTCCTATGAGGAGATTCCTATCTAAATTCTTAATCGTTAAATTCGCAAATTGAAGTCCAAGGAGGTCTCTTCAGTCAAAGTCTTATGGAGGAATCAATTTGTGGAAGAGGCTACATGGGAAGCCAAAGAAGACATGAAAGCCAAATATCCTTATCTATTCGTTCCTCCTAGTGTTGATATTGGAGGTAATACTCTTTTTCCTATCTCAAATGTAGTTCCTCCTCGAGTATTTGAGTAGTTATTCATGAGTTTGAGTTTTGAGTTCTTGCATTTCATTCGTGACTTAAGTAAATTTTTAGCTTAGTCATCATTCAAGGATGAATGATCCCAAAGGGGAGATATTGTAACACTTCAAATTATTCTTACTTAGATCAATCCCAAAGAGCCTAGAGAAAGTTAGAGGAATTCACTATCCAGAGGGGCTACGAGTGCCACATGCGGTCCGTAGGAAGTTCTATGAGTCGTAGGGTGGACTCATAGACCCCATTAAGACTTAGAAAAAATTAAGTTGTTGAAAACCATCCTAAAGTTGTTTCTACGACCCATTTAATTCCCTACGACTCGTAAGTCAAGCTTGTAGACCTAATGTCATATTCCAATAGCTACTGGAATGTGAACCAAGGTTCCATGATTCGAGTCTACGACCCATAGCAAGTCCTACAAATCATAGGATAGACTGTAGATACCAACCCTCTTTTGGACCTAGTGTCCCTACGAATGGATTCCACGAGTTATCAAAGAGTTTACGACCCGTAGAAAGGGTTTGTATACTTAATATAACAAAACCAATGAGGTCCAATTTTAGACCCCAGGTCCTATGAGAGGGCCCCTACGGCCTGTAGAAGTTCCTATGAATCGTAGGAAGGGCCTGTAGATGGCCAGTCAATTTTAAGTGAGGGCTAATATTGTCTTTTCTCACATTCCCAAACCAAAATCTGACATTTTGGGACTAAAATAAGCCTCATATCAGCACCCTATAATGATTTTATCTCATTAGCACTTAGATTATTTTGAGAGCAAAGATTGGAGAAGAGAAACGATAGGGTTCGAGCGTTTCAACCAAGTTCTTTGAGTTTCAATGAGATCATTGACCTTCTAGGTATGTAAGGCTATCACAACATTGAATTGAGTTCATCCTCATTCCCTATATCTTCGTTCAGCCAGTATGAGTTTGAGTTTCAATCCTGTTAAATTGGGTTTTAAGTTAGTTATGAATTCCTCATTGAATTCCCTCTATATTTATTGATATTGAGAATATCCTTATGAGTTCAAGTACTTTACATTGATGTTCATGTTTGCACTCACATAAATCCTAGTTGAGTATTTACATTGTTTACTCTTATGCATTATTTTGAGTTACAGAGTGATATATTTTAGGTCTTTATTGAGAAAGGAGTTTGACCATACTATAAGTTTGAGAAGTCTATTATTTACTGATTATGACATGACCTTTATCGAATCTAAATGAGCTTTGAGAAGTTGTGCATTTGTTTGAGACTAAGTTGATAAATAAAAAGCTATACTATATATCTTTACTTAATTCGAGAAGTCTACTATTTTCATGAGAATGTAATGAGTTGAGAAGAGTTGAGGAAAAGCTGAGTAAAGTCCAATGAGACTAATTAGATAATATATAAGTGTTTTCAGTCACTTGAGTTCATGAGCATAATAATATATTTGGGGAGAAGTATTAAGAAGCGATTTGGGTAAGAGTTTAGATAACTCAAACCCTATAAACTAAGTAGCCAACGTAGGATAGGATCGTCTTGTTGGTTGGGGCAACTCTTCACTCCAGTCCCTGCTATAAACTTTTATTAGATCCATGAGATGAGTTGTGTCCCTTACTGTGGCAAGGTAATAGATGGTTGTGGCAATGACAACGTTTCATTGTAATATCACGATGCTCATAATGATGGTTGTCGGTTAGAGAAACTCTCAAAGAGTAAAATATTATTTTATACTTACATTCATTATTTATATTTTGCAAAGCATCATCTTATTCTTATATTGCATGGTTTATTAAGTTGAGTTATTTCAATATTGTATTCCATTGAGTACTCTTGAGTAAGTTTCCTTTCAGCTATTTTTTACATACCATACATTTCATGTACTGACCCCATTCGGTGCTGCATCATTTTATGATGCAGATAAAGGTGATAGAGATCCTTAATAGGCACATCGTTGAAGATCACCTTCCATCTAGCTTTTAGTATGGCATAGGTCCCTCGCGTAAGTCGCCTTGAGGTAAACATGGGAGATTGCATTTAGAAAAGTGTCATGATGGTACTAATGGCTACTACGAGTGTAGTTAGATGAGTTACTACATGTGGGATTTCCCATTAGACAGTCAAGGTAATGGTGGAAAAAATACCCAGTCTTCTTCAGCAACACCATCGAGTAGAGCTAACCAAAGAGGTACTACTTTGGGGACAAGCGGAGGTTCAAACTGTTTGTATGCAATGGCTAGTCGCTAAGACCAAGAGAACTTACCAAATGTTGTCACTTGTAAGTTAAAAGTAATTTCTTATGATGTGTATGCCTTACTTAATATAGGTGCAACTTTTTCCTTTATCACTCTGTATGTGGCTGTTAAGCTTGGGATCCATCTCGAACATACTTTTAGAGTCCTTTAGTATTTCCAGTCTTATTGGTGAGTCCATCCTAGCCAAGAGAGTCTATAGAGATTGTACAAATCAATCATAAAGATACTTCAACAGACTTAGTTGAGTTAGACATGATAGATTTTGATGTCATCCTTGGCATGGAATGACTTTATGGTTGTTATGCAGCAGTTCACTGTAGAGCTCGAGTTGTCAAATATTAGTTTCCAAATGATTCATTTATTGAGTGGAAGGATAGTACAATAGTTCCTATGGGTTGATTCATTTCATACCTTAAGGCCAGAAAGATAGTCTCTAAAGGGTTTATCTACCATATTGTTTGAGTTAGAGATGATAGTGTGGAGACACCATCCCTTTAGTCAGTTCCATTCATGAACAAGTTTCCTAAAGTCTATCCTAAGGATTTACCTGGAGTCCCTCTCAATAGGGAGATAGACTTCATAATAGATATTCTACCCGATACTCAGCCTATCCCTATTCTACCATATAAAGTGGCTCCAGCTGAGTTAAAAGTGTTAAAAGAGCATTTGAAAGATTTCCTTGATAAAGGATTTATTAGGTTGAGTGTTTCACCTTGGGGCAATCATGTCCTATTCATGCAGAAGAAAGATGGTCCTCTTAGAATATGCATTCACTATAGTCAGTTGAATAAGTTCACCATAAAGAATAAGTATCCTCTTCCCTGAATTGATACTATTCGACCAACTTTAGGGTGCCACTTATTTATCTAAGACAGACTTCAGATCAGGCTATCATCAGTTTAAAGTGAGAGAAAATGATATTCCGAAGACAGCCTTTTGAACCCGATATGGTCACTATAAGTTTTTTTTATGTCTTTTAGTTTGACTAATGCTGTTGCAACATTAATGGAACTCATGGATATAGTGTTGAAGCACTATCTAGATATATTTTTTATTATATTCATCAATGATATTCTGATCAATTCTAGCAATGAGGAGGAGCATGCCAACCATCTTAGAATTATTTTCTAAATTCTTAAGGACCGAGAGTTGTATGCTAAATTTTCTAAGTGTGAGTTATGGATTGCATCTGTGGCATTCCTAGGCCACATTGTTTCTCACAGCGGTATCTAAGTGGATTCGCAAAAGATCGAGGCTATAAAGAATTGGCCCATATCTACATCACCTGCTATCATAA